>NC_082655.1:28336548-28639578 GCF_028023285.1 Balaenoptera ricei
GCCACAACTACTGAGCCTGCGCGTCTGGAGCCTGTGCTCCGCAACAAGAGAGGCCACGATAGTGAGAGGCCCGCGCACCGCGATGAAGAGTGGCCCCCGCTTGCCACAACTAGAGAAAGCCCTCGCACAGAAACGAAGACCCAACACAGTCAAAAATAAATAAATAAATAAAAAGAGCACACTGCCAAGTGGAGAAAGCAATGACACAGAGAACTAAAAAACTGTGATAAAGCTATCAAGGAAAAGGAGAACGAACTTTGAGAATGTAAGGCTGGGGATAAGGCTTTTTTGAAGACATGACATTTTATCTGAAACTCTCAGGATGGGAAGTTTGTAAAGGTCCTGAGACAGAAGGAATAAAGCTGATTCAATAACTAAAAGGTTTATGAGTCTGAAGTACATAGAGCAAGGAGAAAAAAGCAGAGTAAAAGTAAAGCTACAGGTAAATTAGTAATGGAATCATCTGGATGACAGAAGAAAAGAAAAAAGAAACGTGAAGAAGCTTACTTCAATGTCAACCTTAGAAAAAGGTAATTCATACACGCTTACATGACACTGAAAAGAAGCCAAGGTAAAGAGGAAATGCTAATTTTAAAAAAAAGGGATGAGGCCACAGGAGAGGTCTAAGAGAATGCAAAACAAGGAAATAGGCATTTCTGAGAACAATGAAGAATGACGACTGACACTTACCAATGTAAGTTCCAGTCGTCTTACAAATCATAGAACCCATGTCTCCATTTGAGTGATCTAGTTTTAGACCATACCTAATAAAATATATATGTTAATTTCAAAGTTTATATTGACACTAAAGTTTTAAAATATTGTGTTTCCCTTAAAAACATCTTATGAATTTCAGAATATGTATCAGGATAGAAACTGTTGCTACAACAAAAATTTTTGTAAAATGAAAATACTTCCCAGTCTTGGTTGAAGTTATTTGAATAAAACTTCATTTGAAAATTAAATATTTTGTAATTAATTTGGTTATCCCCATTGGTATTCCTTTTAAAGAATTTAAAACATTACCAAGTGAAACAATTATTTGATAAAGGTATTTCTCAAAACATCTTTCTCAAAATAATCTAAAAGCAGTTCATATCATACTATACTGGAGATAGTAGATATCAGGTTACAACTAACTATATAAATGATTGATAATTTACTATAAAAATATTGCAATCTATACTATTATAAAGCATTCAGCTATGCAATATTGCTAGAAATTACTATTTAAATCTAGTATGTTTACATCTATTATTTATTTTTCTAAAGAAAATTATTTGAATTACTTACAAATTATCAGATTGTGGTATGAGAAGTTCACAGGGCATTCCTCCAATATAAACTCTGTATAAATATTTTATTGGAAATGATCAAGTTGTGTTTAATACATCATTTCAAAATGCTCTCCTCCCACCAAGTTTACTGCTACCTTATATTTTTTTTCCCAATCACTTATTATTATCCATCATTCATTCACTCAACAAACATCTATTGACCACTTATTATGTTACAGTTTTTGCTCTAGGTACTGGAACACATCAGTGAACAGAACAAAGATCCCTGCCCTTATAGGACTGACATTCTAACTTGGGGAGAATGACAATAAACATGATAATAATAACATATTTGGTGTGTTAGAAAGTGATGAATACTATGGGAATAGAAAATGTAGATAATGGGGACTCTTCCACCTGAAGTTCAATTAATTCAAATACAAAATATAATTTTCTAGTTAAGTTTCATACTATAAGAATTAAACAAGGTCCACAGCAGAGGTCCCACAAAGTAATTGGATGAAGAGAACAGCATCAGTGTCAATGAAATGGCAACAAGAAGCTGAGAAGGATTAGAAGCTGAGAGGAAAATCTGCCTTCACATTTCCCCAGCTGACTAGGTCGACCCATTGCTTTAAGGCTGATAGAACCCAAGGAGATCAGAGGCTTGCAGGTAACTGACTGCTATCACATTCTTTGCACCATCAGAACAAACCCCCAGCTTCTGGGACAGCAAATCCCATACTCAAAATAAGGCCAGACACAAACCTCAACTATAAAAAATAGAGACTTCTATTTGCAGAGAACTTTGAACTTTTTAATATACACACAAATTCTTTCATTTGATCATTATGTTAGGTTGTAAAGAAGTAAACTGAATTACTGTAACCATTTTAGAGATTTATGAATTCATATTCTCTTTCTAACTTCTTGCCTCACTGCAACTAAATAATAAATTTAGCAGCAAACATTTACAGGCGCTTACCACATTTAGTCCTTGCAACTACCTTATGGGTTAGTAACTATTACCCTTCCATTTTACAGATGAAGAGACTGAGGCAGGGAGGTTAAGTAGTTTGCCCAAGCCTGCAGCCAGTAAGGGACAGAGCAGGAATTCAAACCCAGACAGTCCTGCTCCAATGTGTGCTCTTAACCGCACCCCGTAATTCCCAAAGTGGTCTGGGTTTGCCTTTCTATGGTAATATTAACTTATTTGGCCTTAAATACATATATTTAACTTTTTTTCTCATCTGATCTTTTAGACCAAAAGTGCCTTAGTAGGCACTAGGTCCTTCAGTTATTTGCATGTCCTCTATCATTTGTACCTGGTCTGAATTTGGAGATTTGGCCAAATTGACAAGACTTGTGAGAAGCAAAAGCAGCTTGAGCACTTGCGTCTCCTGACGTCCTGCCCAGGACTCGGCCCATTGTTTCCTGGTAACAGAATTCAGGCACAATGAAATGCCTTGAGGGCCCCAGTGTCACAATGAATGTGGTAGAAATGAGATAAATGCAGCTCTAAGACCTTTGCCCCTCCTATTAACAGGTGTGTGATTTTTTTTCTATTTATATATAGTATATCAGGGTTACCAGAGTATAGGGGCTGGGTAGCCTGCCCTCTGAGGTCTCTTCTGACTGCGATTCTGTGATTTCATGAAATAATTTTTATCCATTCCTTTGTATTAAACAGAAGTAAATTTCAACTACAGTGGAGAAAGAAAAGGAATCACTTTGAAAGTTAAACTTTCTATTTTCTGCCATCATTAGGGAAAGGATGACTTAGAGAACCCAAATTAAGAACTGGAATATAAGACATTCATAACACTAGGGGGTGGGGGGAAGGGAGGGACTGGGAGTTTGGGGTTAGTAGATGCAAACTATTACATATAGAATGGATGAACAACAAGGTCCTACTGTGTAACAGGGAACTATATTCAATGTCCTGGGATAAACCATAATGAAAAGAATATAAAAAAAGAATGTATATATATATGTATAACTGAGTCACTTTGCTGTATAGCAGAAATTAACACATTGTAAATCAACTATACTTCAATTTTAAAAGAAGACATTCATAACACTCAACTACATGAAAATAGACAAAATCTTTATTTATACTAAACTGTCCATATAAAATGTTAAATATTTGTTTCTCTATTTTAGTAGTTCTTTTATTATAAGATCAACATGAATATTTGTAGAATATTATAGATTCATACAAATGTGATTTAACTGAGAGTTCTACCCCACAGAATGCCAGATAAATTATCTTTATTTCATTTAGTAAAACCTTTCAAATTGCATGTTTTACAAAATTATATATGCATATGTACGTGTATGTGTGCTGTCTGAGTTATTATTTATCCATTTATTCATTTTATATATGTATTCAATAAGCATGAAGCATCTTGAAAGCTATGATACTGATTCTGTAGGAAATGAACAGGACTTCCAGTCTTTCAAGGCAGGACTGAGATAACCCCACCTATGCTAGAGGAAGATAACTCTAGTGACAGTGCTAGTTTCCTACCCAAAAGGTGGAAACTAATATTTTTCGATGTTAGGTAACCAGCCAATGTTACCAGATGGTCCACAGTTAGTATATGGAGGAACCAGGATTCAAATCCTAGCCTGTTAATAAATTATTGACAGTTTCTAGTTTCAGCACTGTCCCATACATGACATGTAGTAGAAGAAGTGCCAAATTGCCTGTTAGGAGACTTGTGTTCTCCTCCTGACCTTGACTAAGTGATGGACTTCCAGGCTTCAGAGGTTTTTGTTTAATATGTACAAGATGAGGCAGTTAGATTAAGTAACAAAATTCTCCAGTGATGAAGTTTTGTGACTTCACTTAATTACTATTGGACTTGCTTCCATGTACCTTCTATAAATAAAATCCATCATAGAAAAATAAGCAATTATGTCATACTAAAAGAGAAAGGTATACTGGCCATTGTTTCTATGTCAATGAATCATGGCAACAGTCTATTTTTCTTCCTCTAATTAGATGGCTGAAAACCACTAGTTAATCCCATCACATTGTAGTGGTTTTTAATATCATTGGACCCATTATTCATGGGATATCATATCTCATTTATGAATTATAAGAATGTTTCCACATCAGAAACTTACCTTAAAATCCTAACATTTTTCCCATTGGAGCTTAGTGCTATATTACTTCCATAGACATCAGTGAAGATTCTGCCTTGGATTGCTATCAGTGTACCTAAAAACAAAACAAAGAAAAAGCTCTGTGTAAGATTATCTATCCATATACCCATACACTTAATATTAAAACTTTAGAGGTTTTCCCAATAAAACAAGCATCCAGACGCTGACATCTCGTGTTCACTACTATTGTTTAGCATTGTTCTGAAAGTTCTAATACAATAAACCATGAACAAATAATTACAGTATTAAAGAGATATCTATAAGTATTTATAGCTTAAAGAGGTGTTTCATGGAAGATAGGATGAATTATTCAATAAATATTGCTTGGGTCATGGGTGATTTATTTGAAAAAATGTAAATAAGATCCCTACCTTATGCCAAAAATGACATAAATTCTAGGTGAAATAAAAATTAAATATAAACAATAAAACCATACAAACTCTTGAAAAATAAGTGAAAATTTATATAATATTTGTATAATCGGGATGGTGGGATCTTCTACAGCATAAAAATAAAGGGAGAAATAACAAATCTATAGATTTGATAATAAAAATTAAGTGTCTGAATGACAGAAACATCACTAATAAATTTTAAAAGCAAATAATAAATTCAAAAAATATTTCCCATCTATATGATGTATATATGGTTAATATTCTTAAAATGCAAAGAATTCTTGCAACTTAATATGAAAAGAATGACTAGCCTTAAAAAGAGAGATGAACCAGTAATTTATAAAAAGAAGAAATACAAATGGTTAATAAATACAAAATTAATTACATAAATCAAAGAACTGGAAAAATACAAAAAAAAACCCCAACTATATTCTTCACATAAATTCTTTTTAAAAAAAAAAGAAAAGGAGAAAAGGCCTCCTGCCTTCCAGCACCCAGTGTCCACTGGGCTTGGAGCGGGTGGAGCCAGGGCCAGCGCCCTAGAAGAAGGTATAGGAGTAGAATTTTTCACATAAATTCTTGAAAAAAATGAGTACCTAGAATTGTCAAGGTTATAGAAAAAGGCATTTTCATATATTCCTGTTGGAATTATAAACTGGTATAACTATAGCTATTATAAGAAACACTGGAAGCAAACTAATGTTCAATAGAGGGAAAGTTTAATACATTATAATAGATTCACATGCAGCTATTAAAAAGCATTAAAAAAAATTTTTAGTTGTTTTATAATCAGAAAATGCTATTTATAAATTTTTAGGTATCATAATAATTTTATGTACTAAAAATTGATTAACTATTATAAACCAAAAAAGACATTTCAGCTGTCATATAACAGACCTGGAGTTCCAGATAAAGGTGTGATGCTCCTTATTGTTGGGGTTCTGAAACTTTTTGCCTGTAAAATAATATTGTTGATAAGCAGTCATCTCTATTTTGTTCCTAGTTTTATTAAATATCTCTGCTTCTTACATTATTTATATTTGAACAATATCCATAATATGACTGTCAAAATATTCCTTTTATATATGAGAAATAAAGTTCAGAATATTACTCTGATTATTCAAAATCTTTTCCTTACCCCCTAAAAATCCTCTTTCATTTCAAAGTGTTTCTACTTGGAATTTTAAAATTCAATCATCCTTTTGTTATCAGTGTAAGTCAAACCACAGTAATAAGGCTCTCTGGTAAAGAGTTTTAAGAATTTGGTGGAATAAAATTAAAGAAAGCCTACTTTGGGTTAAGATTATAAAGAAAAAATAACAAAGCATTTTTCAAAAACATAGAAGCAAAACTTGGAAAGAGTTCATCAGAGTAAGCTTTAGTAACTAAGCTAACGATAATTTTCTAGAGTTATTATACAAAAAACACTTAGGACACCACCTGACACATTGGCTATTATTATTCAAGTAAACATATGCCAACTTCTTTTTAAAAGACAAAATGAGAAATAATTACCACAAAAGGGAAATTTGAAAAACAAAATTAATTCTGAACAGGCAAAAAGCAAAGCTAATAGACAAAGTTTCCTCAATAACTGGGATACAAGCAGATCAACATCTACGCCTAAAAACAAATAATGTAGGAGAAAAACAAGCTAGAAATAGATCAAGAACAGTCCATCTGCATAAACACAAGGGTACCTCAGAAAAACAGAAGAGGACAGAAACATGGGCTTTATTTTTAAGAAATAACTGAAGTTTTTTGGAGGAGGAAGGTTGCTGGTGGAGAAAAAGATGGCCTCTACATGAATACAACAATTTTATAAGCAAAATAACCTAGCACAAAGTAGACTCTCACTAAATGTCAGCTGCCCGCCCCCCATTCTCATTCAGGAATAACCTAAAAGAAAGATGCCCAGATACTTAAAGTAAAAGGACAGATTTCTTTCAAACTTCCAAGAAGAGATAAATTTTGAAATTTGAGGCTAAGAATGACTTCAGACTCATTCTTTCACACTTCAGAAGTGGTTAATGGAGAATCTATGTAAAAGTAATAAGTAATATAATACTTAGTCAAATGGACTTTGGGCAAAATATCATTTTTAGAGGTAGTAAGAGAAAAGGTAGAGGAACTACCAAGTTGTGTGTAAATCAATCTCTCTAAGCCACAGTGTACTCATATAAATTACATCTGTGGCAAAAAATAATTGAAGAGTGCATATTAAACAACATATTAGTTACTATTATTATTTGAGGAGCTAGATTAGAAACAGATTTTCAATTTAATACACCATCTACAGAGAAAAGAATCAATGAAGATGGCAGAGCAAGTTATTTTATAGAAAATAGAAAATGAGGGAGAAGGTTCTGAAAATTAATAATAATTAGTCTGAATAATAACAGCAGTCAAGGATAATGATAAAAAGTATTAAAGATAAAATCAGAAAACAGTATGAGAATTAGATGCTACAAGTATGCAATTTTGTAAAGGGTTTTAAACAACCCAATAAAAGTGTGCAAAAGTTATTGGTCCTGATAAGAACAAAAAGTAAGGGTAAGCACTTAGAGACGTTTAAAACAACTGGACATTGCTGTGACATTTTTATTGTATTTTACATAATATTGAGTCACAACAGACTGGAAATTTTAAAAAAGATGATCCTTCACCATGGGTTGTTTAAGACACAGGACCAAGAAACAATGGAGATATGATTTCAAAATTCCAAAGTGGAGTTCTATACCCAACTAAACTGTCAACTAAATGTGAGAGTAGCATGGAAGTTTTAGTATTGGAAGGATTTTATTTTAACCTATTAGTAGGAGTTTATTTTCTAAGTACACTTTGCTCCACTAACATGAGGGAGTAGTAAATCAAGAAAAAGGAAGACATAAGATTTAGGGAGCAAGTAGTGACATGAGGGAGAGAGGCAGGAAGCCCCCAGAAAGCTGGTGAAGGGAGACCCCATGATGATTGACTGCTGTGCAGCACATCTAGAGAACAGGCTGTCCAGACTGGAGCAGGAGCACAGAGGGATTCAGGAGTGATGTCTTTTAGGCAAAGATGATTTGATAAATTACCTAATGACTTAAATACATTGAAAAAATGTCATACTTCTTGTGCAGAGCTTTATACACAGAAAACTAGGCAAATACCTACACACACATAAAAACCCAGTTATTAACTCCAAGCAAAACAAAATACTGTATGAGAGAGAAATGTAGTCACAGTACAATACTTGTTTCAGCTATGAATATTACTTATACAGACATAATCATGTTATGAATATTGATCTAACCAAAACAGGGGCAAATCTAATTGGGAGAAGGAGTGGGAGGATATGTGTGTGTGTTGGAGGTGGGAAGGGGTAGCAGTTCCATCTCAAACATGGCTATAATTTTCCTCTCCCTGTATCCTCACCTGCAATGTCTTTGCAGCTCTTCCCGTCAAGAGATGGAGGCTTGAATACGGACTGGCCTTGGAACTTGTTTCAGCCATTAGAATGTGGTTCAAGTAGCGTGACATTTCTGAGCCTAGGGCTAAAGGTTCCCTGCATACTTCTGCTCTCCTGAGGGATCCCTGCCTCCATCATATGAATAACTCTGGGCTACTTTTGGAGGGTACAGACACTATATAGAACAAAGCCTAATCAGCTCAGTTGTTCCAACTGAGGCCTCCCAAATGTGAAAGCACCTAGCCAAGAGCAGCAAAGCCTCCTACCTAATGCGCAGCTGACCACAGACACACGAACAAGCCCAACAGAGATCAGTCTAGCTCTGCCCAGAACAGAAGAACCACACAGCTGACCCATGGCTACATAAGCAATATAAATTATTGCTGCTTGAAGCTAAGCTTGCAAGCTGTGTTACACAGTACAAGTTAATAGATGTAAGAATATAGGTGCTAAATTCTCATCTTCCATTGTAAGAATTATCAATAAATAGATAATATTGATAGTTAAACTTTAACTATTCAGAAATAGCAATAAATATATTTCTAATTAAGAAGCCTATTATTTAGAAATATCACAATAAATCATATAAAACATTATTTGTACATACGTTAGAAAAAATATGTTTCTTCTTTAGAAATATCACAATAGATATATAAAGTTATTGAAAGTAGGGGACTCTGGAGACTAAGAATGAGGAGCACGTCAAGGAAGTGCTGTTTGCTTTTAATTAACCTTGTAGAACCAGTTCAGCTTTTCATTATGTACAAGTATAACTTTGTTAAATAAAAATTTTAATTTTCTATCTCACATTTTCAGATCACACACCACTAAACTTAGAAGTTATTAAAAGAGAAAAATCATTTAAGAAGATTCAATTGTACGGCATTAAATTTTTTTCTTAAGTTTGTCTTAATCAGAGAAAGAGCACAGAGCACCAGTCAGCGGACACAACCTGTGCTCCTACTAAGTGTTAAATGTTATGCTTGTTCTAGGGACATAAAGTTGAATAAAACCCTCTGACCCAGAACATTGTAAAAAATAATCATTGTACAGTGGACTAGGTGCTAAAGTAGTAATAAATGGAATATATAGATTAAAACACTGTATAGTAATTACTATGTGCTGGGTTCTTTCTGATCTCCATATTTATATAATTTAATCCTCCATTTTACATGATGCTATGAGATAATCTCCATTTTACAGAAAATGAAGAAACGTGAAGCACAGTTTCACTATGACCAAGTCAGAGTAAATGATGAAGCCTGTATATGAACCCTGCACTAAGCCACTATACAACTGAGGAAATCACTTAGCTCTGCTTGGGGGAATTTTAAGAGTCCTAAGCAAAGATCAGGACACACTAAGCAGAAATGAGTAAGATGTATGGGTTCTTGGTCAGGGAGAATGTTAGAAGACATTGCTGGAAACAGAACTGTTTCCAGACTCTGATACAGTAAAGGAAACCTACAGATGATGGGTAAAGGAGGGATACTGAGCAGGGGAAAGGAATAATAACGTGCATGGTTTTGAATGCTGCATGTGAACAGTGTAATGAAGAAGGACAGAGAGACCAACAGGCTACAGCGATAATGGGTGAGAAATGACAAGGCCAGAATCAAAACCAAGGCCATGTCAGGAAAGAAGATAAGGGGACGATGAACTTTAGAGCTAATTTGCAGGGTAGGATCATCATGGTTTGGGGCTGAAGATGAAGGAAAGGGAGAAACCAAGGATGTAACAGGTTTCTAGCTTGAGATGTGTCAGAAATACCAGACAAAAAGTAGGGTTGGGCTTCCTTGGTGGCGCAGTGATTGAGAGTCTGCCTGCTAATGCAGGGGACACGGGTTCGCGCCCTGGCCTGGGAAGATCCCACATGCCACGGAGCAACTAGGCCCGTGAGCCACAACTACTGAGCCTGCGCGTCTGGAGCCTGTGCTCTGCAACAAGAGAGGCCACAACAGTGAGAGGCCCGCGCACCGCGATGAAGAGTAGCCCCCGCTTGCCACAACTACAGGAAGCCCTAGCACAGAAACGAAGACCCAACATAGTAATCAATCAATCAATAAATAAATCTTAAAAAAAAAAAAAAAAAAGTAGGGTTAAGGAGGAATACGAGAAGTCCAGTTTGAGATTTGTTGAATTTAGGTTGCTTTGGAGCCATTTTGGCATTTTATTCTAGGAAACAAAAGATGGCTCCACATTTAAGGAGAGAGGAGGGAGCCAGAGCTATTTGGGATTCATATTTGGCAATATATTTGGGAATCGTAGACGCTTCTTGAGGACAGAAGTCATAACTAATTTCCTCAGCATTTCATCTTATATTGTAACATTACAGCACTCAGTAATTGACAACTTAAAACATAAATACAATTTTTTTAAATAAATGGGATGGTCCTTAGAATAAAATGTATTATAGTGAACGCCTATATTTAGGGTAACTAAATTTTGAATGGCTCTGTGCTACATGCAGTCACATCTTATCTCATTCCATTAGAAAGTACAAAGAAAGGGAAAAGAGTTATGTCTCTATTTAAAATGAAGGTGAGTCTGATGAAAACAGAAAAAGGAAAATCAAACTAAGGGCAGAAATGGAGAAAGAGAAAAAACAGTATGAACAAGAAAATAGTTTGGAAGTATACAAGTTTAATTCATTAATAAAATTAATTTAAAAAGGTAAACACGAAATGATAAAAGAGCTTCCATTACTATAGAAGATAATTAACAGTCGGTGAAATTAAACTTAGCTACATGCTAGTAAATTATTTAATGTGGAAATAGATAACAATCTGTAAAATTAAAAAATAAAAACCCAGTTCTGCAAGAAAGAAAGCGTACGATCAATTATACGTAAGTTAGAGAGGAGATGCCACGTACATTGAAGCTGCAGGCCCAGCTGTTGATGTGACCTTTGCAGATATTATTTTCTGCAATAGGAACCCCATCCACACTGACTCTAATAGTGTAGGAATCTTCTGGCATTGCTCTGGAAAGCAAATGAAGAACACATAAGGAATGCAAAACTCTGTTATTTAATGTATAGCATTAATGCACATGTCATTTTTGAAAAAAAGTGTCTGAAATTCTAATTGTTGTACAATTAAATTCAATTTTATATTATGGAAGAAGATGATCTCCATCCTGAACTCTGTACTGCAAATTCTAACATTATAGACCTCAGGCAAATGCTTATTCTGACTAATGCATTGGTGCTTATTGAAAAGGAAAACAAATGTAATAATAATCATTTAAAATAGTAACAAATCATCTTGGTACAATTATTTTATGCTTTACTTTTTAAAAAGTTTTAATAATGTTTCTCCCTAAGTAAGCTGAAAAACAGCCTAATGTGGATAGAATCCTCTGAAATATGGGCTACCTGTCTCAGTATTGAAAGTTGCCATTTAAAATGATTAATTTTTTCTCCCAAGTTGCTAATAACAAACATCAATTTGAGCTGATAGTAAAGAACTTGAAATGTCAATCTACAAAATGATCATCTTTAATCTTAATGATTATGTCAAGATTCTGAACAAAATTAATCAAACTGGACAGGAAGGCATAATTTTGATATTTTGAAGAGCATCATCACAATTTAATAGTGGCCATTTATCTTCTAAAAAAGATCAATAATGATAATAGCTCTAATAACCTGGGAAAGGATATAGAATATATTTTGATCATGCCAATATGTGGAAAGAGTATTATAACTGAATATAATAAAGGTATAAAATAGTTTAAACATCATGAAATCAAAAATAATAGCTGAAAAAAAAATAGCAGATAATCAGAAAAACATTACTGTAATAGCCAGAGTGATAAAACTATTATAATACTAATATGCATAACTGTGGTTCTGATATGATGAAAATTATTTTATTAAAGATACTTTAAAACATACCTAGTATAGCATGTAATTTGAGTTGAATGACTTGAATCTTTTTCTACATCACAAGAAATTGATCGGAAAGAAGAAACTAATTGCACACTGTTTCCCAACTCAGCATTATCAACTCCATAGTTAAACTGGTTTGCTTGAGCAAAACCTGGAAGAATGAAAGCACTCAATTATTATTAATGGAACTCTTGTTTTCAAAGATCCAACACTTATTTCATATTGAATCATTGAATAAATAAGAAATAGTACTGATGTAAGCAGTTAATCTATTTCATATTTACCCCTATGATTGTAATCCTCTTTGGAAACATGAAAATTAGCCTTTAATTAATTTATTCATAAAAGCAATGCTTGAGAACCTATTATTTGTCAGGTTGTTAATTGCATTGTAATCAAATGGCTTATATCCCAGTAATAGGGTGGGGAGGGGTGGAGAAACAGACAATATACAAATATATACCACCAGATGCTATGTCTAGTGGAGATAACTACTATGAAAACAGCAGGCTAAAGGGCATAGAAAGAGGAGACAAAGGGAACACGATTTTATAAGACTTGGGGTCCTTACCTTGAGTACCTATAAAGCAAAATCTGGGGTAAGGACTTGCAAGTAGATAGTTTATTTGGGTGGTGATCCCTTAGGGACAAGAGAGAAGAAAACCTGAAGAAGAAAACCTGAAGAAGAAAACCTGGACACCACTGAAAACAGCTGGGGTTCAATCTTGCCAGAAAAGACTTTTAAGGAAAATATAGACTGCCTCTCAGAAGCAAAGAATCAATGGGAAGAAGCATTTATTCATCAAATCCTGTCCCATTAGCTGACAGTTCCCCATGGGGGAAATGACTCTTCCTGCACTTTCAGGCTGCACATAGGTATATGCCATCTGGGTTCCAACATCCCAAGTCACTGCATCAAAGAAGCCCTGGGACAAAGACATGCTGTGGGACCTGGAGGCTAGAGCTGGAAGCACAGATTGAGTCAAAGTACATGGGGAACTTTTTGCCACTTCTGCGGCTAGAGTAAGAGGCGGGAACCAGGATGTGAGGCTGAGTAAGAAAGGCACCTGATACAGTTGATTCCTTGTACCATACAGGTATGCTCAGGCCCTACTTTTTATTTATTTATTTATTTATTTATTTTTGGCTGTGTTGGGTCTTCGTTTCTGTGCGAGGGCTTTCTCTAGTTGCGGCAAGCGGGGGCCACTCTTCATCGCGGTGCGCAGGCCCCTCACTATCGTAGCCTCTCTTGTTGCGGAGCACAGGCTCCAGACGCGCAGGCTCAGTAGTTGTGGCACACGGGCTTAGTTGCTCCGCGGCATGTGGGATCTTCCCAGACCAGGGGTCGAACCCGTGTCCCCTACATTGGCAGACAGATTCTCAACCACTGCACCACCAAGGAAGCCCCTCAGGCCCTACTTTTAAGTACAATCCATTGTCAGGTCTACAAGGCAGTGGCCACCTAAGAGCTCTGCTAAAGATTTAATACAAGAGGGTTAGTGGGACATGCAACAGGCCGCAGTAATACAACTGGTCCTGAGGCTGTAATTAATATGCACGTCCCCTCTCTATCACGCATTGTAATTTCCCTAACCATCAGCCAGCACTTCAGCTAATGGAGTGACACTAACCTTTGTCCTGAGGATCTGAGCCCAAAGTTGCCTTGCCCATGTTTGGCTGTGGTTGCCACCTATGCCTATTCACAGTTATCACTGCACATGGAAGCCAAGAGACGCCCCAGGAATACCGTGAATTCCAGACATACTGCTCCTTATCTGCATTAGGTGAAAGCAACCCTCCCTCTTCACAATCATCAGAATGGACGATCTCTACCAGTCTACTACTTATGTTTGCTCAATTCAAACTGATCGGTTAGTAGTGGTAGTTTCAGTTCAGTGGAATCCATATTGGGACCCCTGGCAGAAGCATTCTCTACCTGGCAACTCAGACCCAGAATCCAGCAGAACCTAAAATTGCAAGGACAGAAAGCACAGATTCAATTTTTGGATCACTCGGAGTGATAATGACAGGGAGTAACCCTTCATTCCCAGCTCCATGTAGTCTATCTGTTGGGAAACAACACTATGGATCTGCCATTGGCTCAGTGCATGTGGCACATGATGGAGCACAGCGTCCCACTCCACAGGACGTTGTTCCCAAGCCGGGTTCTTAGTCTTGCCTTTTGTAGGCTGTTCCGTCATTCTATTAGACCACATGTTTCAGGGTGATGCAGGGTTCATGGTCATGTGCCCATTATCACTACTTTTTCACTATAAAATATGTTCCTTGTTCTGAGGCCCTGTTTTATGGCATCTCATGGCAGTAATTCAGACTCTATATGTTCTCAGAAGATGAGGCTGGCAGAGGCATGGTGGAAAGAGAAGGCAAAACCCATATCTGGAATAGGTGCCAGTTCCAGAAACAGTGAATCTCTGCTTGTCAATGAGGGAAGGAGAGTGATGCAGTCGACTTGTCACTGAGTGGCTGGGTGTACTTCTGGAGGGATAGTCCCCATTGAGAGCTCAGTGTTGGTCTCCACTACTGACAGAGCAGGTATTCAGCAACAGCAGTAGGTAGCTTAGTGTTGGTGAAAGGGAGTCCCTGGTGTTGGTCCATGCACAGCCTTCACCAATGGCCCTCTGTTCAGAGGCCCATTGCACAAGCACTCAAGTGGCCAAGGAGAGAAGCTCCTGAACAAGTTATCCAATTGACCTAGTTGTTCCATTTCCTCTGTTGGGGATACTCTCTTGTGGAAATTAACTTGAGACCTATAGATTTGCATACTCACTATCGTGAGCACATTTACCGGTCTCTTTCCAAGACTTTCTTATTTCTGATTTTCCAATCTTGTACTAGTCAAGTCATCTGCCACAGCCCAGGAGCTGATGTATATATCTTTACCTCGGACCACCTTTTCTTCCTTATAAAGTTACTGACCATGTATACTACTCACAGCTCTGCCTACCAGGGAGGCTGACATTGAAAGTAAATTAAGAGCCCAGGGAATACTTTGCAACATTTATGACATCAGAGGTGATGCCAAGAAGGCACATGTCATAGATGGTCATGGAAGCTTTTCAGAAGGAGTAAGCCATGAGAATATGGGAAGTACATTTTATTTAGAACAGGGTGTTCCAAGTCCCTGTGGTGGGAGCATGTTTGTGGATTCAAGACTTAACAAGTGTGGTTGCATTAGTATGAGTCAGGAGAAACAGTAGGAGATGAGATTAGAAATGGAGGCATTTAGATTGTTTTTATGTGTGTGCAGATATTGGAGGCTTTAAAACAGAGAAGTGGTATTATCTAACTTATACTTTTCAAGATTCACAAGCTGCTGCTCCAAAAATAGAATGGGGCAGGGTGAGAATAGACTGGGGGCAGGGGAGAAGATGCTGTTTCAGTGAGCAATGTATAAATGACTGCTTGGCATGGGTTCAAGAGAAGATGGAGGAAAAGAAGTAAAAAGTACAAATATTGGTAACCTTTAAAAGAGTTTTACTGTAAAGGGAAGCAGAGAAATGGGGTAGCTGAAGGGGCGGGTGTGGACCAAGGGGACAGTTGATGATTTTGCTTTTGCTTTTCTTCAGATGAGTGAAATAGTATGTTTGCATGCTGATGGGTATGATCCAACAGAAACTGAGATATGGATGATGTGAAACAGAGCAGAAGATTATTTTAATCTTACTATAAATATATGAAAGGGGCTTCCCTGGTGGCGCAGTGGTTGAGAGTCTGCCTGCCAAGGCAAGGCACATGGGTTGGAGTCCTGGTCTGGGAGGATCCCACATGCCGAGCAGCAACTAGGCCCGTGAGCCACAACTACTGAGCCTGCGCGTCTGGAGCCTGTGCTCCGCAACAATAGAGGCCGCGATAGTGAGAGACCCGCGCACCGCGATGAAGAGTGGCCCCCGCTCACCGCAACTAGAGAAAGCCCTCGCACAGAAACGAAGACCCAACACACCCAAAAATAATAAAATAAATTAATTAATTAAAAAAAATATATATGAAAATTCAAACTAGATTTGGAAGTAAACATCAATTATTTTTATGCCACATAAAAGTATTTTAACAACAAGGTCCTACCGTGCAGCACAGGGAACTATATTCAATATCCTGTGATAAACCATAATGGAAAAGAATATGAAAAAAAATGTATATATACATATATATGTATAACTGCATCACTCTGCTGCACAGCAGAAATTAACACAACATTGTATATCAGCTATACTTCAATAAAATAATTTTTAAAGTATTTTATATTGCTGAAACCACATTCAATTCTGAAATAAACCCAAGAAATAAAACTTATGAGTAAGATAATCGGATAACGTTCTATTGATTAAATCCTAAAATTAAGTATTCTAATAAAAATGTTAAAAAGGTACTTAATACTATTCTAGTATGCACAGTGAATCTACAAAGTTGTCTAGGTTATAACATATTTTTTGAATAAAGTCAAATTCGTAAATAAACAGGTTTTGCCCAGATTACTTCAAAATCTAAAATTCCTAAATTCTGAGTTATAAAAATATGTGCATTTTTACATATTCTTTTTCTCTGAATATCACAAATTCTTAAGATTAAGAAACCAGTATAGCCATATTGATGACTAAAATATTTTTGAAATTATGAAACATTTTCTTTTACACTAAAGGATCTGCATCCATGTCATTAGTGTAAATGTATAAGCTATGTAACTGTCAGAACTTAATTAGCTACAGATCACATTGTCCCACAGTAGAATAATAAAATCAGTAGGAAAAAAAGGTTAACCCAGAGAGGTACACTAAACTCTTTAAATCCTATGTATTTATATTATTAATGTTAGGAAAAAATAAATATTAGGTATTTACCTTAAATTGTCAGTAGTTTTCAAGTATGTTTCAACAAAACAATCACCACTACAATATGTGCTCACATTAACCTTTACTAGTTAAAGTGGCTGAATTGGGGTTGCCAAAGGTTTGTGGTGTGGCTTTTTAAATTACTGAACATTTTCAGTGTTCTACAAAGGTCTATGAGACAACATGAATATTGCCTGGTTTAACACAGGACTGGAAGTAGGGCTTCGCTATGCCAAATGTTCATCAAATGCCATAGCCCTGTGCCACAGCTCTGGTTAACACTCCATGTTAGGTGACAGTGTTGTTTACAGGAAAGGGCATTTGGACCCTGACATCCTGGGTTGGAATCCCAGCTCCAGTGAATTCCTTGCTGTATGAACTTGAGCATTAGTTTTAGACATAAACTCTCTCAGTCTTAGTCTCCTCACCAGGAAAATGACCATAATAATCTACTTAGCAGGAATTATCAGGAAGACTAAATGAGAATTTATATACAGTACTTAACGTGGTACCTGGCTCACAGGTTAAGAGCTCAATTAATATATATCCTTATTATATAATAAGTCACAAAATAGTTATTATTAGTCAGTATTAATATCGTTTTTAAAAAAATAACACAGAACAAATAAGTGGGTGGCCAGGATTCAAACCCAGGTTGTAGATGCCAGCTTGGCACCCTTGTGATATTCAGAGAAAAATAATATTTAAAAATGCACATTACAAAGCTATTTCCAGTTACCCAACGTAACTTCCTCCAGACCCTATGTTCTTAGCTCCTCTCCTATTCTTTATACATAGAAAAAGCAAGCAGAAACTCAACAAAGGATAGCGATTTTAATAAATACCGCTCTCTTCTTCTAAGCTTAAAACTTAACCGAACAGGACTTATCCAGCATAGGCTAAAGTACAAACATATCAATTTAACATGTGAAACATATTTCCATTGAGTTTGCAGTTTTGAATCTAGGAAGGCAGTTACTGCTGAAATGGAAAAGATATGCAATGTGAAAAGATACATGAAAGCACAGAAAAGCAAGCTATTTGTAAAACCACTCTTTCCTTTTGCCAATTTCTGCTTATCTTTGGCGTTCACCTTGAGTTTGGAATACACAGAAGGGCTGCTGGCAACTAACTAAAGAATAGAAAGTTTTACTTGTAGTGTGGCTCAGGAAGTGATACATGTGTTTGTTTTCCTATTAGGCATATGTCACATCAGTGATATGGTAACACAGATCTGTTCTTCAGCATTCCTAAGAAAAAAACAATTAAAAAAAAATACCACCAAAAGATGATATATATGGTTTTAGGAGTTGTTTTAATATTATATGTATATGTATATATATATATACACACATATATATGTCTCATATATATGTGATATATATGTCATATATATATATATGTATTTCCTGGGAGTAAAATATATAGGAAAATATGAACCAAATCAATAAGATTTGTAAATATTCTCATTATAAATTTTAGTGAAAAAAAATAACTAAAGAAATATTTCTAGTTTTGTAGCTAGCTCCAAAGAGTTAAAAAGCAATAGAAAGAAATCACCTATAAAAAATAATTTTAATTTAAAAGTATAATTCTAAATAAATAATTGGGTATAAAGAAGATAACTCTGGAAGTACTCCAAAGCACAAAGATTACAGTAAGGGGTGGGTGTACCCTGGAAACAGAAAAGGTCGAGGCTTCAGATGGAAATTCCTGAGATGTTGATGTATTTTTTTTCTTTTGCAGAAAAACTGGAGACAGAATTTGCCAGGCGCCCAAACCTGGGTCTCCTGATAGCAGCCTGTGCTGTTATCACGAAAAATGCATGTGTTGTCAAAGCCAGCAGTTGCCATGTACAATGCAGGCTGTTTTGGGTTTCTCTGGTTAAAAAAAAAAAAAAAAAAGCAGGGTTGAGAGTGTATAAACCTACTTAAAAGCTGTAACATTCAAAACAATGGGAAAAAATGGGGCAGTGTGACGGAGCATAACTTCTAAAGAATGAAACCATCCGTATAAGATAAATGCAAAAGAATAATAAATATAAAATAGCTCTAAATTATAGAGCAGATATTATGTATAGGTGCCTTAGATACAACATCCTTTTCAATATTCACAATAGACCCAACAGGTAGGAATTAATATCCCATTTCACTGATGAGGAAGCTGAGGCTTAGAGAAGAAACTTGTCCCAGTCCCCTAGCGGGAGTGGCAAAGTTGGAGCTGAAAGCCAGTTGGACCCGACTAACATCTATATGCTTTCCATAATATTACAAAAATTACATAACTCACCACTTCAGTTAAACAACAATATATGTGCTAGACATTGTAATAGGGAAATAGCTAGAAAAAAAGAACAAAAAGTTATTCCTTCTGGCTCACTGATTTTTTTAACAAAGATAAATATCAAAGAAGACAATTGAGAAATACAAGGTATGCATATAAAGTAATAAACACAATAAAGTTAGAAACACTCCAGAACTTATCAAAATGATAACACTCCTCATCCAATCAGTCATCTTAGAAGGAAATACAATCATTTCCACGGTCATGCCACTGCTCAGAACGCTTTTACTTGGGCAGCATAATTGTAAAATTATACATAATACATAATATTTACATAATTGTAAAATTGTACCTTTGGCTCCTGAAGATAGCCTTTAGAACAAAGTAATGCAGTAGCAAATTTCTGCCTGTAAAGTTTCATTAGGTGTGAAAATAGACAAAAGTCATTTGAATACACAAAAACATTAGCAATAGATCTTTCAGAGGGTGGAATTTCAGAGAACTCAAGTCAAATATTTATTTTACTTTTTCATCGTGGCCTTTACAAAAATAAAATATTTTAAAGTCATAGGGGACCAACATTTAGGTGATCTAGCATTTACAATTCCATTTAGAAAGTATTCTTCTGTGCTTAATAAATTATCTCTGTATTCAATTCTAAACATGGAGTATGGGTCAGACACAGCACTGATGGATGATGTGAATGTAGTTCCTCCAAATAAACTTTGTTCAAGTACCACATTCATGTAGCTTTGGAGGTCTGGTGTGTTTTGTAAATTCATTATCATTACTTTACACACATTCTGTATATATCATGGGCCCCCCAAACAGTATTTAGACCCAGCCTCTTAGAAAGACATAAGGTATCACAATTTCAGTCCCCTATAGTGTGTGGTTAAAGCAAGGAGAGGGAAGACACATCAGGGTGGGGTGCAGGTATCTGTAATTCAAATAGGATTTAACTATTCTATAATTCTCTGCCAAAAGCATCCAGAAATACAAACTGATGGGAAAACTAGAAATTCACTGTGACGCTTTGGGCTTCCTAAGTAAGAGGATTACTCCTGAGCCACTGAAAGTCTACCAAAGAGCAAAGGTTATAGCTAGGTTAATAAGGATGTTCTTCCAAAATGCCTTAAGAATGGAATGGTTTGTTTTGTTTTTTCCTATTTCTAACTAGGGATGCTCTGAGTTTATGTACCTAAACTCAAGCCATGGTTCCTGGATCAGAAAAAGTGCAGGTCTTGAGGCAGAAGGAAATAGCTGAGCAATTTTATTGGTTTTCTTGCTTGTTTGTTTTGGGCATTTTTCTCATGGCATTTAAATTTCTGTTAGAAACCCAATAGCTTTCAAACACACTATCTAAGCAAATGTTAACAGCAATATACAATATAAGGGAGCTATGGATAAAGACATTTTAAAAAGTCTTTAACAAACACATTGTTTCCAGGTGTCTAACTCTAAAAAAACAAAAACACACTTTAATCCAAAATATATTGTTCACAATTTAGAGGCACAAACCATTTCAAGTATATCATTGAGATTAAATTCTACAGAAATTTTACTTAGAAGTATTGAAAGACATTTCAATACATATGACAGAATTATTAAATATCTTGCTTTGTCAATTTTCTGATTCCAAAAACTTCTGTTCTTCTTATTTTAAGGACTAAATAATAGTTTTTATTAATATTCTTTAAAAATTTTTCTTTCTCATCCTTCAGAACTTTGTAAGCATCTGAATACTACTATTATTTAGATTGTAAAGGCCTAATGGCTAAAAGAACCACATATTTCTATTTAATCCTAGGAACAGTTGCTTATTAAATATATTCCCTAATTGCCTACTTTGTTTTCATCCCAAGACGAGGGAAGGAGAAAGAGTTATACATAACCCATGTTTTGATGAAGCATATGATAAGGATTGGGTGGCACAAGAAGGAATCCAAAGCTTTTCTTTCTCCATGCATTACCATTCTATTTCTCTATCATACCCTCTTACTAACATCCTACTCCCAGAACCCCCCAAAATGTTATATTTAATATAAAGATAAATGTTATTAGACCCATGAAGAACAAAGTAAGTAACTGCAGAGTTGGGTTAAAGATGTTTCTTTCAATTCAATCATTATAGTCCAGACCTTGGAGTTAAGCAAGTAATTATGATACAAATTCAGATGGTCAGGTTGATAGAGACTTTCAGGGGTTTCATTAGGTGTCAAAGAGGATAGAGTTTCACTACTCTGGCCAAATGGAGAAGCAACTCTAGTGGATTTTTTTAAAAAACCGTAAATCTCTAAATGTGAAACAGCCTTTGAAATACCTCGACCTTGGTAAAAAAAAAAAGGCAACAATACCTTCTCCTTTGATAGTCAGCCTTGTTGCTCCATTTATGCTGCCATATTTAGGTATTATTTCTATGACTTTGGGAATTATTTTAGAGCCATCTGAAAGATATTAAAGTACAATAGAAGTAAAAGCATCAAGTACTTCATTTCAAGCATCAAATTTTGTACCACAAATTACAATGGTGTAAGAAAAACATCATGGAGATTATAGGACAGAAAGTAAATACACCTAGGTTTTATTTTTGGTTCCATTACTAACCAATGACTTGACAGGGAGTTCAGTCATTAACTTAGTTAATACTCATTGGCTTTATGCAAAGCATTGTCTTACATGCTACAAAGAAGAGGAATAATACATGATCATTTTCATCATTCTTACCTATCATATTATAAAACATTTATTAGACCCTTAATTTCATGTAGTGCTCTGCTAGCTGCAGTTCCATAACTACAGCTATCAGCCCACACAGCAGCAGACAATGCTGGAGAAATAGCTCTGTGGAGAAACAGGTCATTATCAAAGCCCATAAGAAATGCAAAGCCAGGTAAATTGAAAGAATAGCCTAGGTACAAAAAAGGGATGTTGTGTTTTAAGAAGTAATTGTTTTCTGTGACAGAGTAAGACTTCAGGGAAGATCACTTCTGGGACCTTTTTAGCCTTCTGATGATAGTGAGTTCTTAATGTAAAGGTCACTAATTCATTCAACAAACAGTGTTAGGTTCCTGGGCATTTAAAAATGTGTGACAGTCCCAACTTTCCAAAAGCTCAGCTTAGACAGCCCAGAGTGACAGAAGAGAGCACAGGGGCCACGTGACTAAGAAGGGGCATTTCATCCACACTGCTTCTTGAAAGAAGGGTGTTCCTGCTGCATCTGGGAGAGCAAACATGAATTAGCTAGACTGGACCAACTATGGGAAAGACAGGCTTCTAGACTTCTAGACAAAGAGGTGCCTCTGCAAACACAGGGGTGAGTGAGCAGCTTCTTTGGGGAACTGAAATTAATGCTTCAAAATAACTCAAAGTTACATCATGGCTAAAAGGATTTATTTTCTGCTTAAACTGTACAGACCTGGTAATTATTAGATCCAGTAACAAATTCTCAGGATAGGTGGAAAAATTTAAGTGGGAACACAAGGAAAGGCCACCTAAATTGTTTGAAACGGATGAATGAGAAAAAGTTAAAGAAATTATGATTGAGTTCATTCCTGCCTGAGAAAAGTTTAGTGTGGACTTCACCTACAATAGCAAAAGCTCTCCAGCATAAAGATGACTACCTCCCAGACCCAATGACTCTGCGCTTTGGGTCTGTCTTTGCCAAGAGCTCCAAGGCCGCTCCTGCTCCAGGCACATTTGTAACTTCGAGCAGCCCACAGCCAAGAGTAGGAAACTCCAGCGAGGGAGCTGGATCCTATCTCATAGAAGCACCGTTCCTCACCTATCTCAGGTTCATCTTCCCCGTTATCTCCACGGACAACTCCAATTTCTTATCTTATCAGTCTCTTCCCAGCCCTCTCTTGGGTATTACTTTGAAGGCCCAGGGCAGCTGCCCTTGAAAGTGACTGACACCCGCCACAAAGACCCATTCCTATCTTACTGGGAGACCCTGTCCTCCCTTCAATGGGGAAGGGACCCAAGAAGAGTGAGGAAAGGGAGAAGTTGGGTTGCGTCCCCAAGCCCCAGCCAAATTTCCGTCTCTTTTTCAACTGAGTCACCAGGGATGGAGAGGGTGAGGTTCCATAATTCAAGCAGCAACCCTCGTGGCAAGAGCTTAACCTAGTCCGCAGGATCGCCGTGCAGCCGCAAGCTCAGCCTCGTGCCAGGGCTAGCGCCGCCTCTCCCGCGACCCCGGCAGCGGGGCTTGTGTCTACAGGGACCTCTCCGGCTTGCCTCCCTGGTGCCCCAACTGGGTTACCTGTGCGGGGGTCTGCGACGCACAGGAGCAGCCCCCAGAGGGCCCACGTCCCCCAGAGCCACAAGTGTCCCATCGCGGCGCCAATTCCGCAAAGCCTAAGCCCACCGCTCGCTCGCAGCCGCCGCCAGCGTCCCGGCTCTGCCGTCTAGCGCGCCCGCCGCGTCCCACGCGCGCAGGCGGACTCGGCCGCCCCAGAGCCGCCCCGCCCCCGCCCGCCCGGGCGCCCCCGGGCTTTACGCGCAGACGCAACCCCCTTCACCCGGGAACGCAGCCGACACCGGCCCGTCAGTAACCATCGAACCTCCACACTCAGAGTTGGTTGCTAACGGCCCACGGCTGCCTCCGCAGGTGTAACAGCCCCACTTTTTCTTGGCAAGAGAGGTCAACAGGCAAGTTTTCCGACAATCTCGCCTTTTCTGTCCTCCCTCCCGTCCTTCCCCTCCTCTCACCCCCTTCCTTCCTCCCTTCCTTCCTTTCTCTCTTCTTCTTCCCTACCCCCCCCCCCCCGCCCCCGGCCATTTCTGGACCTGTACACTTTCCTCTGCCTGTCTGCCTTGGTTACTAATCATGCCCAGGTAAGCCTCAAAGTCCACCTAATACGCAAACCCCACGCAGTTTCCCCTTTCCATTCATATAAGTTCGTGCTCTCCCTTTAACTGACAATCATACTAAGGTTTATTGGTCTCTGGGCACGTCCCCAAACACGCGCCTTGGAGACTTCAACCC
Source organism: Balaenoptera ricei (assembly GCF_028023285.1). Classification (NCBI taxonomy): domain Eukaryota; kingdom Metazoa; phylum Chordata; class Mammalia; order Artiodactyla; family Balaenopteridae; genus Balaenoptera; species Balaenoptera ricei. Next base: position 28,360,849 of record NC_082655.1, read on the forward strand.
ACAATAGTTCCAAAAGGACTATTACTATTATTATGATCCCCATCGTTACAAGCCATAGACTGAGGCGAAGGTTAAGTAACTTGCCCGAGGCCGTATACCTAAAGTGTACAGCGAGGACTCAAGCAGAGTGACTCTAGAGCCAGGGCTCTTATGCCCGCCGCTGGCCCCTATTCGGCAGACTTCTAGCGAAGGCTTGCAATGCTTAGGACATCCTTATACTAAAAACTATTCATTATTTATCTGAAATTCGTATTTAATTCGGCATTCTGTATTTTTATTTACTAAGTCTGACAACTCTAGTTGGGCGGGAAGAGAGAAGAAATAGAAGAGAGAACTTAAAATCAGTGAAATAAATAAAATTAAGTCCTTGCTCTTCAGAAGTTTTATCTACCTCATTGGGGTTAAATTTTTTTTGTTAGATTTAGTTAATTATAGTCGTCTTATAATTTTGTGCAAACGGACTGTCACCACTCTACTGAAAGCAGTGCCAGCAAAGGTACCCTGACCTTCCGTACTTCTTTTGGAACTCTCTGTAGCATGTGACACTGTCGACATCTTTCTTGAAATTCCATTCCTCCTAATAGTCTTGGGTTTCTTCCTGCTTCTCCAGTCACTTCTAATATTTTTCTCTTCCATCTTCTTTTGAAAATTGGTATTCCTGCAGGGTTTTTTTTTCACCCTTCCCGAACTCTGCTATTTAGAAGCAGACCAATTAGCAGAAAATCAGCTAATTGAATGCCAATTTGCTAATTATTTGCCAAATTTACTAAATTTAAAGATAGCAATGTTGTAGAACAATAATAAGCAGCTTTAACAAAAATATTCACTTTAGGTTATTAGCTGTGAAATATGTAGAAGTATATATTTCACTATCAATAACCAAAATAAAAATTAATGTGGGAATTTCTATATGGAATTGTTTGGTTAATTTTGATTTATTTCTGGTGCTTTCAAATTAAAGTTAAATTAATCTAAATTAAATTTTAGATGACTTCACTAAAAAGTGAATTCAATTTTATTAAAAATCCTGATTTTTGCACATGCTTTTAAATTTATAAATTTAAATTGAATATAAGACATAAGCTAAATGATACTAAAAAGAATATTTACGATTCTTTTAGTATTAAAAAAGTAGAAAATATCATTCAACAGTATTATGAAATAAGTTAGAAGTAGGTGAAAAATCTTGTCACAGACATACACTGAAGTTGTGATTTCTAATCAGGAATCATTGAAATAGGTAGACTTTCTTTAAAGAAAGGATCTATATTGTTTATAACAAAAAGGAAAACTTTTCTTAAGTTTTGGATATATCAATAAAGTGATTAGGGACCTTTTATGTTGATTTCTGTTTTGCCAAACTTTTAATACTTTTAAGATTGTTTCACAAAATTCTTCGAGTATATCCACCAGCAAATGGTATCCACCAGCAAATGACATTATAAGGTGGTTATTCCTATTGTGTTTTATTTCATTTTTCTACTTGACTTGTACTAACCACACGGTCCCTTCCAGATTAAAATGGTCCCTTCCAGATATTTTTACTTCCTGTACACCTAGTCTTGTAACAAGTTAGCTATATATGTAAGTATGTACAAATATATATACAAACATACATTTATATATGTGTATATGTACATAATATATACACATATCTGTATATAATATGACATTATGAATATTACATATTGTAATATGAAAAATGTGTGTATAGTTTTTCTATATATTTCACCATCAGTAACCAAAATCAAATAGTCTTGTTCAAGCTGCTAAATATTTATGTTAAACTGCATTCATTTAATTTAGCAAACTTGGCAAATTAACATTCAACAAATTGATCATTTGGCTAATTGGCTTTAGGAAAATTGATATTTCAACAAATAGCCTGCTTTCCTGTCATATAATACCTAAATTTCTTAAAGAGCCAAGCACTGTAATTTACATTAATAGATTTTTACTCAATTCTTCTTGAATGAATGAGGATCTTTAACATTTCTATTATAAGTAGTGCGTATTTATACGATAAATCAATGTCCTGAAAAATATAGCAGTGAGATTTTTTAATCTTAAATTAACATAAGTGACAATAAATAATTATAACTAGATGGAAATTTGTATAACTAAAACATCAACTTGGAACCACAAAAAGTGGTTATGTAGCTTACATGACTAATGATTTAAATTGTATTCATCTTTAGAATCTTTAAACCTTTGCAATACAGACTCATCATAGAACATGGACATGGGGAAACGTGAAAAGAGAATCCTAACTACCAAACTGTGTGCTTCTTTTGTAAGTTTTTAAAACATCTAGCTCTAATAAAAACCTGCCTATAGGGCCAGCATCATGGGAATATGACTTGTGCAGTCTCATAGGGCCCCACGTTTGGTTTAGTGCTCTGCTGTCACCATCCTGAAATCCTTAATACTTTCTGAATGAGGAGGAATCTCTATTTTCATTTTGTCTGGGATCTCACAATTATATAGATGGTCCTGCCTGCCCTTATGATGAAAAAAAAGACAGGTTTTTAACTTGTTGATCCTTCGATGTAAACATAATAAGAAAAAGTGATAACTCTTGCAGAACTAGAAAGAATAAGGAATTCACTGACTTGGAAAATGAGCTGTGTGCTGGAGCCTGATTTTGAATCTGCACCTAATTGTGAGAGATGGTGAACAAAATGAAGTACCTACAAAACAATAGTTTGCCTTCAACAATTAATTCAGTATACTAGGCATTAAGAATATGGCAGTAATTTTTTTAAAAAAATCTCTGTTCTCATGGAACTTATATTTTTAGTGGAAGCAGACAATAAACAAAATAAATGAGTAAAATATACAGTATGTTAGGAAGTAATGCATGCTAGAGAGAAAAAAATATAGCAGGGAAGAATAGTGTGTGTGTGTGTGTGTGTGTGTGTAGGGTGTGATGGAGTTTTAGATAGGATGAACAGGAAGTTGTCGTGGAGAAAGTGAATTTTGAGTAAAGTTCTGAAGGTCTGAAGTGAGTAGCTGAGCCACGTGGACATCTGGGAGAAGAGCATTCTAGGCAACTGGGAGAACAAATGCCAATGAGTGAGGAGGGAGTGTGTCTGGTGTGCAGGAAAACCAGAGTGGCCGGAGTGGCCAGAACAAGCTAGGTGCTATAAGATGTGAGGTCAGAGAAGTAATGAGAAGAGGGGCAGGTCATGGAGGATCACGGATTTGACTCTGAGTGAGATGGGAATTCACTGTAGAATACTGAGCTGAAATGTGACATGCTTTAACTTATGGTTTCAAAGAAACACCAACTGCTATTTTGTTGCACTGGGGCAAGGGCAAATGCAGCAAGATCAATTAAATGGCTAGTGCAAATAATCTAGGCAAGAATAATGGTCACTTAGACCAGGATGGGAACAGTGTTGGTAGTGGGAAGTGGTCAGATTATGGATATATTTGAGAGCTGAGTTAACAGGATTTGCTGACAAGGAGTATGGAGGGTAAGAGGAAAAAAAGGAGTCAAACATGACTGCAAGAGTTTGGGCTTCAACACCCAGAAGTACGGGGGCCGTTAACTGCAGGGGAAGAATGTTGAAGGGGTGGGTTTGGGTGAGTGTATCAAGAGCTCATTTTGGACATATCAAGTTTAAGACCTATTAGACATCAAGTGAGATGTAAAATAGCAAGTTTGGTTTTGAATCTGAAGTTCAGGGGGAAATCCAGGTTGGAGATGGCAATCTGAGAATGATGAACATACATTTTAAAAACAGTGAGACCAAATGCAATCACCTAGAGAGTAGAATATAGATGGAAACATGAAAATATCAGAAGCCTGAGCCTTGGGAAACTCCAATATTTAGTAATGGGAAAGATGAGGAAAAACAAGCAAAGCTGACTGAGGAGGAGTGATCAAAGAGGCAGCAGAAAAATCACGTGAGAGTATTGTGGGAAGCCAAGTAGAGAAGTATTTTAAGGAGGAAGAAGTAATAACCATCAATTGTTCCTGCCATGTCAAGCAAGAAGAGCATGGAGAATACCTTTGGATTGAACAATGTGGAGCTTATTGGAAACTGATAAGAGTGGTTTTAGTAAAGTGGTGGGGGTGAAATCCTGATTGGAGTGGATTCCTGAAAGAATAGGGATAATTGGGGATTGTTTTAGAGTCTGCCTGACAAGATAAGCTAGAAGAGTTGGAGAATCAATAGCCCAGGGAAAAATAAAGTCACTGCAGGGAGCCAAGGGTGGTGGTCTTGAATTGAAGTGCGATCAATGAGAATGGTAGCATTTTTCTCCCAGCTACTTGAAATGTGCAGGCACAAGCAAGTGAGTAGGCAGCTTTGGGAAAGCTAGTGGCTTTACTCACTAGACTTTAAAATCGCTTTCCTATACTAAGATGACACTGTCAGCAGCAGCATTCACAGATAAAAAGTCAGGAAACTAGAAGGATGTTAAGGGGTAAAGAGGCTCTAAAACCTACTGATAGAATAAACCTTTGTTCTCGAGCAAGCCTGTGGGTTTGGGTTTGGTTTTTGCTGCCTTGGGAATTTTTGTGTCCATTGTTTGAAGTAGGCAGTTGTTATTTGGGGGGGGCACTCTTATTTCTCCCTTTTTTATATCATCCCAATTTCTCCTTTGTGGAATGATCTCTTCCCCATTAGATATAGTCTGTTGAGTCAAGGTGTGTGTGTGTGGTGTTGGGGGAGGTGACCCAGGGTAGGCCAATCAGATTCTCCCTGGAACTTGAATCTCAAGCAGAGGAACAGAGAGAGCGTGAATGCTGGAGTTTGTTTATTGCCTTGGAAGTGACCTGACCAGATTGGTCACACAAGCACTGTTTCAGAGGTTCTTTCCTTGCAGTCCTAGAAAATGCCTTAGCTCCTGCCTGTTTTCCACATTTTGATTTGCCAGGTTTCCCAGTGATAATGTAAGTTTTAGATATTCTTCCTATAAATTTCCATAGTTCTATAGTTTGCCAGTCAGTTACGGTTGTTTGCAACCCCCCAAAATTCTAATTAAGAAAACATTTTTATCAGTAAATCATGCTTTTAGAGGGAGGGAGGGGAGGTTTTGTATTCTCTTCTCTTTATTTCTCTTATTTTCATATTTCGTTATTTGGCAGGATGGAAAAGATCTGACATTATAACCACTATGCAATATTTGATTAAAAGGCATGTAAAAGAAGAACTCTAGATGGTTTTAGCAAGCAGTACAAGTACCTGTTTCTTGAACAAATTTTGGAAAAATATAGCATTAGTAATCGTGAATGAGCCACATTGGTACCTAGCTACATGGACTGATAGTAGAAATTAGCCCTGTATCATGGCTCAAAAGTTTCTTGTGCATGCTTATTATTTTTTATTATATATGAGTTGAAAGAAACAAATAACCTTTTTACAAGTATAACTTGTTTAAAAGCCCTGGAAAATGAGACAGACCATTTTGAAAAATGCAACACTGGGTAAAATGACTTAATAAGGTAGCAATGTTCTCAGAGGGCTGAATCACTTGGTAATTCTTCTTTTTTCCAAAACCCTACATAAATTTACATATGGAAGCTATATTGACCCCCAGTTTTTTTTAGACACAAAGTTATTAAGCCTCCCTTCCTCAAATAACTATCTACATGGTAGGATAATCCTAGCTGAGAAAACTTTTTCTAGTAGAGAACTGAGAACAAGTCAACCTCCTTTGAGCCTTTGCCAAAGGGTAATAAACAAATGCTTCAAAGTAGACAAAAAGCTGTTAATCTTGACTTTATATTATGAAACATTACACAGTATTTCCTGATCAAGTAAGTGCTGATGGTTTGTAATTTGTCGCTATTGCCCTCTTTCCTCTCTTTTAAAATAAATGGCAAATAAGGTTGAGTGAGAAAAAAAACACTGGGAAGGAACAAAAATCCAGTGTAACTGGTGATAGCAAATTGGGGGGAAGGTAGTGCGAGATGAGTTTGGAGAGAGAGGCAGGGGCAAATCAGAAAAGCTTTTAGGACTCAAGTAAGGAGTTGTCCAACTTTAAGTGGAGGTGGGTGACTTGACTGATTCATGTTTCAGAAAATGCACTGTAGCTGCTACATGTTAAGGGATTAAATTAGAGACAAGAATGGAAATAAGATCAGTTTAGGATGCTATTGTGGTGGTCTAGACTAGAGATAGTGAAGATGGAACTAGAATGGCAGTATTGGAATTGTTAAAAAATGGGCAGATTCCTGGATATGGGTTGGAGATAGCACTGCTATTAACTTTTGGAATGGATTCACGGGGTAAGGGAAGCCTGGGATGCTCTAGGTTTTGGGTGTTAATGCCTGGTGGATGGTGGAAAGGCTGGAGGAGGTTCTGTTTTGGGGTAGAAGGTCCATACTCCTGATTTGCCCAACTTGAGCTCAAGGTGCCAATGAGGAGAAGGGTTGCTTAGAGGCTAAGAGCACGGGTTTGGGAGGCAGAGTGCCTGGGCTGCATTCTTCACTCTGCCACTCAGTAGCCGGGAAGCCTTGGACAAGCTATTGAACATCTCTATGCCTCAGGGTTTTTTTATGTAAAATGAGAATAACAGAACTTACCTGATAGTGTTGTTTTGAGAAGTAAATGACTTCGTAAGTGTAAAATGTTTAGAATAGTCCCTAGCATATGGTAAGCTCTCAACAAATGCTAACTATTCTTACAAACCAAGTGTAAATGTCAAGTAAGTGAACAAATGTGGGAGTTATTCATCAGCATATAGATGGAATTTAAAAACACAAAAATGGCTGAGATCCCTGAGGGCAGATGTTCATGAACTTAGATGGGAAAAAACTACAGCTGTATTTTCACTTTCCTCTAAGTGAAAATTTCCATTCCCTTTAATTATTAATGTAGACAACAAACCACAGTATTATTATTCAGTGTCTGCAACATCAGTATCACCCAAGGAAAGCATAGATATTTCCATGTGAGATTACAGTTGTTGGAGGTATCTTAAAACATCATTTATGCTCATTGCTACTTAAGGGAATTATTAGACCCACAATAAGACCACACATGACTATACTCTTCCTGTCTCAGACACTTGTGCATTAGTTAATGTGATGGTACACAAAGGCTACAGTGGTGTTATTTTTTAATAGACTATTTTTAGAGTAGTTTTAAGTTCACAAAATAAAATGAAAGGTACAGAAATTTCCCATATACCCACTGCCCCTCCATATGCAAAGCCTCCCCCATTATCAACATTCCCCATCAGAGTGGTACATTTGTTACAATTGATGAATCTACATTGATACATTATCACCTGAAGTCCATAGTTCAGTGTTCACTCTTGTACATTCTATGGGTTTGGACAAATTTATAATGACATGTATACACCACTAAAGTTTCATACAGAGTAGTTTCACTGCCCTAAAAATCCTCTGTACTCCTATTCATCCCTCCCTCCCCCAAATCCGTGACAACCACTGATCTTTTTACTGTCTCTATAGTTTTGCCATTTCCAGAGTATCATTTAGTTCGAATCATACAGTATTCAGTCTTTTCAGATTGGTTTCTCTCACTTAGTAATATGGATTTAAGTTTCTTCTATGTCTTTTCATGGCTTGATAGCTCATTTCTTTTGAGCACCGAATAATCTTCTGTTGTCTGGATGTACCATGGTTTATTTATCCATTCACCTAATGAAGGACATCATGGTTGCTTCCAAGTTTTGGCAGTTATGAATAAAGTTGCTGTAAACATTGTGTGCAGATTTTTTTTAAATAAATAAATTAATTAATTAACTGATTTATTTTTGACTGTGTTGGGTCTTCGTTGCTGTGCGTGGGCTTTCTCTAGTTGCGGCGAGCGGGGGCTACTCTTCGTTGCGGTGCACAGGCTTCTCATTGCGGTGGCTTCTCTTGTTGCGGAGCACGGGCTCTAGGCGTGCGGGCTTCAGTAGTTGTGGCTCATGGGCTCTAGAGCACAGGCTCAGTAGTTGTGGCACACGGGCTTAGTTGCTCCGCGGTATGTGGGATCTTCCCAGACCAGGGCTCGAACCCGTGTTCCCTGCATCGGCAGGCGGATTCTTAACCACTGCACCACCAGGGAAGCCCTTGTGTGCAGATTTTTATGAGAATATAATTTTCTTCTCCTTGGGTAAATACCAAGGAGTGTGACTGCTGGATCATGTGGTAAGAGTATGTTTAGTTTTGTAAGAAACCATTAAACTATCTTCCAAAGTGGCTGTACCATTTTGCATTCCTACCAGGAATGAGTGAAGGTTCCTGTTGCTCCACACCTTCCCCAGCATTTGGTATTGTGAGTGTTCTGGATTTTGGCTATTCTAATAGGTATGTAATGGTGTGTCATTATTGTCTTAATCTGCATCTCCCTGATGACACATGATGTAGAACATCTTTTCATATGTTATTTGCCATCTATAGATCTTCTCTGGTGGGGTGTCTGTTAAGGTTTTTGGCCATTTTAAAATCAGGTTGTTTGTTTTCTTATTGCAGAATTTTAGGGGTTCCCTGTATGTTTTGGATTATAATCCTTTATTGGAAATATTTTTTGCAAATATTTTCTCCCAGTCTGTGGCTTAACTTTTCATTCTCTTGACAGTGTCTTTTGCAGGGCAGAAATTTTAAATTTGAATGAAGTCCAGTTTATCGATTAGTTCTTTTATGGTTTGTGCCAACACAGTGTTCTTATTTTTAAAAATTCTTGCAAACAGCAGGCTTTTTCATGCAAGAAAATCTCAAGACAAAGAGCTAGGATACTCCCAAAACTTGGATTTGCCATTTAACAAAATTCTTTTCTCTAACATCCTATAAACTAAAGAGAGACTTTAGTTCAACCCTGTGCACTGAAAATGTTCAAGTTGGTTTTTGGACTGGAACAGAAGAGAAATTGTTGGAAGAGGTCAATGAATCAAGAATATGACCATTGGTTGACCCTCAAGATGGACCCAAGCAATCAGAGGCTCCTCACCCCCACCCCTGTCCTTGGAATATATATATTCTGCCCACTGTTCCCACAGTGGGAGCCGTTTTCAAGGATGCAGCCTTGAGAAGTAAGGTGTTGTGGAGACCATCTGGACTGAATATGTGACTGAACCCTGTAAAGGCCTCCATATACACTTTTAAAAAAGGGGGTGGGGGGAGGCAGGTGCAGAAATCTACTTGTCTTGAAGCTGCCCAAGATAAGCCTCACATGTAAGTTCCCTTATTTATTAAACCTTCCACCTACCAATCTGGAGTCATCTGCCTCTTTCTTCAGTCTCTCCTTGCCCTCCATGTATGGGGGCCAGTTTCAAATTTCACCTAGTTAGCTCCCAAGGTTTCAAACCAACAGAAATCTAGGAAAGGTTCTAATGTCAAATGTTTTGATACATTGTAGAATTATGGAACTATCCTAACATTTTGAAACAAGCAATGGAGGAATTAACAGCCTCACCATTCCCCTTGAGTATGCACCTGGAAGAAGAATTCTTATTTTGTGGGTTTCTTTGGAAACTATCAAGGCTGTTGACGTGTTGGAAATGGTGAAAAGTTGTTTTATTGCTATATTTTTTAAAAATTATTTTTCCAAACAAAACTTCAACTGGAAAAAAAGCATTATACTCCTTACATGACTGGTCCCAGCAATGCTTGGTAATATATCTGGTATTGCTACCTTAATGGAATAGGAAGCACCTCATGATGTCATCACTTCTTGTTTTTTCACACAGACATGCACCAGGAATTAAGACTTTTCTTCTAATCTTGGGAGAAGCTTTGCCAACCATCATAGAAGTCATCAACATTATCCTCTGATAATTCCTCTGAATCATTGCATTTTTAAAAGTGTCAATAAGAGGACCGGGTTAGGAAGTCCATCTTTACCAAATAGTTCACTGGCTTTCCCAGAGAATGAGACCTAAGTGCTTGTTTGAATGAAAGACAGTTGCTTTACTTTTTCTGAAAGAAAAGAAATTCCACACTCAATACCTTGAAAAGAATGATTTATCCTTGTGCTGACTCACCTGGCAGTTATTTTTTCATCATATGAATGAGATAAAGCATTCATTTCAAGCCCATTATGGTTTCTACTTTAAAATAAAAAATTGTGAGCTCTCTAGGATTAGCAGCTGATTGGGAAGACCAGAACAGAGACTGACATCCTTTCCAAACTTTGAAATGCTGGAGAAGGTGCTTTACCCTGAGATGGCTATCAATTTTTCTAAAAAAAGAAATCTATGGACACCTAGGAACTACTGAGGACTCCTTCAGAAGTTATTAAAGCTGAACCACAGATCTATAACCCTTTTCTTCCTGATATAAACTCTATCAAAGATTTTGTCCTAGCTTATGACCTTTGATCTTAGAACCAAATCATATTAGATTTAAACACAAAAAGGCTTTGAGAATTCTGGTGTTCTTTGAGACAAGATTTTTGGCCTTGTAAAGTAAGGTAAAGAAGCTTTAACTCCATTTGCAAAAATATATATATCTTAACCAATCAAGAGTTTCAGTACTTGCAACCATTAAAACAAAAAAATTGAAATTGATAGAATGTCCCACATACCATGTATAGATGATGTATATATGTTGTCCTGTTGAATACCATCTCACAATTTAATGTTCTTATACAAGTTAATAAATAACTTGAATAAGACTTTACACTGATATTTTAAAATAATAAGACATGAAGCTTACCTGTTTGAAATACATTGCCTTATTTTTGCGTTAATAAAGAGGAATATCATGCATTTATTTGGAAATATCTTATAATTATATTTTAGTATAGTTTTCCTGTATAATTCTAAGAATTTTACTTTGTGCATTTAAATATATTAGTCTGGGAGAGGATTCATAGGCTTCACTTTACTGCTAAAGTAACACAAAAACAGCTAAGAATCCTTGATTTAGGGAGAGAGTGCAGGTAGAGAAAAAACTAAATCACGTGATTAGGATTTGAGGCACTCTAACAATTAGAGGTCTAGCCGAAGTCAGCAAACAAGACAGAAAGCAGCCGTGAGTTAGGCGGAAAGCCAGATAGTTTTGTAGCCCAGAAATCAAGGAAAGAATGTGTCTGAGGAAGGAGAGTGGTCACTTGTTACAGTGCTGCCAAGAGGTTGATTAAGGTAGTCTCTCTTGACCTTGACATGAATAGTTTCACTGGAATGTAATTTCCATGAGTGAATGAGCGGCAGGTGAAGAAGTGGAGACAGTTCCTAGAGACAACTCAGTGATGCCGCCTTCCTTGCTTTGAATGGGAGCAGAGAAATGGGGCGGTTCCTTGAGGGAGATCTGTGATCAAGACATGGTTTTTATGAAAGAGGGACACTACTGCGCTAAGTGTGCTGCTAGAGAGAAACTTCTGACGGAAGAGGGGGACAACCACAGGAGGGCAATCATTGAGAAAGAGAGAGAAGCACAGAGCACAGGCAGAGGAAAGGCTGGATGTGTGGGTACAGATTCAGGAAGGCTGGTAGTTTTGGTGATGGCGTGATGCTGGGTTCTTGTCTGATTGCACCTGTCCCTTGATAAAGCATAAGGCAGTGTTGCTAGTACAGGGGAGGAGTATGAAATAAGCATTTCAGGGGAGTGGGAAAATGTATATATTCAATTCTAGAAAAGCGTAGGAGAGTTCTTAAGCAGTGAAAAGTGTTCATTGAGATTTGTGATCATTTCTTCTTTTCAAAATTTTACTTTGAAAAATTTCAAACCTATCTGAAATAAGCATTTACATCCTCTTCTGTTAGATTCACATGTTCTTTCTCTCTCTCCATATTAAATATATATACATTTCTGTTGTTGAACCATTGGAGAGTTAGTTACGATGTGACGCTTCACCCCTAAATGCTTCACCATGGAACAAGGTCATTCTACTTGAATACAAATGTAACATTCAGGAATTTTAACAGTGCCACAGTTCACTAATAATGTTCTTAATAGTTGTTTTATTTATTTATTTACACATTGCTTTAAATACTAATGTATCTTCATTCTCTTTTAACATAGAATGGTTCCTGATCTTTGTGTCTTTTTTTTTTTAGTCTTTCATTCTTTCTTGACATTAACATTTTCGAAAAGTTCATTCCAGTTGTTTTTGAGAATGTTGTTATTTTAGAGTGGAGCTTACAGAAGGGTTGTGTGATTTTCCTCAACAGAGTTCAGGTGATCAGGTGCATGGCAGCGAGGAAGCGCTCAGGGTAACTTTGTTTAAGCACGACTGTGTGTGCGATTAGAAAAAAAGAAGAGAGAAGTTCAGGGTAATTGTATAGGAGTTCTAATGATAAACCATCAAATCTAAGCGGGTAGGGAGGGAAGAGAGAACATGAAGGGAGTGATGGATAATAATGATAAAGGGGTCATTAACTGACGAGGTCTCTACAAAGTCTCTGTAAAGTGAAAGAATTGTATCAGGAACATAGGAAATGCAGCTGATCAGTGAAAGCCTCAGTGCTTTTTCATGAAATACGTCTGCTGAAAACCCGATGTTTATGGATGGGGTAAAATATGGGAGATAGATTCCATACACAAAACTGTTTTATGAGCACCATCACAAGGAGAAAAGTACAGCATATATATAAGGACTTAAAAGTCCTTTACCGTAACTTTGACTTTATGTCACACCTCCGAAGAGGAGTGCCCATAATTCCCATACTTTATTATACTCCCAGCATCCCTAGCGGAAAGGAGATGTGTTACTGATAGGCAACTGCACGTAGAACATTTAAGTGACTAATGAAGTCTTTAAGCACAATAGCGGTAGAACTGAGAAGACCAGAGCACTCACTTACATACTGTACTAGCCACACTGAACACTCCCCAAATCCAACGATGTGTATCACTACCTAAATCACCCACAGTCACACAGGCTGTGGTTTAATGGACATCTCTATTTCAATTACTCTATTTAGTGCCTCTTACCCTGCCAAAGCCCAACTTTGATATAACTAGCTGCCTAGGAAGGATAAATTCTCAAAGCTGTGCCCTCCACAAATAATTTTAGAATACGAAGCTATAAAGTAAATGAAAGGCATTTATTATCACTTAATTCTGGTGATCCCAGGCACAAAGCCAAAGCATTTATAGATGTGGTAAGTACCAGCTGCTGTACTCAAAACTATTTTATGAGCAACATTAAACCATGAGTGCAGATTCTGTCTGCCTTCATTTGTTGGCTTTCTTCACCACTGTCATCATAAGCCAACGTTCATTGAATGTCCACAGGGTTTGGAACTATATAATGCTCTATCTATGTACATATGTATATTTTTTAACAAAGTTACATAGTAAGAAAAAGGAAAATATGAATATTATTACCTTTTAAAAGGGCTTTCTGAGAGAGGAGCATAATGACAGGGAAAATATACTGGAAATTATTTTATTTATTAAGAATGTACATACTGTGCTTCTTTTTTGATAAAATAGCTGAAATAGAATCATTTCAGTTGTGGTGTATGCTATTTAAATCAATTTGCTGCCTGCATTACTAAATTGGCTTCAGAAAATGATCCCAGTAAAATAATATCTACATTATTATTATTCTTATCCCAGTAAAATAATATCTCAGTGTAGCTTCATCTTAATTTATACCAGAAGCACATTCTGAGGTCCTCATATTAAGCTTTAATTCAATTACACTTTCATCTTGAAAAAGCTGACTGGCCTGGATTTGGGCCTGTTGAAATGAGAACACATTTCAGTGAGCCCCAGAGAGGATCAAAATACAGGCTTCAAATGCCCCCTGGTGGTTGATAAGCAGAATAACCAAATATAATTCGAAGTCTGGGATAAACAGGTTTTCCCTATTGCCGTTTATTTATTAATTCATTTAAAAGAACATATCAAGAATTTACTGTTTCACACCGAAGAAGATAAGTATCTTTTGATACTTATCAAAAGATAAGTGGGATACAGTTTGTGTCATAGTAAAACGAGGGTAAAAAGATAATTTCAACTCACCCTGCTAAGTGCCATTATAGTGATTTTTTTTTCTATTCTGATCAAGTTATGCTGGTCTTTATTTTTGTAGGTATTCTCATGGCAATTAATATTATTTATAAATTCCTGAAAAATAAAAGCAGCTATTTTCCACACAAATGTAATTCATGTATCTAAATAAATCTAGAAGACACATAGTAAATAATTACCTATTTCTAGTTTCTCCTAGGAGTAACGTGAATCCATATTGCTTTTTCTGATTACCCAGATTGTTTTTTGTAATTATCCTACTAATATTTACAGTTTTAAAAATTATTTTCATTCTTTCCAGGTCAGCATTATCAGATCTATTGAGCAGATGAGGAAACTGAGGCAGAAGAGTCAGCCTTACCTGATAATCAGTATAATAGATGAGACCACAATTCAGATTGTCTGATTGCACCTCTTAGTTTTCTTGGAAGATTCATCCAATGACTTTTGTGTGGTTTCTAATGGTAAACATGGGGGGTTTTTATGGAGTCACTGAGTAACATGAGATAGCCATTTACAAGAAGGGTTAAAACACACACGCACACATTGGATCTTTTCCAACATCAGCTACTGAGCAGCTGTCACAATTCTCTTGAGTTGGATGGAGTCTTTTTTCAAGTTATGAAATGTCCCATATCCAATTACCAATCCCCAGAAAACCCAGGCCCTGGCTTTGCACTGCGCAACCAAATGATACACTTGTGATGCCAGAGCAAAGCGATTACATAAATAATTTACTTGAGTCTTCTTTAATCCTATACAAGAGCAGCTTATGGTAATCCTAATTAGTATTTTACTCACCCAGCACAGTCATGTAACAGTAATCTTCTATTGAATTTCCAACATTGAGCACGAAAGGGTGCAAGATTTTTAAAGAATGTGTTCCTAGTTTGCATAAATCAATGATGTGAGTCAAAATATACACAAAATTGGTTTATTTGAAAGGTATCAGTGTTCTAGATGCAAACTATAAGATACTTTCTAAGATGTCAAAAAAACCCTAGAGGTGGTGGGGGAGTTCTCAGCATTATCATTTTAAATCTAGGCTCTTTAGTATCATAAACTATTACATATTTTCGATTCAGCTATTTTTGTTCCATTTCAAAATATTTTCATAATAACTTGTTTTCCATTTTCTCATATTTGCTTTTGAGCTATTAAAAGTTATTTCTATGAGCAATTTTTGATTCGCTTTCATATACAATACTATGAAATAAAAACTACTCATTTTTAACATTTATGTACCATTTAAGATTGTTTCCTTTTTGATAATCGGTAGCAGAATGGTGAATATAACTGTCTTTACTTTGGATCATTGCTTTATAAGAGATGAGGTGAAACAAAAAATTGTTTGGGGTAGTTGTATGATTTTTGTGTATCTTGGACTCAAAATTTACATAATTAAGTCCAGTTGGTTCAATGACTACACTTAAACTATAAATTCATCAGAAATATAAAGTTGTATCTCTAGAACATGAACCAAAAATTAACATAAAGGCTTTCCTCAGCTACACTCAATTGTTACCTTCTTTGGTGCTCCTATAATGTTCATTCACTAGTCCATTCATATATTAATTCCTTTGTCCATTCATCCACAAATGAGTATCATACAAAGTAAAAATTAGTCATGTTTCCTTCCCTCCAGGAGATGCATGCTGAAGTTGGAAAACCAGTGTTGAAATTAGGCACAGGTGCTTCTTACAGAAAAACAATGGTGGGGAACCTAAACCAGAGCAAGAAACGTCAGAATGTTTCGGCAATGACTCAAGCTGAATTTTGAAGGGCAAGTAGGAATGCCGTAAGTAGAAAGGCTTTCCAGGTTGGTGGATTTTCCAATGTATTAGAGATGTAACAACTTGGTACTTTTGGGGACTCTTTAACCAGAGAAATAAGTAAATGGCAGATCAAGAAGGGCCTAGGTGCTACAGCAGGGCTTGAATTTTACCTTGCAAACTAGGAAGTTATTGAGAAATTTCAAGTAGGGGAATAAAATGACCAGGCTCGAATTTTAGTAAGGTCACTTAGGCAATAATGTGGAAGATATATTGGAGGAAACATGGAGCAACTGGAGTGAGGAAATATTAAGAGCCGACTGAAGTAATCTGGGCTTGAACTAAGAGGGCCTAAATTAAGCAGGCAGGGGGACAATTTACAGTCTTGCTACACCCAAAATGGTCTCGATCAGCAGCACGAGCATGTTTGAGAAGCTTGCCTGAAATACAGCATCTTGTGCCATATCCCTTACCTTCAGAATCAGTATTTTAACAAGCTCCTCAGGTAATCTGTATGTCTGGGAGGCACCACGCAGTAGGGGCAGTTACTGGAGGAACAAGAAAATCACTCTTAGGTGTGGTCAGTTTGAGGTGTTTATGGAACATTCAAGGAAGCTGATCCGTAGCAGTTGAGTATATGGATCTGGAGGCTGGGTTGGAGATGCAATTTAACATTTATCAACCTGTTAGTATTTGAAGCCATGGTCCGACCCAACTTTCCTGGTATCTGCCCAGGAAATTATATCATTAGGCAGAGGGCCCGGAGGGAGCACTAAGAAACACCATTATTTAAAGTTCCATACAGCAAAAGGTATCCACAAGAAACAGAAGGAGCTTCCAGTGGTAGGTATAAACAACGTGAGCAGTGGGAAGAGTTCCAAGTGGCCGGATGGTCAACATTCTCATTTTCCAGCAGAGGTCACATAAGAATAGACAAAAGTCCATGGATTTGGCAATCTTGATGTCAGAGTAAAGCTATGGGTGGAGATTACTTCCCATTAAGTTCTTTCTTGACCTTAGTAAGTGGGGATGCAATTTAGTTTCTGCTTTCAAAGTTCAGATGAGTAGAGTATGTGAGAGGAGCTTGGTATGGAGCCAGTTTGCAAATGTTCTCTCTTCCAATAAGATGGTAAATTCTTTGAGGAATAAGGAAGGCACATAGAGATGAGTAAGACCCGGTCCTAACCCTCAGCGTTTATAACAAATAAGAAATAAGATATCTGTAGTACAAGGTGGGACATATATTATAAAATATTATAGGAATTCAAAAGAGGCATACACTACATCCAAACAATCAGAAGAGGCTGCTTACCTCTCCTCAACTGTTATTACAGAGATCTGCTTACTTAACATTTACATACTTAACACTTAAACTATATTCACTGCTTGACTTTTTCTCTTAACAAATCTGATGAATTATTAATAAAGTCCCACTTATTCCAAAATCCAAGGAAACTTCAAACTCATTCATGAGATATTTATTAAAATAACACATTTAGGGAAAAAAATCAATACAATGTATACATCATTACTGAAAACTGTATACCATCATACAAAAAAGGATTTTATTTTGGGAAATCAATTCCTAATTTATGGCAAGTTTTACTTTCAGAAATAAAACCACAAAACAACACAATCTAATTCAATCTTAAAGGCTGGCATGCTGAGCAAGGAATGTTCTTATTCTTTGTAGGAGCTCCTTCTTTACACTGTCAGGTACCAGGGCTGAAATATAAAAATAAAAACATAAGAGTAAAGAAGATCCCAATTAATATATGTCAATTTGAGATTTGGTATTTTATTCAGGACTACCAACAAAATAATATCATAAGTAACCCTTATGCTTCAATAAAAAAAGACATTTGAGAAAATAAAGTATATTTGCAATTCATTATTTGAATGAATTATCTAATACCTAAAACTATATGGCACATGTGAAAATTCTTTAAACTAGGAATAGAAAAGGCCTTTTTTAAACAGAGGCTGTAAAAGATTGATGAATTTGATTCAAATGCAACAACTTAATAAGCTTGGTCAAAATCACCATAAACAAAAACAAAAACTGAGAAAACACTGCTAATCCCTCTACTACACAATTTCTTCAATTTGATATGAAAAAGATCAGCAGGCTTACAGAAAAATGAGCAAAGGAGATGAAGAAAAGGAGAGGCATATAGTTCTTGAATATAAAAGGAGTTTAACCTCACAACAGAAATGAAAATTAAAACCACATTCAGATAGCATGTTTTACCAATGAGATTGGCTAAAATCCAAAGGTCAATAATATATGTATTGGCAAGACTGAGGGAAAACTGGCCCTCTCATATTAGCTGGTGGGAGAATAAATTGACAAAACATTTTGGAGAAGGTAATCTGGCAATACTGTATTGAAATAAATGCATATACTTGAATCAGCAAAGATGCAAAAGCTTTAACAGTAGCTGTATTTGTTATAGGCTTATTTTTAAAATTTTGAACCATGTTACTGTATTATCTACTCAGAATATTAAACTAAAAATGGGAAAATGGGAGTTCTCTGGTGGCCTAGTGGCTAGGATCCCAGGCTTTCACTGTTGTGTGGCCCGGGTTCAATCCCTGGTTGGGAAATGGATATCCTGCAAGCCATGTGGCATGGCAAAAAAAAAAAAAAAAAAAAAAAAAAAGGAAAAAAAGCCCTGCTCTTTGAAATTTAAATTAATATTAAATGTCAATAAATAAATCTACACTATTTTCCCCCTTTTTGGCTACTAAAAATAAGGACAATAGGGAATTAACTATACAGATACTCCTCTTTATAAATTTACTGTAAGCCTGCCTAGAAATAAAGACTACATAATTAATTCAAGTCCACTGGAAATGTGATCACTATGTATGTTAAATATAGTTTTAATCAAAATTATGGTGATGGAGAACAGATCAGCTGCCTTGGGGTTACAGATGTGGTGTGACTATGAAGGAACAGCTTGAGGGAGTTTTTTAGAGTGAATCTATACATGTGTATAAAGTTCATAGAACTGACACTAAAAAAGGGTCAGTTTTACTGTATGTTAATTTAAAAAATAAAAAATACTTCTCTTGACAATAAAAAGAACACTATGAAAATAAAAGAAAAGATTTATTTTTACTTCTCTTTTCTTTTTTGCTCATTCTCTAGCAAGGGAGCTACAAGGGATTGAAATGTCCAACACACAAGTATTGAAGGAGAAGCAGAGGATAATTTCTACCCTGTTAACAGATTAAGTTCTTAAATGTTAACAGATTAAGCATAAATTACAGAAAAAAAGTAGAAGAAGAAATTATAGAAATTTATTTTAAAACATAAATCCATGGGGAGAACAATAAATACTGCTTTTTCCCCCTCCTTTTCCTGAGACATGATTGACCAAAAGTCATGTTTAGCTGTAAACGGCCCTACAAAGATGGCTGGAAAGAACCATGAGATGTCATAGCTCCTTCCACATGGCAGCAGTTCAGGGGACTAGTATTCCCTAGTAATAACATCTGTGATTTTTAAATCATTTACTTTTCACACTTAAATTCTTTTTACTATTTCTGTGTGAGGAAACAACTAACGGGTCATCTAATTTACCTGCTTCCACTTATAATACAACTCTCCCTCCTCCCACTGACTTCCTCAAATGAAATGATGAAAATAATCTCGTTACACTTAATTATATGATGTAACTCCTGACTTAATATTTATTACATATAAATATTTTGTTAATAGTTTGTTAATATACTACTTCCTCTCTTTCCTTTGGCTTCTCTAAACAAGGTATTAAAGGGAGAAATTAAGAAGGTAGCTGAAGTGTGAGTCTTAAATATGAATTACCCTGACCATGAAGTTATGGAGCTACCAAATTCTTAATTAGACATTCAAGAAGACATTTTTGTTTATTTTTAATAAGGAAAGAGAGCAATGACTCAGGGGCTGGTGTAAAACTCTGAATTATTAAATATCAGGCTAAAGTTTACAAATCCTAGCTTCAGGTAATATTTGCCTCTACAAAATCCTGTACTTTAAAAATGATCTAACAACCACATCAATTTACATTTGTGTACTGTTTTAACAGTGCAAAAACGTTTTACACCTCTTACTTGTTTGTTACTCAAGACCATGCACAAAAGTTGGTGAGGCAACTATAACTCTTCCCAAAGAGGAGATGCAAGTACCCACATAATTTTGGAAAGGGTGCTTTTCCTTGTAAAAAGAAAGAAAAGCTGCACCAGCAAAAGAGAAAAAAAAAAAATCATGTCTTAGCCCACATTTCCTTTCACACAATTTGTATTCATTCCTTACCTCTGCCTTTTGGTGTGATTTCAGCCACCAAGTCATCAACAGTAACGTGTTCTAGTCCTTTTTCTTTAATTACCTCTTATGCAAAAGCAAAAAACAAATCATATCATTTAAAATCATTATCTGTAAGAAAGATTTTCATAGAGGAAGGGTTAAGATCATGTTTTTAGAGTACAGACTGGTCTTTAAAAAAAAAAAAAAGGACACTTCTTTTTTTCTTTTCTAATGAAGGTTTTAGTTCAACCTTAAACACAGTATGTATTCACCAGATCAAAAACATAAAACAAATAATTATAACACTTAGAATGAATGTGAACTGTAAATTCAAATCTAATATTTGTAAAAAACTGGAAATTTACAACTGCACAGATCTTATTTCACGATAATCATATCAGCTCTTGAATGTATGGAGGGGAAAAAACTGTAATTTAAGTCTAACTTGTAATTTCACAGCCCCAAATTAAAATACAGAACAACTCCTTTCTCTTCTCTAGGCTGGGCCAAAAGAAGGAGAAAGGAGTTTACACTTATTGGATCCGTATTGTGTGCTGGGTGCTTTGCATCATTTAATATTCACGATAATCTGACAGGCTGGGCATTTTTCCCACTTCAGAGGTGAGGCAAGTGAGGCTTAAAGATTAAATAACTCATTCAAACACGACTTGAAATCTAGCTCTAGTCTTACCAGTGAAGGTCTGTATGACCTCAAAGTCTATGCTTTTATTAATTTGGCACATTGCCTTCTTCCGGTTAATGATATAGTTTCTATTATCATTTGTAGAAACCAATACGAGAATTCATTATAAATATCCAGAATTCCAGCATACCAAAAGCTGAGCCAGAAAGGAAGGAGGCTCATCTTAGTGACACATGTAATTTATCTAATGGCATAATCATCAATACCTAATTGCAATTTAACAAGCTCCCATTTTATAATTTTAAAAATACATGTAATTTTCTAAGAGCTTTTATAGATGATTTTTTCAAAAATAACACTGTTAAAGATAGGAGATATAATTCCTGTAAGTCTGCCAACCATAAAGTGCTCAACATGTTAAGAAAAACAGACTAGGAATAATTAATGTTTCACTTTGAGTAGGCAGAGCAAAAAAGGTGGGATTCCATATTCCATGCCAGAGGAAATCTTGCCTCACTTGTTTTAAGAGAAACACAAAGAAAATTTCTAAAAATTAAGGAACAGGTCTACATATTATCACTGAGAGGAGGTAATCTATTACAACAAGATTCAATTTTCTATTTGTTTAAAATTATGCTTGAGCACTCAATATATCTTAAAATACTGACTATAATTTTTCTAATGAATTCCAAACCAACACAGTTGACAGCAATGGAATTAGCTTATCTTCTAAATGAAACAGATTACCTTTACAGTGTGCCTTCAACTGATCCTTCCAGCCACATTCAATTAATTTAGCTCTCAGCAACTCTTTGAGGCTGTTGAAAAAGAAGTGTTTCCAAATTAAACTACAAAAGTATACAATATCTTACATAGGAATGTTTGAAGCAAAGCTTCAACTGTTCAATTAAAAATCCCACCTTCCAGTTATAAAACTTTAACCATGGCCTAATCTTGGTTCTACCACTAAAAAGTTCTTTGATCTTATGCAAGTCATTTAAATGCTGGGCCTCATTTTCGTCATCAGTAAAATTCAATGAAGTGGATGGGGTACAATTCTTCTCAAGAAACCCTACTCTCTGGCCTTCTCACACACTTTCTACTTCCCTCCACCAACAGGAATATTGTGGGTTTTGTACAACTTCAGAAGGGTATTAGTTGAGTTTGAAGCAGTTGTACTTTTGAAATCTTCAAACTCCAAAATCCATTCTTTAACTACAAATTCTTACCCATTAGCTCTCTTACTGCCCTGTTATATCTCTAACCTCATAGACTTGCCCCTCCCTTTTTCTCATTATCCTTCTAAATTACACATTAACTATGGTATTTCATTAATTCTAAGACTGTGTTTTCCCACACTGTAACAATTCAGTAATTGGCATGCCTATCATAATTTAATTGGCAGTATTTTCTTTATTCTTAAAAGTTAAAAAAATATTGGTGTGTATTACAACTAATGGCATCATGGGTGCAATAAAATATTTTATCCTTTTGCAATACCTAGTCTTACAAAACCTCAATCTTCAACCTAAATCACCTCATTTCTCAGCTTAAACATGTCAAGTCCCAAACCAAACTGCTTCTTTTTCAATATTCCTAACATCCACTATGTGACATTTCCATCTAGATGTTTAAGTCATTTAATCATAACAGGGACAAAACCCAACTCTTGCTTCTCTTCCATCTCAAGCTGTTTTCCTTGTCAGACTGGCAACTCCATTCTTCCGGATCCTCAGGCTAGAAACCTTGGCAGCATCCTTCACTCAGCAATTTTGATAACACTAACATCCAATCCATAAGCACATCCTATTGGTTCCAGTTTTAAAATATATTCCTGAAATCCAAATGTTTCTCACCACCTCTGCCATTACTACCTAGTTGAAGCCACCATCTTCTCTTGACTGGACTGTTGCCAAAGCCTCCTAACTCGTCCCCCTGCTACTTCCCTTGTACATGTCCTTCTCCTCTCACTGCTCAAAGCCCTCCAGTGGCTTCCCAATTTACTCAGAATACAATTTCAAGTCTTTACTACAACCTAAATGACCCTGCATGGTCTGCCCCCTCCGAAGCAATGCCTCTGACTTTACTGTTTCTCTCCTTCACCCAGCTGACTCAGTCTTATTAGTTTCCATGGGTTCCTCAAAATGCCAGGCAAGGGAACTCCCTGGCTGTCCAGTGGTTAGGACTTGGCGCTTTCACTGCTGGAGCCTCGGTTCCATCCCTGGTCAGGGAACTAAGGTCCCACAAGGCACACAAGGAAAAAAAAATGCCAGGAAAGCTCCTGTGTCAGGACCATGGCTCTTAGGAGTCCCCTCACTCCCTCATATCCTTTTGATCTCAGTGAAGCCTACTTTTTTTTTCTTATCCAGAATAACACACCTGATTATTCTCTGCTTTATTTTTCCTCTAGAACTCATCACCATCTGACATATTACACATTTATTTTCTGTCTCCTCCCATTAGAATGTAAGCTGTGTAAAAGAAGAGGCTTCATTTTGTTCACTACTGTATCTCCAGCACCTTAACAGGACATGGCATATGGTAGAAACGCAGTACTCTAAGCTGCATGAATGAAAACAGATGAAAAAACAGTAATACATAATACCCTATACCCATTATTGGCAATACTATCCTCTCAGTTTCTCAAGGCACTGTTCTAGAGGCTTTCTTCTTCCTCATTCCTCAAGTCAAGCGTTGTTGATTTTACTTTAAAAAAAAAACCCTGTAAGTTCTCCTTTCCATTTTTGCTGTTTTCCACTTTTAACCTATTATCTTCTGCAATTTATCTCTAGCCCTTCAAGTCTATCCTCCATACTGCCAAAATAACATTCCTAAAGTGCAAATATGATCTAGTCAGTCCCTTTCTTAGAATTTTTTAATGACTCCCACCACCCAAGGATGAAGTCAACAACAGATGTTTTTGCAAACTACCACCTATTTTCCTGCCATTTCTTTGACAGTAAAAACACTCCACAACTCTCGGTGTAAGAAATCCGGGTAGGGCTCTAGCATTGGAAATGTGACCTAGGCAACGCTGATTATGAATGGCCTATTATTACCTAAGTAGGATGGTAATCTAGCTAGGTCCTTTGCTGAAACTACTAGGGGAACGGTAGTCTCAGTTGGAGAGATGCAAATTTTGAACTGCTAATTTCTGCCACCTTGTGGGTAGTGCCTTCTTGAGAATAAAGCCAACAGAGAGGAAAGCAGAGATGAGAGACAGAAAGACAGACATATTCTTGGCAACAATTTTTGAGTGCCTGGACCCAGTGGTGCCTGAAGCACCTTCAAGCCCTAGACTTTTAGTTACACGATCTTATATAGAAATTGGCTGAGCCAGTTACTGAGTTCAGTCTCTTATCATTGTTAATGGAAAGATTTCTGATTATACAAAAGCCACATTTCTCCTGTCCACTGTCTTTCACATTTTAACTGCACAGTTCCCCATAATATTATCATATTGTAACAAATCTCTTTGACTTTGCATATTCGGTTCCATCTGCCTAGACCGTCCTTTCTCCTTTACCGGGTTGGGGAACTGCTAATCCTTCTTACCCAGCTGAAGTACCACTTCTACTATTCTGTGAGAGCTTTACTGATTACCTTAATCCCCAGATAGAATTGAGAGATCCCTCTTGCTCCTTATATATATTTCTCTCATAAAATTTATCACCCTGCTCCTGGAAGCCTTTTTTGATTCCTTAGACTCTCCTCTGTACTTCCAAAGCTGTTCATTCTTCAAATATTTACTTGGCCAATTATGTGCTAGGCATGATGCTCGGTATACAGTAGTATTTCTGCTGTCAAGGAACTCAGATTCTATTGATACAAACTAGCAAAGGAGGTGATTATAATACAAAGTGATTAAATACTATGATAGAACAAGGTATTTGGGAGTTAACAGATTTCTAGAAAAGATGATACTTAAATTAAGACCTGATAATGAGCTAGAATTAGTTACAGATGGGGGGAAGGACGAAGAATGTTTCAGAGAGTAGGAATAGCACACATTGCTCTGAGGTAACTGAAACTGGTTCCATCATGTTGTCTCCCTGTTAAAAAGTGGGTAACATTTTCTCTTCAATTGTAGTCATCTGGGTATGTATTTTTCTTCTCCATTAGATTAGACATTTTTTGAGAGAGAGTCATTTCCTGTTCATCTTTGTACATGATCCACTTCCCTCCAAGTCTTGCAATATTGAACAGACCTAAGCATTTTTAACAGATGTTAGGAATTGCTTTTGATAATCTCAATTTTCTGTAATTATTTCCACTGACATCAGTTTTGTTACTTTTTAGATTCTTATAACTGTAATTTAAAGATGTTAAATGTAATTAACACAATCGATTACTTACCGTTCTCTTTCTCCAGTTTCTATCAACTTTTGGTTAATTGCTGCTCTCATCTGCGCATCTTTGTTCATCTTGCTAACCTGAACATCAACATGTATTTTCAGATATAGAACACTTACAAAGCATTTTCTTCTAAATCCTCTCAGGCACCTCAACACATTTAACATTCTGTCTATCAACTGAAGGGGTGATAAATTTCAACAATGTGTTAACAAGGTCCTTACTCTCAATATTATTTACTGCATCCCAAGAAGTCATGACCATGACTTTACAATTTTCTTCCCCCATGTACCCTTTATTAATGAGTCTTTGGATAATGACAACTACTGTAACATTTATTAAACACTTACGTGCCTGGAACTGAGCTAAAGCATTGAGTTTTTAATCTCATTTAATTCCCAGATCTTATTCTTTTATGCAAATACTATTAACATAGTTTGTATTTTACAGATGAGGAAACTGAGGCACCGAGATAGAAAAGTGGTGAAGGCAGGACTTGAACTCAGGTACTGTGACCCCAGAAGCCGCAAAATACTTTAACCGCACATAATAACTGACTGCTAATCATTTCTGCATCTTAATTAACTGTATTCAAATTTTGGGGGAAGCTATATAACCTAAATATCAATAGAAGATTACGCACAGTTTGTGAAAAATGAAATTCCTGGGTAAGGCTCTTAAGTGCTTTACTTTACTTTCCACTAGTATGTACCCAGAATTACAACTGCCAAACTAGCTGTAAATATGTGTGTGTGTATATGCTCTTTATCAAGCTTGCTGGTTGGGTTAAGGAGAAAACAAATCTCAAATAATTCCTAACTTAGAAAATTCTCAGTTTTCAGTAAAAGCAGACAACCAAAACGGTGTAAAAAGGACGGGGAGGATAAGCTGTAAAACTTGGAATAAGCTAACGTTACTCCACTTATCTGTCACCAACTTGAGACTACTTTTGTTGTCCCCCACCTCGCCGCCTCTATGAAAACTCAAGACTGGCAGTGAGTTTTCAGAGTTGATTTTTTTTTTTTTTTAATGGAACAGGAAAAAGGAGAGGTTGAGAAAGGACTAGGATATGTTTGCTTTTGCAGTCGCAGGCTAACATTTTCAAAATAATACTAAGGTCTAGTCCGTACCATTAGCAGAATACTGAACTTGATCTTGCCTTGGCCCCCAAAATACGGAGAGTGACCTTGGACAAGTCAGTTCTTAAAGGCCTCAGTTTTCTCACTGGTAAAGCAAGGGCGCTAGGGGATCCCTCCCAGTTCAGACAGTCTTTGGGAAAACAGAATAGGGCGGAGACAGCGGGAGAGGCGGGAGGGGAGGAGCCAGAAAACAAAGCGAGGACTGGCTTCAGGCCAACTCCGGTAGCACGCCCTGTCGGAGAGCCCTACAGGCCCGCGAGCGCGGGTCGGGGAAGCTAACGAAAGACAGCACATCGAAAGGAGCCTGGGCTGGGCCCGGGTCCCGGCCCTGAGGACCACGGGCATAGCTCACCACCATCACCGCGGGCGAGGGCCGTCCCTTCCCAGCGACGAAATGACCCTTGCGCTGACGACCGTTACCTACCACACTCTTCGGCTGCCCGGACCTAGACCCTCAGTAGCTCGGGCACCTAAGCACACAGAAAGCTAGCACACGCATTTCCGGGGCGGGGTCTCGCCACCCTGCCTATAATGTGAGAATTTAACCAGCGCGGGCCGCCTCCTGGTCGCTCAGCCCTCTGGGTAAGAGAGTCCAGATCCTGCTGTCGCACGGGCATTGAGTTCCCGCAAAACTACATATCCCAGCATGCAACAGAGCCAACTTCCCCGTGGGCACTACATTTCCCAGAAGGCACGCTACGCCGCAGTGTTTTCTGGGATGGGAACCACGCCGCTTCCCAGCCACGGTGATAAGCTTGAAGCGCGGACCTTTCAACCCGAACTTTATTAATTCTCACGCTAGGCCCCTGGAAGGCGATGGAGGTGGCCGCTAATTGCTCCCTGCGGGTGAAGAGACCTCTGTTGGATCCCCGCTTCGAGGGTTATAAGCTCTCCCTCGAGCCGCTGCCCTGTTACCAGCTGGAGCTTGACGCAGGTGGGTAGCGGCGGTGCCCCCTAGCACTCTGTTCCTTTCTCCTTTTGGCTTCCGAAACTCGACGCTTCCCGCATTTTCTTCTTTTCTGACTCCGGCTAGCCAGGCAACCGTGGCCTTCCTCACGGCCTGCCCGGCAGGGGTGGACCAGAGTGGCTGCCTCTGGAGAATGATGCCTGTCCCCGACCCCCGAGGAAGCCGCCTTCGAGTGGCTCTGCCGTAGCGGGACCCTGGGCCGGCCCTAGGCTCCGCTGCCCGTGCTCCGAGGTCCTGCATGCGGGTGCTTTCTGGGCTCCGCCCGCCTGTCGGTCCTGGCCTGGCCCCTGCTGCGGAGAGAGCTCAGGGCAGGCTTTCTTCCTGGAGCATCCTCTGTAAACGTGTGCGTTGAGAAGTCACACCTTTTTGGAGGACCTTCTGCTTCTGTTTCCTCTGGCCGAGACCCAGTTCTTAGAAGAGAAACTCCATTGCAGTTAGGAGCGTTTTCAATTACCTACGGGCCATCAGATTAAGGACTCTATCGTAGATTACATCTCGAGAAAAATTTGAGGAAAAGTTGGTTTAGCACCCACACTTCTACTACTTGTTTTGTTTATCTGTAGGTGGCGGGAATATTCATCCTTGTTTTTACAAGGTAAAGAATGGCATTTTTGTTAATGATAAAGAGCTCAAAGATTGCATTTTTAATACACAGCCCTGCTGATTCTGATGCATGTTGTCAGTGGATCACACTTTGAGAAATAATCTAGAGTTAATAAGTTTTATAGAATCAAATGTTTATTCATTTAATATATAAATTATATAAGTTCAGAAATCTCTATTGAGAGCCTGTTTTATGTTATATGCTGATACAATCAAGATGAATATGACACAGCCAGTAACATAAAAATGTTGTTGTCTAGTTAGGAAGAAAAGTGTAAGCAAGTAATTATAAGACAGTAAGGCAGTGATAGGGATATGTACAAAACATATTGATAATGTTCAGTATCTTTCCCAAACCAGCCTGGGACATCTGGGAAAGCTTCCAAAAGAAGTTGATATCTAAGTTGAGCTTTAAAGAATAGGTAGTTGATCAGGGTAAGAGAAAATGAGTTTGATGTTTCTTTTCATTCCCTTCCTTTCTCTCTCCCACCCCATATAAATAAATGATACCACCATGTTAGTTAGCCTTGCATTAAAAAACCACCCCAAAACTTAGTGGCTCAAAACAGTAAGCAGTTATTATTGCTTACAAGTCTACAGGTCAGCTAGGTGGTTCTAGTCATGACTGTGTAGTCTTTTCTCATATGTTTGGGGTTTCTCTGGCTGTAGGCTGGTTTAAGATGATTTCAGATGGTCTCTTATCCTTCAGCATGCTGGCACAGGGTTATTCCAAGAGTCTTGTCTTGAAGAGTTTTTCAAGCTCTGATTGCAGTAAGTGTGCTATTGTCCCGTTGGCCAAAGCAAGTCGTATAATCAAGCTTAGTGTCAATATGGGAAGCTCAAACCAAAGGGCATAATAGATCCAGGGAAGCATAAAAAATTGGGACTACTAGTGCAGGTTGACATAATTGCTCATGCGAGAGTCATCTTTGGTGTATTTCTTCTCTTTTGTCCCCTATTGTTTCTCAGCAAATCTAGTCAACTCAAAATCTTGACTTCTCCATGCCTCTATCCTTGTCCAAATCCTTGTTGTTTCTTACCTGAACTATAGTACCTTCCTGACTAGGCTTCCTGCCTTCGATTTTGGGCTCCTTCATTCCATTCTTTGGAAGGCAGTACTTATAGTTTTTTATCGATAACTCTACATTTGTTTGATATCTGTTTCCTCCACTAGACTGTGAGCTCCATGGATACAGCAGTGTTTCTCTTGTGCTTGGCATAGTGGGTACTCAATACATTGAGTGAATGAAGAAGAGAGGTTGTTGTTGAGGTCATTCCATTCATGGGAAGCATGGGCAAAGGGAAAATAGATTGTGTGCAGGGCACTATTGCAGTGCTGTATTGCCTGAGCAAAAAATCTGCTGGGAAAATGAGAGGACTTAGATGAGGGCACTTTTTGTCTTTTGTACTTTATCCTGTGAGTCAGTGTTTCCCAGACTTTTCCATGGGCAATTACAATAGAAAATAAAGCTCAGCTGTCATAGATTTACCAACTTTTTAATTTGCTAAGTGCAGGTGTTTCTTAAGAACTATCACGTACTCACCCACACTTTCATAAACAAAAGGATATTTTGACACCAAAAAAGCAGGAAGCAAAATCTCACAATAAATAGTCCTCTTAATTGAATACATTAACTTTATGAAAAACTAAGTTGTTCTTTTTTGCCCCTCATTTCACCAGTGTTGGTCTTAGATTCTGTTTGGGATGCACAAGTGGAGGTGATGAGGTGCCATTTAGGGTTTTAAGTGTGGAAGGGAAGTGGCAGGTTTGGGGATTGAATAGTTCACTCCTAGGCTCTGTGGAGATTGAGTTTGGAAGATGAGGGGAATGGAGATGGGGAGACCAGTTTGGAGGCTTTGCTAATAGTTCACGTGAGGAGCTTTCATTAAGAATTAATTACTGGGCTTCCCTGGTGGCGCAGTGGTTGAGAGTCTGCCTGCTAATGCAGGGGACACGGGTTCGAGCCCTGGTCTGGGAAGATCCCACATGCCGCGGAGCAGCTGGGCCCGTGAGCCACAACTACTGAGCCTGCGCGTCTGGAGCCTGTGCCCCGCAACGGGAGGGGCCGCGGTGGTGAGAGGCCCGCGCACCGCGATGAAGAGCGGTCCCCGCACCGCGATGAAGAGTGGCCCCCGCTTGCCGCAACTAGAGAAAGCCCTCGCACGAACCGAAGACCCAACACAGCCAAAAATAATAAATAAATAAATAAATAAATAAAGTAGCTATTAAAAAAATAAATAAATAAATAAAATTCCTCCCCTCATTTAAAAAAAAAAAAAAAAAAGAAGTAAAGAGTTTAAAAAAAAAAAAAAAAAAAAAAAAAAAAGAATTAATTACTTGAGGAGGATGATGAAGAAGAGGTTAATTCTTTTAAAAACTGCCATTTCTAGAGATATTGTGAGGTGTGATTGAGCTACTCCTCCTGACAGTTTGATTTCTTTTATAACCAACCTAAGGGGTTCATGTTAATTCAGCAGACGGTTGGCGGGCACCTGTGGAGTGTGAAGCTTCCCAGTTGGGATGTGAGAATGAAGATGTGGTGTCTGGTCTCAAATTGCTTGGAGCTTTGAGTTTTATTCTCTTGTCTTAAATGTTATTAAATTGTTCTGAAACCCCCTATGCTAAATAAACAGTAAATGTCACTTTGTCTTTTTCTTTCCAAAGAACTAAGCAAAAAAACCTTTTGTATAAAATTGTAACTGCCCTTTGAGCCAGCAGTTCCACTTCTGGAATTCATCTTATATTTTTTCCCTAGACTCTTCATTAAGTAAATGTATATATTTTCCTCCTATATTTCACCTAGCTAAGTCATACTCTGTTCTTTCATCTTGGTTTACATGTTACTGACTCAGATTCCTTTCTTGACTATCTAGTAAAAATCTATACTATAGAATCTATACAAATTAGAATCTGTACTTTTCCACAGTACCTGATTCTTCATAGACTTTATCACACTTTAGCATTTGGTGTCTGTTTTCTCTGCTAAGACTGCTAGTTCTGTATTGAGAGTCCCGTATCCGTCTTCTTCAATGTTTCATCTCTGGAGCTTCAGCATGACTGATGAATAATAGAAGATTTTATATCACGCACAACCTAAACAGCTTTATTGAGCTATAACAATAATCTACACATATTTAAGTGTATAGTTTGATAAGTTTTTTTTTTTTTATGATTTCTAGACAATCAGATGTTTTTATTTATTTTATATTTTTGGCTGTGTTGGGTCTTCGTTTCTGTGCGAGGGCTTTCTCTAGTTGTGGCAAGCGGGGGCCACTCTTCATCGCGGTGCGAGGGCCTCTCACTATCACGGCCTCTCTTGTTGCGGAGCACAGGCTCCAGACGCGCAGGCTCAGTAATTGTGGCTCACGGGCCCAGTTGCTCCGCGGCATGTGGGATCTTCCCAGACCAGGGTTCGAACCCGTGTCCCCTGCATTGGCAGGCAGACTCTCAACCACTGTGCCACCAGGGAAGCCCTAGTTTGATAAGTTTTGACATGTGTTCATATACACTCATGAAGTCATCACCACAATCAAGATATTAAACGTAGCTACCATCCCCAAAAGTTCCCTTGTGCCTTTCTGTAACTGGCCCTCTGTTCCTCCCTCTCCCCTCTCAGTCCCTAAGCAACAACTGATCTGTCACTGTAGATTCATTTGTATTTTCTAAAGTTTTATATACATAGAATTACACAGTATGTACTTTTTTGTCTGGCTTCTCTTACTCATCATAATTACTTTGAATTTATTCTTGTTGCATGAGAGAGAGATTTTGAAATCTCTGGCTGTAATTGTGGATTTTTCTCTTCTTCCTTACAGTTCTGTCAGTTTTTGCTTCATATATTTTATGTTGCATAAACATTATTGATTATTATGTTCTTGGATAAATTGACCACTTTATCATTATGAAATAACCTTTATATCCTTGGTGATAGTCTGCCCTGAATTCTCCTGTTTGATAGTAAAATAGTCACTTCAGCTTTCTTCTAATTAATGTTACCATAATGTATATATATATATATATCTTTCATTCTTTTACTTTTAACCTATTTGTGTCTTAGTATTTAACATGCATTTCTTTCTTTTTTAAAAATTTATTTTATTGAAGTATAGTTGATTACAATGTTGTGTTGATAACATACATTTCTTTTTGGCAAAAATAGTTGGGTCTTTTTTATTTAAACTGATAATCTTTATCTTGTGATTAGACTGTTTACATTTAATGTGTTTATTGATTTTGTTAGGTTTGGGTCTTTCATCTTGCTATTGGTAGTCTGTTGGTCCCATTTAGTCTTCGGGAAGATGGAAGTTTCCTGCTTTTCTGCCTTCTTTTGGATTGAGTATTTTTAAGAATCCATTTTTATCACATTTGTTGGCTTATTAGCTATAGCTCTTTGTTTTGTTATTTTAGGGTTTATAGTATACATCTTTAAATTATTACATGGTGCATTCAAATGATATTGTATTATTTCACGTATAGTATAAGAACTTTACAAAAGTATACTTCCATTTCTCTCCTTTATGCTATTGTTGTGCATTTTACTTTTACATATTACTATAAACTTGTAATACGTTGTTATTTTTGTTTAAATAGTTAATTAAAAAAATCTTATATATTTACATTTCTGGTGCTCTTCATTCCTTTATGTAGATCCATATTTTTATCTGTATAATTTTCCTCCGCCTGAAGGACTTTTAATATTTCTTACAGTGTGGGTCTTCTGGTGATGAAATATTTCAGCTTTTGTATGTCTGAAAACATTTTTATTTTGCCTTGATTTTCAAAAGATATTTTTGCTATGTGCAGAATTCTAGGTTAACAGTTTTTTGCTTTCAGTACTTTAAAGATGTTACCCCTTGTCTTATTACTTGTATTGTTTTCTGATGAGATGTTAGCCTATCTTTGTTCTTTTATACATAATATCTTTTTCTTCTCTGGCTGCTTTTAAGACTTTTCTCTTTCATATTGGTTTAGAGCGGTTTGATTATGTTGTGTGTTGATGTGGTTTTCCTCATGATTCTTGTGCTTGGGGTTTGTTGAACTTCCTAGATCCATGGGTTTATAGTTTTCATCAAGTTTGGAAAGTTTTCAGCCATTATTTCTTCCAGTTTTTTTTTTTTTTTTCCTCTGTTTTCTCCTTTGAGGAATCTAGTTACCCATTTTTAGATTACTGAAAGTTAACCCCAGCTCATTAATGCTCTTTTTATTTTTATTTTTATTTTTTAATCTTTCTTTGGGTTTTTTTGTTTGTTTTTTTGGCCCTGCTGTGCGGCATGCAGGATCTTAGTTCCCCGACCAGGGATTGAACCTGTGCTCCCTGCAGTGAAAGCATGGGAGTCTTAACCACTGGACCGCCAGGGGAGTCCCGTAAATCTGTTTTATTTTGGATAGTTTCTATTTTCATGCCTTTAATTTCACTAATCTTTTCTTTTGCAATGTCTATTCTGTCATTAATTCCATCTAGTGTATTTTTCATCTTAGATATTGTAGTTTTCATCTCTAGAAGTTTGATTTAAATGATTTTTAATACCTTTCATGCCTCTGGTTGTCATTTTGAACATTTGGAATGTACTTTAATAAATATTTTAATTTTTTTAATTTAATGTTTAATTTAATTAAACGTTTTAATGTTTAATGTTTTAATGTTTTAAAACATTTTAATGTTTTGTTCTGCTAATTATAACTTCTGTGTCAGTTATGTGTTTTGACTTCTGTTGATTGGGTATTCTCATTGTGGGTTTTGTTTTCTTTCCTCTTTGCATGCCTGGTAATCTTTGGATGCAAAAAGTTGTGAATTTTACCCTATTGGGTATAAGACATTTTTGTATCCTTATAAATCTTCTTGAACTTTGTTCTGTGATGCAGTTGAGTTACTTGGATTAATTAGATTAATGCCAATGGGTCTTGCTTTTATGATTTTTTAGCCTTGTCTGGAGCAATGCTCAGTCTATGGCTGATTATTCCTCACCACTGAGACAAGACTTTTCTGTGTACTCTGCCTATGAATTTGAAGTTTTCTCTGGTCTGCCTAGTGGGAACAGTGACAGCTCCCAGCCTTGTGTGAGTACCCAACACTGTTCCCTCTAATCCGTTCAGATGGTTCTTTCCCTGGTCTGGGGTAGTTTCTTCAGACATATGCCATTAGTTCTCTGCTGAATATTTGAGAGAGACCCTCTGCAGATCTCTGGAGCTCTCTCTCTCTATGGCTCTCTCTTCTCTGGTGCTCTGTCCGATAAACTGTAGCTGTCTTGGTCTCCCCAGACTTTCAGCTCAGATTCCTCAACCCAGGGAGTTGGTCAGGTTCTACCTCACTTTCCCCTCTTTGTGCTGTGGGCTGGAAACTCACTCATGGCACTAAGCTGGGGCAGTAGTGGAGCTCACCTCATTTGTTTCTCATCTCTTAAGGATCACTATCCTTTGTTGCCTGTTGTCTTGTGTCTTGAAAATTATTGTTTCACGTAATTTTGTCTGGTTCATTTTATTTTGTCTTACTGGTTGTTTCTGAGGGAGGGATAAATCTGATTACTATTATTCCATCTTGGCTGCTCAATACATATTTTTAAGGGAAAAATAATTGCTATAGAGTAGTAGAGCTAAAAACAAAATTAAAATGGGTTAATGAGGGTAATGAGAAAATGGGAGTGTAGATTGTTTTTTAGAGAAGTTTGAGAAGTACAGGGTGGGAGAGAGCTCTGCTTTGAGTGCAGAGCAAAGAAGAGGAAATCATTTTCAGGTGTTTTGAGAGTGGGGAAGTTTTCAGCATATAAGTGGAGGAGAAGGGGCCAGTGGAGAGGAGATAACCTGAGGAAAGGCCTAGAAGAGGCAGGAGAGAATGGAATAAACAGCTGTGTGAGAATTAGCCTTGGAAGGGAGAAGAGGAACCGGGAGATTAACCCTTACTCTCCTTCTTAGGCGTCACATAGCAAATACTTCACATAATTTAAACTTGTCAATAATTTCATAGGATAAGTATTATTAACTTTTATTACAAGTGAGGAATCAGGGTAGAAAGTTAGGTAACTTAACCTTAGCCATCAGTGGCTAACCTGACCCTAAAGCTCCTGCTTTTTCTAATGCACTTTGTGGTCTCTGGGCTGTTTCTTCAGGGCAGGGAGAATAAAAGCTGGCGAAGGTTTAGGCTATAATTGGAATAAAGAGAGAGAAGAGCCATGTAACTTATTTATGTAAGTTTACTATAAAATTCATGCCTATTCTTCTGGAGGAAAATTTGGGGAAGAGAAGCAGATCAATGTGTTATGGTGCAGAAGCATTGTATAGAAGAGTAGTGGGAGCAATGCTGCGAATTCTAGCCCTGCCTTGTTCTGTGCATTTTGCTTCAGAACTAGTTATACAAACCTGTACTCTTGCTTTTTTACATCTTTATATGCAAAGAGCAAACTCAGTAACTAGGTGAACAGAAGACTTAACTGATCATTTTTAGAAGATAAATGGTCTAAGAAGTGACCTTTGTGAGTTAACGTTCTTTGCTCCTTCCCCTCCTTTTAAGAAAATACTGTGCTTATGTAAGTATTAGATTGAATTATATTCAGTTGGTGTCAAAAGAGTTGAATATTGACAATTTCATTTGGTTCAACCTAATTCTGTATTTGGAAAGGACAAGAAGCAGTAATCGTGACCATTGTTAGCACCATTAGGACAGGGATCATGTCTGTTTTATTTACCAGTATTTGCCCAACGCCAAGCACCATGTCTGGCACGTAGTAGACATTCAATAAATAATTTGTGGGCTTCCCTGGTGGAGCAGTGGTTGAGAATCCGCCTGCTAATGCAGGGGACACAGGTTCGAGCCCTGGTCTGGGAGGATCCCACATGCCGTGGAGCAGCTGGGCCCCTGAGCCACAACTACTGAGCCTGCGCGTCTGGAGCTGTGCTCCGCAGCGAGAGGCCGCGACAGTGAGAGGCCCGCGCACCTCAATGAAGAGTGGCCCCCATTCGCTGCAACTGGAGAAAGCCCTCGCACAGAAACGAAGACCCAACACAGCCAAAAATAAATAAATAAATTTATTTTAAAAAATAATAATAATAAATAATTTGTGAATGAAAAACTATAAGTTTTTGAGGTTCCATGCATGTTTTATAAGAAATTTAGGTAAAGATTAAGGGAGATTCCCTTCTTGTTAGGCCCTAAGTTCTTTTTCATAGAATAAGAGAGAAGGCTTTTTCAGCAAAGCTGTTTTATTTCTGATGCAAGATAATGTTAACTAATAAAATATTTTACTACAATGGCTTCTTAGCCCTCTGTTAAAGAGGTTCCTCTTCTTCAATCATTTCAAAGATCAAGCTGGATTGGATACTCCCTGCTGTTCACCCCTCCCTTAGGCTTTACAAAAGAGCCCCATCAGTGGTTAAGCTCTGTCACATTCTGGACATTGCTTTTCTCCTTTCATTTTTCTCTGCCTGCCCTTTTATACTCAAGTTGATTGACATGGTAAATGCAATAACTTTTCCTTTCTCATTTGGGGCCAAAGAGGTGGCCTTTTTCTGAGCACTGTCAGCTCTTGCAAAATAGCAAGTATGTAATGTGCCCTTCATTTGTGTCCTAATAACCTACATAAATTAATCTTGTCAGAATGCAGCACCCTAAGACTTAGACTATTTCATGGTTTCCTAATAATGGTTTTCCAGAATCAGTACAGTTACAGACGAGGTGTTGTACCAAGGCAGAGGGCTAAGAAGTCTCTGGCTTGTTCAGGTTTGCTCAGGGGTCTTTGGCACAAATATGAAGAAAATGTATTTGTTGTATCATTGCCTAATATTACTGCTTTGGACCATTCTGTTACCACGTACACTTCCTGCAGTATCGAGTTTAATCCACACAGTGGTGCTAGAAAAACAAGAATTAATGATTGTTTCCCTTCTAATCAGTGAATATGTATTTTTAACTTCCTTATAAAATAAACACTTCCTTGAGTCATGTAATAATTTCCTCAGCCTCTATCAAATCCATCACCAAGTTATAATGATTTAACCTCTGATACGTCTCCAAATTTCAACCATCCTTTACCTGGATGACTGCAGTAGCTTCCTGGTGGATCTTCCTGGGTTTACTTTGCTTTGCTCTGGTGTGTTTTCCATAGGTAGTTATAAGTAACCTTTTTATTTTTATTTTTTTAATATATATATATTTTTATTTTTGGCTGCATTGGCTCCTCGTTGCTGCACGCGGGCTTTCTCTAGTTGCGGCAAGCGGGGGCTACTCTTCATTGCGGCGCGAGGGCTTCTCATTGTAGTGGCTTCTCTTGTTGCAGAGCACGGGCTCTAGGCACGCAGGCTTTAGTAGTTGTGGCACGCAGGCTCAGTAGTTGTGGCTCGCGGGCTCTAGAGCACAGGCTCAGTAGTTGTGGCGCGTGGGCTTAGTTGGTCCACGGCATGTGGGATCTTCCTGGACCAGGGCTCGAACCCGTGTCCCCTGCACTGGCAGGCGGATTCTTAACCACTGCGCCACCAGGGAAGTCCCTATAAGTAACCTTTTATACATTCGAATCTGGACTTTACTCTCCCAGTTAAAAGTTCTTAAATGAGCTCTTATTACATGAGTTTATCAACAAAGATAAATAAAGGCAAGGCCTTTTGTGATCCAGCTTCTGCCCAGTTCTCTAGCTTTTTTCATCTGTTGCCTTTCCTTGTGCAGTTCTCCTTGTTGCTCTGTATTTCAGCCAGTCTGGCTGACTTTTAGTTTTTTGAACACAAGTGTTTCCTTCTACTTTCGCCTGCTCTCATTTTGCCTGTGATAAGTAGTTTATGTGTGTGTGTGTGTGTGTGTGTGTGTGTGTGTATAGGGATGTTTCTTAAGTTAACTCTACCTTGTCCTTTGTAGCTTGGCTCGAATTTTTTAAAGTCTTCTTTACTCTCCCCAAGTAGATCAGCTTCCAGTGTTATTTGTTCTCACAGTATCCAATAATTTTTCTTTATAACATTTATTACAGTTTAATTATATATTTATTTATTTGACTAACATCCATTTCCCCACTGGATCATAAGTGTTAAGCAGGTAGATTCTGTGCTCTTTTCTCATCATTGTATCATTTGTGCCTATTAAAATATTTGCTGAATAAATGAATGAATAAATGTAAGTCAGCCAGGACTCAAGGCAGGTAATAGAAGTACGAACAGGTGAGCATTTGGGAAAAAAAGATGAAAATACTTGCAATCAGAATACAGTAAGGTGAGTTTCATAGTTAAGGTAAAATATTGGCCCAGCATAGTCTACTTATGTATTTCCTGTTGGAGCAGAAATTAATTCTAGGTCACTGGCAGCCCTGAACTATAAGTTTCTCTCTACATAGAAGGGAAGGAGGAGTGGGAGGCAGATATCATGCTTGGCAGATTTAAAATTACGGAAGCAGGACTTCCCTGGTGGCGCAGTGGTTAAGAATCCGCCAGGGTTCGAGCCCTGGTCCGGGAAGATCCCACATGCCACGGAGCAACTAAGCCCGTGCGCCACAACTACTGAGCCTGCGTGCCACAACTACTGAGGCCCGTGCGCCTAGACCCCGTGCTCTGCAACAAGAGAAGCCACCGCAATGAGAAGCCCGTGCACTGCCACAAAGAGTAACCCCCGCTCGCCACAACTAGAGAAGGCCCGCACGCAGCAATGAAGACCCAACGCAGCCAAAAATAAAATAAATAAATAAATTTTTAAAAAAAAGGAAATGTAAAACTATGGAAGCAGCTACGAGAGTAGATCTTAAAAGTTCTTATAACGAGAAGAACAGTTGTAACTATGAGGTGATGGATGTGTTAAGTAAACTTATTTTGATAATCATTTCACAATAAATACTTATATCAAATCATTATGTTGTGTACCTTAAACTTATACAATGTCATACGCCAATTACATCTCAGTAAAGCTGGGAAAAAGTAAAATAAAGTTATGGGAGCTTCCAATGCCCTAGTGGAAAAAACACTGTTCTTTAAATAAGAAACCTTGTTTCTGTTGCAGATATGATCACTGTTTTGTTCTGTATTCTTGGGAAAGATGTGGTATAGCATTAGAGAAGTCACCATTTGCACTTACATTTATTTCCATAATTATTTTATGGGATAATAAAAACATTCTCTTTATTTCTTAATGTGTGGTAAAAAAATGAACGAGGTGATAGAGGTAGAGCTTTTTAAAAAGCACACACGTTATAAAGTGTACTTAATATTTGCCCAGAAAACAGGAAATCTTTCAATTTTATGATTTCTCTGTTCTTTTTATTTATAATTACAAGGAAGAGGTACCTAAAAGAAAAGAGTGTGGTATGAAGAGCTCTATCTCCTCTGGCCACTGTGTTCTGAGTTCTGTAAGGGCAGGGGCCTTGTCAGTTTTACTCACTGTTTATCCTCTGCACACAGTGCCTAGTAGGGGCCCAGAAATTGTTTTTGAAATGAAAAATATAGTGAATTGTCCTGAAGGCCTTGGTAATCAGTATTCTGTGATTTTTTTGCCTTGTTGACATTCTGCAGAAAAGAACAATCTGAGGCAGAACTCTTGATGTTTGTTTATTTTTCTTATATTTCAGCTGTGGCAGAAGTAAAACTTCGAGATGATCAGTATACACTGGAACACATGCATGCTTTTGGAATGTATAATTACCTACACTGTGATTCATGGTATCAAGACAGTGTCTACTACGTTGATAACCTTGGAAGAATTATGAATTTAACAGTGATGCTGGTAAGAAAAAAATTTGTAATACTAGGATTTTCCAATAAATTTGTTACTTAATTTTCCCTTTTCATCTAATGTCTAGAGAATTGAGGTACACATACCTTTAATATATGGAATCCTATCATCAGTTTATGTAAGGGTTCATTTTGTTTAATTCAATTTTAATTTTTCCCCTTATTCTTGTTACTTAAATTTATTTACTCCCCTCCACTCTTACCAACAGGCAACTACTCTGATGTGTTTTATATCTCAATATTGATGTAACTGCTTTTTCTATGTGAGTAGTTAATCCTATAACAGTGGATTTATCTGTTTTTTCCTTTCAGTTAATTTTTGCTTTATGTATTTTTAAGTATGTTAATTGGGTGCAGACATTTTATCAATAGGATTGTTTTGTCTGCTATGCAACGTCCTTTTAGCATTATAAAATATCCCTCTTTATCTCTGGACTCTGGGAATAATTTATCTTGAAGTCTTCTGATATTAATATAGCTGTCCTGGCTTTTTTTTTTTTGTTTAATTAGTATTTGTCTTTTTCTTTCCTTTTTCTTTGAGTTTGTCAGTGTTGTTATTTTTAAAGTGTGTCTCTTGTAAAGAGCATATAGTTGGGTCTTGTTTTTTATCCAGAATGACAATCTTTGTCCTTTAATTGGCTTAGTACATTTATATTTAATGTAATTACTGATATGGTTGGGTTTATGTTACCGTTTGCTAATTCTTTCCATTTTGTCCCATCTGCTCTTTGTTCCTTTGTGTCTCTTCCTACCTGTTTTTTTAATTCATCACAGTTTTTCTTTTTAAAAATTTTTTTCTTAAAATTCCACTTAATTTTCTCCTTTGGCTTTTTATTTAAACCTGTTTGTATTGTTATTATTTTTAATGGTTAATGTAGAGATTGTAGTACTCATCCTTAATTTATCCTACTTTGCCTCTAATTAATGTTATTCCACTTTTAAAAAATGTAAAAATCTTATGATATTATAATTCCTTTTACTTCCTTTTCCATCCTCTGGCTATTGTCATACATTTTATACTTCTTCATATGTTGTAAGCTCCACAATACATTGTTAATGTATTTGCTTTAAGTAATAAGTGGTCTGTCAATAGCTTCCTGACTACTCTCTGCTCCTTCCAGCTTTCCTTTGTGTTGCATCTACAGAATAATCTATACAGTTTGCTTGTTTAATCTTATCACTTCTCATTTAAATTCCTTAAATATTTCCTTTATGACAAAATCCATACTTTTTAATATGTAATTTTAGAATAGGTAATGCATTCATGTGATTTAAAAAACAAGAAACTTAAAAAGGTATTTAGTAAAGTCTCTCTGATCCCAGTTTTATCTGTCCTGTGTTCAGTACCCCTTTTCCCTCCATAACTTCTTTTTTTTTTTTTTTTTTAAATAAATTTATTTATTTATTTTTGGCTGCATTGGGTCTTCATTGCTGTGTATGGGCTTTCTCTAGTTGTGGCGAGCGGGGGTTACTCTTCGTTGCGGTGCATGGGCTTCTCGTTGTGGTGGCTTCTCTTGTTGCGGAGCATGGGCTCTAGGCACGTGGGCTTCAGTAGTTGTGGCATGCGGGCTCAGTATTTGTGGCTCACGGGCTCTAGAGCGCAGGCTCAGTAGTTGTGGTGCACGGGCTTAGTTGCTCCGCGGCATGTGGGATCTTCCCGGACCAGGGCTCGAACCCGTGTCCCCTGCATTGGCAGGCGGATTCTTAACCACTGCGCCACCAGGGAAGCCCCCCTCTGTAACTTCTTTTTATTAGTTTCTTGTATATTCTTCCAAAGGTGGGGTTTTTTGTGTGTGTGTGTTTGTTTGATTTTGATTTTCCTGGCAAGTATAAGCATAAAGTGATATATTTGTTTAAAAAATACAAACTCCTCACCTTGGCAAATGCAGCTTATAATGCCCTTTTCTCCAGGCTTGTCTTTCACCACTTTGTACACTACATTCTAACAGTACTAAACTCTTGCAGTTACTGAAACATGCCCTGTATCCTTTTCCCTCCAGCCCTTTTCCCACATAATTTACTCTACCTGAAACATTCTCTCTTACTTGTGTGTCAGGCTGCTTCCCAGTCTTCACTTGAGTTTCAGCTAACCATTTCATCTAGGAAGCTTGCCCTGATGTCCTCCCTTTGTTCCCCCAGGGATATTCAAACCATTGGCTCTCAGATCTGCATGGACTTTGAATTTCTGCTAGGCCAGGGGTTGGCAAACTTCTTCTGCACGGGGCCAGATAATAAATGTTATAGGGTTTATGGACCAGACAGTCTTATGTCACAGGTGCTCAGTTTTGCTGTAGTAATGTGAAAACAGCAATTCACAATATGTAAACAGTGAGTGTGGCTGTGTTCCAATAAAACTTTATTTACAAAAACAACAGGCTAATTTGGCTCATGGGCTATAGTTTGCCAACACTTGGTCTAGGCTGTGGGTCTTTCTTATATTTCTGTAATCCTAGCAGCCAGCAGAAGGCTTAATCAGTATGTTTATACAATGGATAACAGTTGTTTAAAGCTTGTTCTTACTCTTTGGAGTTGGCTTTACATTCTTGATAGGATCTTTCTATTCTTCAGGTACAAGTATGAGTCTGGTTTGTTGAGATAATTTTACTGAATAAGAAAGATTTATTTTTCTTCAACAAACATTTATTGAATACTGCTGCATGCTTTGTAGCCACACACACAAATAAATTGATAACGTCACAGCGGAAGTAAGGATAAGATGCAGAAGTAGTATGAAGAGGAAATAGTTTACTACGATGCATGGCTAGGAGAGGGGTGCGGATAAGGTCGCATTTTAGAGCCAGAAGCTTGGTTTTATCAGTTCACTCATTGATATCATGATTTGGGGTACTAATTCCAACTTAAATCAAAAGATTGAAAATCTAGAATTAAAGTTCATGACTGCATTTGAAATACTGTAGATAAGCAGTGTGGACTGGTCAGTATATTTTTCTTCTATTGCAAAGTTTCCATAGGAAATAAAATAATTTATTTTATTTTATTTATTTATTTTTTTGAGGAGACTATTTACAGCTCTTTTTTTATTTTTGAATTTTATTTTATTTATTTTTTTATACTGCAGGTTCTTATTACTCATCAGTTTTATACACATCAGTGTATACATGTCAGTCCCAATCACCCAATTCATCACACCCCCACCCCCACCCCCCCCACGGCTTTCTCCCCTTGGTGTCCATACGTTTGTTCTCTACACCTGTGTCTCAACTTCTGCCCTGCAAACCAGTTCATCTGTACCATTTTTCTAGGTTCCATATAAATGCGTTACTATACGATATTTGTTTTTCTCTTTCTGACTTGCTTCACTCTGTATGACAGTCTCTAGATCCATCCACGTCTCAACAAATGACCCAATTTTGTTCCTTTTTATGGCTGAGTAATATTCCATTGTATATATGTACCACATCTTCTTTATCCATTCGTCTGTTGGTGGGCATTTAGGTTCCTTCCATGACCTGGCTATTGTAAATAGTGCTGCAATGAATATTGGGGTGCATGTGTCTTTTTGAATTATGGTTTTCTCAGGGTATATGCCTGGTAGTGGGATTGCTGGATCATATGGTATTTCTATTTTTAGTTTTTTAAGGAAGCTCCATACTGTTCTCCATAGTGGCTGTATCAATTTACATTCCCACCAACAGTGCAAGAGGGTTCCCTTTTCTCCACACCCTCTCCAGCATTTGTTGTTTGTAGATTTTCTTTTTTTTTTTTTCATGACAAATCATCATTTTATATATTTTTTCACACACACACACTGTATTTTATTTTTACAAGAGATAAATAGACTGACACCAAGCATTGTACATGGATGACCACAACAAAAGCAACAATGATTGCAATTACCAAACATGAAACACACTCATACTATGTCATAATATTGACATTCAGTCCAGTAATCCTCCACTGTAACAGCTCCTTTACTTTGCAGTGAAAATTGATTTGTATATTCTTTGCCTCTGAGTCCTTGTGGGATTTTTTTTTTTTTAATTCAGACAGAAAGTCACAAAAATTATACTCATCCTCATCAGTTCACTCAGTCCCATGTAATTAATTTTTTTTTTTCATCTTGATCTTTTGTTAGCACTTTTACGAGTTCATCAGTTTTTCATTAGAGTTCTGAAAATGCTTATTCATTCAGTTCAGCAGTACAGTCAGTTACCAGAAACCTGTACTTGTCAGAGTCTTTTCCATGAATTTCTTGAAGATGAAAGCCTTTTATAGGAACATATTTGCAAAAGCATCAGAGTACACCCAGAACTGTCTGTAAATGAGAAAAGACTTAAAAATGACCACTGTTAAAGATTTGATGAAAGTTCATAATAATGCAGTTGACAAGAAAATTAGTTATTTCTGAGATATACATTTTAAAGTAATAACTAGGATTATTACTTATAACATTATACCAGAACATATAAGAGTTTTAGAAATTTCATGTAATGTCTGAAACATTTATATTAA
This sequence comes from Balaenoptera ricei, assembly GCF_028023285.1. Lineage (NCBI taxonomy): Eukaryota > Metazoa > Chordata > Mammalia > Artiodactyla > Balaenopteridae > Balaenoptera > Balaenoptera ricei. The sequence goes on from NC_082655.1 coordinate 28,404,667, forward strand.
CATATTTCCATACATATTTCCATACAAATACAAATATAAGATTTTTAGAAATTTCATGTAATGTCTGAAACATTTATATTAACATATTTCCATACAAATAACCCAATGAAAGTTTAGTATTAGTTGTTTTGTGTGTTTGTTTTTTTATACTGCAGGTTCTTATTAGGCATCAATTTTATACACATCAGTGTATACACGTCAATCCCAATCGCCCAATTCAGCACACCACCATCCCCACCCCACCGCAGTTTTCCCCCCTTGGTGTCCATATGTCCATTCTCTACATCTGTGTCTCAACTTCTGCCCTGCAAACCAGCTCATCTGTACCATTTTTCTAGGTTCCACATACATGCATTAATATACGATATTTGTTTTTCTCTTTCTGACTTACTTCACTCTGTATGACAGTCTCTAGATCCATCCACTTCTCAACAAATGACTCAATTTCGTTCCTTTTTATGGCTGAGTAATATTCCATTGTATATATGTACCACAACTTCTTTATCCATTCGTCTGTTGATGGGCATTTAGGTTGCTTCCATGACCTGGCTATTGTAAATAGTGCTGCAATGAATATTTGGGTGCATGTGTCTTTTTGAATTACGGTTTTCTCTGGGTATATGCTCAGTAGTGGGATTGCTGGGTCATATGGTAATTCTATTTTTAGTTTTTTAAGGAACCTCCATATTGTTCTCCATAGTGGCTGTGTCAATTTACATTCCCACCAACAGTGCAAGAGGGTTCCCTTTTCTCCACACCCTCTCCAGCATTTGTTGTCTGTAGATTTTCTGACGATGCCCATTCTAACTGGTGTGAGGTGATACCTCATTGTAGTTTTGATTTGCATTTCTCTAATAATTAGTGATGTTGAGCAGCTTTTCATGTGCTTCTTGGCCATCTGTATGTCTTCTTTGGAGAAATGTCTATTTAGGTCTTCTGCCCATTTTTGGATTGGGTTGTTTGTTTCTTTAATATTGAGCTGCATGAGCTGTTTATATATTTTGTAGATTAATCCTTTGTCTGTTGATTCGTTTGCAAATATTTTCTCCCATTCTGAGGGTTGTATTTTCATCTTGTTTATGGTTTCCTTTGCTGTGTAAAAGCTTTGAAGTTTCATTAGGTCCCATTTGTTTATTTTTGTTTTTATTTCCATTACTCTAAGAGGTGGATCAAAAAAGATCTTGCTGTGATTTATGTCAGAGTGTTCTTCCTATGTTTTCCTCTAAGAGTTTTATAGTGTCTGGTCTTATATTTAGGTCTCTGATCGATTTTGAGTTTATTTTTGTGTACGGTGTTAGAGAGTGTCCTAATTTCATTCTTTTACATGTAGCTGTCCAGTTTTCCCAGCACCACTTATTTTATTTTATTTTTTTAAAATATTCCCTCTTCCTCACAGCTGCAGCAAAGCAGAGGTTCTTCTTTTTTTTTTTTAATTAATTAATTAATTTATTTATTTATTTTTGTCTGTGTTGGGTCTTCGTTTCTGTGCAAGGGCTTTCTCTAGTTCTGGCAAGTGGGGGCCACTCTTCATCGCGGTGCACGGGCCTCTCACTATCGCGGCCTCTCTTGTTGCGGAGCACAGGCTCCAGACGCGCAGGCTCAGTAGTTATGGCTCACGGGCCTAGTTGCTCCGCGGCATGTGGGATCTTCCCAGACCAGGGCTCGAACCCATGTCCCCTGCATTAGCAGGCAGATTCTCAACCACTGCGCCACCAGGGAGGCCCCCCAGCACCACTTACTGAAGAGACTGTCTTTTCTCCCTTGTATATCCTTGCCTCCTTTGTCATAGATTAGTTGACCATAGGTGCGTGGGTTAATCTCTGGGCTTTCTATCTTGTTCCATTGATCTATGTTTCTGTTTTTGTGCCAGTACCATATTGTCTTGATTACTGTAGCTTTGTAGTATAGTCTGAAGTCAGGGAGTCTGATTCCTCCAGTCCCATTTTTTTCCTTCAAGACTGCTTTGGCTATTAAGGGTTTTTTGTGTCTCCGTACAAATTTTAAGATTTTTTGTTCTAGTTCCGTAAAAAATGCCATTGGTAATTTGATAGGGATTGCATCGAATCTGTAGATTGCTTTGGATAATATAGTCATTTTCACAGTATTGATTCTTCCAGTTCAAGAACATGGTATATCTCTCCTTCTGTTGGTATCATCTTTAATTTCTTTCATCAGTGTCTTTTAATTTTCTGCATAGAGGTCTTTTGTCTCCCTAGGTAGGTGTATTCCCAGGCATTTTATTCTTTTTGTTGCAATGGTAAATAGGAGTGTTTCCTTAATTTCTCTTTCAGATTTTTCATCATTAGTGTATAGGAATGCAAGAGATTTCTGTGCATTCATTTTGTATCCTGCAACTTTACCAAATTCATTGATTAGCTCTAGTAGTTTTTTGGTGGCATCTTTAGGATTCTCTATATGTAGTATCATGTCATCTGCAAACAGTGACAGTTTTACTTCTTCTTTTCCAATTTTATTCCTTTTATTTCTTTTTCTTCTCTAATTGCCATGGCTAGGACTTCCAAAACTATGTTGAATAATAGTGGTGAGAGTGGACATCCTTGTCTTGTTCCTGATCTTAGAGGAAATGCTTTCAGTTTTTCACCATTGAGAATGATGTTTGCTGTGGGTTTGTCTTATATGGCCTTTATTATGTTGAGGTAGGTTCCCTCTACGCCCACTTTCTGGAGAGTTTTTATCATAAATGGGTATTGAATTTTCTCAAAAGCTTTTTCTGCATCTATTGAGATGATCATATGATTTTTCTTCTTCAATTTGTTAATATGGTGTATCACATTGATTGATTTGTGTATATTGAAGAATCCTTGCATCCCTGGGATAAATCCCACTTGATTATGGTGTATGATCCTTTTAATGTGTTGTTGCATTCTGTTTGCTAGTATTTTGTTGAGGATTTTTGCATCTATATTCATCAGTGATATTGGTCTGTAAGTTTCTTTTTTTGTAGTATCTTTGTCTGGTTTTGGTATCAGGGTGATGGTGGCCTCATGGAATGAGTTTGGGAGTGTTCCTTCCTCTGCAATTTTTGGGAAGAGTTTTAGAAGGATGGGTGTTAGCTCTTCTCTGGATGTCTGATAGAATTCACCTATGAAGCCATCTGCTCCTGGACTTTTGTTTGTTGGAAGATTTTTAATCACAGTTTCAACTTCATTACTTGTGATTGGTCTGTTCATATTTTCTGTTTCTTCCTGGTTCAGTCTTGGAAGGTTATATCTTTCTAAGAATCTGTCCATTTCTTCCAGGTTGTCCATTTTATTGGCATAGAGTTGCTTGTAGTAGTCTCTTAGGATGCTTTGTATTTTTGCGGTGTCTGTTGTAACTTCTCCTTTTTCATTTCTAATCTTATTGATTTGAGTCCTCTCCCTCTTTTTCTTGATGAGTCTGGCTAATGATTTATCAATTTTGTTTATCTTCTCAAAGAACCAGCTTTTAGTTTTATTGATCTTTGCTATTGTGTTCTTTGTTTCTATTTCATTTATTTCTGCTCTGATCTTTATGATTTCTTTCCTTCTGCTAACTTTGGGTTTTGTTTGTTCTTCTTTCTCTAGTTCCTTTAGGTGTAAGGTTAGATTGTTTATTTGAGATTTTTCTTGTTTCTTGAGGTAGGCTTGTATAGCTATAAACTTCCCTCTTAGAACTGCTTTTGCTGCATCCCATAGGTTTTGGATCATCGTGTTTTCATTGTCATTTGTCTCTAGGTATTTTTTGATTTCCTCTCTGATTTCTTCAGTCATCTCTTTGTTATTTAGTAACGTATTGTTTAGCCTCCATGTCTATGTGTTTTTTACCTTTTTTTCCCTGTAATTCATTTCTAATCTCATAGCGTTGTGGTCAGAAAAGATGCTTGATATGATTTCAATTTTCTTAAATTTACTGAGGCTTGATTTGTGACCCAAGATGTGATCTATCCTGGAGAATGTTCCGTGTGCACCTGAGAAGAACGTGTAATCTGCTGTTTTTGGATGGAATGTCCTATATATATCAATTAAATCTAACTGGTCTGTTGTGTCATTTAAAGCTTCTGTTTCCTTATTTATTTTCATTTTGGATGATCTGTCCATTGGTGTAAGTGAGGTGTTAAAGTCCCCCACTATTCTTGTGTTACTGTTGATTTCCTCTTTTATAGCTGTTAACAGTTGCCTTATGTATTGAGGTGCTCCTATGTTGGGTGCATATATATTTATAATTGTTATATCTTCTTCTTGGATTGATCCCTTGATCATTATGTAGTGTCCTTCCTTGTCTCTTGTAACATTCTTTATTTTAAAGTCTATTTTATCTGATATGAGTATAGCTACTGCAGCTTTCTTTTGATTTCCATTTGCATGGAATATCTTTTTCCATCCCCTCCCTTTCAGTCTGTATGTGTCCCTAGGTCTGAAGTGGGTCTCTTGTAGACAGCATATATATGGGTCTTTTTTTTTTTTCCATTCAGCAAGCCTGTGTCTTTTGGTTGGAGCATTTAATCCATTCACATTTAAGTTAATTATCGATATGTATGTTCCTCTGACCATTTTCTTAATCGTTTTGGGTTTGTTTTTGTAGGTCCTTTTCTTCGCTTGTGTTTCCCACTTAGAGAAGTTCCTTTAGCATTTGTTGTATAGCTGGTTTGGTGGTGCTGAATTCTCTTAGCTTTTGCTTGTCTGTAAAGCTTTTGATATCTCCATCAAATCTGCATGAGATCCTTGCCGGGTAGAGTAATCTTGGTTGTAGGTTCTTCCCTTTCATCACTTTAAGTATATCATGCCACTCCCTTCTGGCTTGTAGAGTCTCTGCTGAGAAATCAGCTGTTAACCTTATGGGAGTTCCCTTGTATGTTATTTGTCGTTTTTCCCTTGCTGCTTTCAATAATTTTTCTTTGTCTTTAATTTTTGCCACTTTGATTACTATGTGTCTCAGCGTGTTTCTCCTTGGGTTTATCCTGTATGGGACTCTCTGCGCTTCCTGGACTTGGGTGGCTATTTCTTTTCCCATGTTAGGGAAGTTTTCGACTATAATCTCTTCATATATTTTCTCGGGTCCTTTCTCTCTTTCTTCTCCTTCTGGGTCCCCTATAATGTGAATGTTGTTGCGTTTAATGTTGTCCCAGAGGTCTCTTAGGCTGTCCTCATTTCTTTTCATTCTTTTTTCTTTGTTCTGTTCCGCAGCAGTGAATTCCACCCTTCTGTCTTCCGGGTAACTTATCCGTTCTTCTGCCTCAGTTACTCTGCTATTGATTCCTTCTAGTGTAGTTTTCATTTCAGTTATTGTATTGTTCATCTCTGTTTGTTTGTTCTTTAATTCTTCTAGGTCTTTGTTAAACATTTCTTGCATGTTCTCGATCTTTGCCTCCATTCCTTTTCCGAGGTCCTGGATCATCTTCACCATCATTATTCTGAATTCTTTTTCTTGAAGGTTGCCTATCGCCACTGCATTTAGTTGTTTTTCTGGGGTTTTATCTTGTTCCTTCATCTGGTACGTAGCCCTCTGCCTTTTCATCTTGTCCATCTTTCTGTGAATGTGGTTTTTGTTCCACAGGCTGCAGGATTATAGTTCTTCTTGCTTCTGCTGTCTGCCCTCTGGTGGGTGAGGCTATCGCAAAATAATTTTATTTGATAGATTACTTGACATGAATCAGAGCAAAGACTAATATGTCTCTGATTCCTTTTCCTGTCCTATTGTCTAGCTTCTGTGGACACCTTAGAATAATTTGTTATAGTTCCTTATTTGGTTTAGTCTCTCTTTTCCTGTCTGTTGACTCATTAGAGACACTATATACACATACACTCTATATACACTATATACTGGATAGTGTATGCACACAGCCAGATGCCCTATAGACATACGTGTGTGCTATATTGCCCATACATGATCATACACATCCATACTCTGCATATGCATAGTTAGCATTTTATTGTGTCTTTTAAATTTAAGGGCTTTTACTTTTTTTTTAAGATTCTGTTATGTTTTGTTTAGAAAGACAAATCTAAAATCTGGATATTCTTTAAGAATATTGACTTATGGAGCCTAACTCAGTCACGTAGTCTAATTTAATACTATTCATTCGACATTCAAAATGTTTGTTGAATACCTGCTCTATGTTATGCATTATTGTAGGCAGTGGGAATGCTGCAGTATACAAAGTAAAGTCTCTTCCAGTTTGTTAATTTACAGTAGAATATGAAGAGCTTCCTTCCCTCTCTTCCCCAATTTGAACTTGACATTGAAATAACCTCTTTTGTATGTTTGTACATGTTCAAAGCAAGGTACACCTTCCTAAATATAGTGTACATTTAAATTTGTTTAGTTTCCTGGTAAAATTCAAAAGTTTTTTTTTTTTTTTCCTCTTAGAAAGCAATAAGGAAACCATAATTTAGAATGCATGACTTCTGGGAACGTTTCTACAAGGTGCATTCTTTCCTAGTTCTCAGTTGTCATTCTCATCCATGAATTCTTTTAGCACTTCATATGTATTCTCTTTTTAGCAATTGGATTACAAAGTCCTTGAATTATTTAGTCGAAAGGACATAATACACACTCTAAAAATAGTTTATTAGATCCTCTATCGAAAAGACCTACTGTATACCTATATATACCTTTTTTGTTTTTTTCCCCAACTGTTAAGTGACAACTGTATGTTTGAGTGAGAATCCCCTGACCTGAATGTTAGTTTTTGTAAGTTATATCTCCTGGGCTGGCAGGTGACCTCAGAGAGGAGTCCTCTGGTTTCTTGTCTGAGAAGTATTAAGCCCTGATTGTGGCTTTCTGGGATCCAAAGGAAAGAAAAGAGTTTGTAGTCTTATCTTTTAATATGTGGGGATTTGCTGATTCCTCTGTTTTCTTTCAGTGGTGTTCTTTACCCCTGTACTTAGCTAGGCCTGATGGCCAGAGTCAGTCTAGTTAAAACTTTTATTAGAGAAATCTCCAGTTTTGGGCTAGAGTGGGTAGTTTTTTTTTTGTTGGGGAGAATTGGCTTTTTTTTTTTTTACGCAAGAACATGGTATATCCTTTCATTTATTTAGATCTTCTTTTATGTCCTTAAGTAAGATTTTTATAGTTTTCCCTTAATCTTATGCTTATTAAGTTTATTCTTGAATATTTTATGGTTTCTGCCTCTCATTAATAGAATATAGTTTTTTCTGTTTTCTTTCCTAGATGCTTATTGATAAAGACTATTTGTTATATAAGCAGTCACCTTATTTGACAATTCAGTAATTTTTATATACTCCCATTTAGGTTTTCAATGTACATAGACAGTTCCATCCTTAGCAAAAGGAAATGGTTTTATCTCTCCTTTTCCAGTATTTATGAGAGTAGAAATAACATTCCTGTGTCATTTCATTTTTGTCTTATTGATGTAGATAGAACCTCTGAGACAATGTTGAATAATAATGTGGACTGCAAGTATCCCTGTTTAGCTTTTGATTTTAATTGTAATGACTTTTAAATTTACTTGAGAGAATACTTATTGTCAGTTTTAGATAAATAGCTTTTATTGTTCTAAAGTTGCTTCTTTGAGTTTCTGTTTCTATTTAATGTTTTTTTTATGCCTGCTGAATTTTATTGCATGCCTTTTCAGAACCCACCTATTGTTAATGATTGTGTGCCTTTTATTAATTTATCAGTGTAGTGAATTAAATTGATATGTTGTAGTTTTAAAATTCCTTGGGGCTTCCCTGGTGGTGCAGTGGTTGAGAGTCTGCCTGCCAATGCAGGGGACATGGGTTCGAGCCCTGGTCTGGGAAGATCCCACATGCCACGGAGCAACTAAGCCTGTGAGCCACAATTACTGAGCCTGCGCATCTGGAGCCTGTGCTCCGCAAAGAGAGAGGCCGCGATAGTGAGAGGCCCGTGCACCGCGATGAAGAGTGGCCCCCACTTGCTGCAACTAGAGAAAGCCCTCGCACAGAAACAAAGACCCAACACAGCCATTAAAACAAACAAACAAACAAACAAACAATCAAAAAGAATCCCCCATTCTTTAAAAAAAAAAAAGATTTCTGCTATAATTCCTATGTCACTAAAATGCATTAAAAAAAATAATAAAATAAAATAAAATAACATTCCTTAATTTTATAATTCCTTAAGTTCCTGGAATAAATTATTTTTGGTTAGAGTGTGTTATTCTTTTGATACATTATTGGTTTCTGTTTGCTGTCGTTTGTAATATTTGTATTTGTTTTCACAAGTTATATTGGTTTTTGATTTTGATTTTGTTGGTATCTGTCAGATTTTGATTAAAGTTTTGCTGGCTTCCTTGAATTGGAGAGCTTTCTGGAACTGGAATAGTTTCAGATTGGAATAATCTGTTATTATTTTTCTGATCAGCAACAAAGGAAATTGACTTGCTCTTTGAACTGTGTTGGGGGCAGGTGGAGAGTATTGGCTGCTAGATACTCATTGACTTTTTTTAAAGCAGAAAACAGTTCTAATATACATTTTATTGTCTGATTTTTTTTTTTTTTTTGAGTCAAAGGCACACGTGCACAAATCCCAGAGAGGTTCTTTTCTTGTGGCTGATTTACAAAAATGACCATCCATGCTAATCTGGACCAAACACTACTGTGGTCAAGATGAAGGCTATAGGGCCCAAGAAAGGAAATCCGCAAGTTGCTTGACCGTTAGATTTTATCAGGAGCCAGCAGGTGGCAGCAGTTCAACACACAGGTTTATAGAGGCATTATACTTCTAAGTCAGTCTAACTTGTGGTTTACAATTGTTAATTTTAGAGAAATGTCAGTTGGGAGGAAGTACAGTTAGGAAGTAGAAAACTCCTTAGGAAAGAAAAAAAAATTGTGTTCTAAAATTTGGTTATTATTTTGTCATTTTATTATGATATTAGGGCTTATTTTAAAGTAATGTGTTCTGTTTCTTAATATTTAGGGGATTAATTCTGTCCTAATTTATTTTTCCGTTTATCTGAAAAACTGTTTTTGCTACTAAAGAAGAGCGTCATCTTGTGGTGCCTCTTTAAATTGCATGTAAAGATCGAGAGGAGAGTTCCTGGATTCCATTTGAAGCATGCATTTGTGAGGTTGCTTCTTAGTCCAGCTCAGTTGTATGCCAGTGTGTTCTTATCTAGACCTGAATCTAGCTTATTTTCTACAGCTGAATTTATTAATAGGGAGCCAGTAATTTACCTGGTTAAAGAAAAACGAGTGGAGTAAGTTCTTGGAACTGTGTGTGCTTAATGCATTATTGAAAGCTTTGTGGTACATAAAGACGTTACTCAGTCAAATTGCAATTAATTTAAAACACCTTTCCTTAAAGCTTTAGCAAAAAAAAAAAAAAAAGAGTGGGGGCAGAAGAAGGAAAAAGGAAGACTTTTTTTTCTTCCGAATAAAGTTAATAGTTATTAATGATAAGAGCCTTTCTCCAGAAAAAGATCACTCCCTTTTAAAAGGGCAAATTTTTAAATGTCAATGTCTAATAATACTAGTAAATGGCATCCTTATTTAATTTAGCTTGACCAGTTTTTTAAACTTGAGTAGTGTTTTCTGTAAATGTACATGTATTAGAAAAATGCTTTGTTAGTTCAGAGCTTGTCTCCTTGTAGCTGTAACTAAGAGATCCCCAAATGGTTTTGAGATGTTTTCATAAATATGTACAGTTTATGAAAACAGTACTTATTTACTGTTGAGTGTCATTTATATACAATATGTGGACATTGAGATTTTTGTATTATGTTTTGTTGACTCAGGAATCTAATTAAAATAGTGTGTAATATATTAGCCTGAAAGAAAAACTGAATATGGTAGTTTCGTTCATATTAGGGTTTTTTTTTTTTGGCGGGGTGGGGAGTTATTCTGTAAGTTGCATTGAGTTCTGGGGTATCATTTGTTTAGAAGAACTTGAGAAGTGTTTTCTTCTCAAGAAAGTGTGGAATACAGGAAAGACCAACTTTTGGAGTGTGGTCAACCAAGATTTGAATATTGGCCCTGCCATTTTCTAGCAGTGGAATTCCAGGCAAATTATTTAATCTTTTTGAACAGAGTTCTTTATCTTCTTAAAGTGGGATAATAATTTCAACTTCATAGGGTTTGGAAATAATTAAATGAGATGGCAAAAAGTCAAAGCACTTATTTAATACAATACTGTACATTGTAGTCATTCAATAAGTGCTCCATTTATCAGTGAAATTTTAATTTTTTTTGCAATTCACCTGTGAAATGTTAGAATGATTTTCAACAGCTTTGAACATAGTTACGTTAATTTTTTTTTTTGACTGGAGGAAGAAAATGATTGGGTGGGACCAGGACATTATAGATGCTAATTACATAAAGCTTTATTATTAGGACACTGTAAAACTGTTATTGAAGGTTATTCAGAAATAATTTAGTACTCTAATTTACACAAGAAAATATTTTATTGGTACAGTCCATTTAAAATTAAAATGTACTCTTTGAGAATTAGGTTTCAAAAATCAGGAACATTTAGGTTCTTTCACATAAACTATCATATAACTTTGAGATACTGTATGTTTTCTTTTGCATTTTAATTTAATTAATTGGCTTCACATTTATAAACTTGAATATCTTAATCATTCTCCTAGATATTGCACTCATTTATCTGATAATTAGATGCCTAGCAATCTCATTTATGTGGAACCTTGTATTTAAAAGAAGATGGCTTAAAACCACCTTTATAATTTATAGTGGCTTCCTAATGATGCTTCCCTAGATTAGACATAGTGAAGAGCATGTAGTGGAGGAGACCACTAGAAACTTTTACTTTGAAACAACTATTCTGAGGAAGAAGTTCCATTTTATTTTATCTTATTCACATCCTTTAATTATGTATAATACACGTAAATTACTCAATATGAAAAAAAAAAAAAAAGTCAAGCAATGTTTTTGAAGCAGTAATGGAAAGTTCTTCTTTACCCCCAATCTCCCTTACCACCAGTTGCACTTTGATCTCATTTTCCTAATAGTATACACTATTAACAGAAGAGCACGTGTCTGTCTACAGCTTACTCTGTGCTGTCATATCACAATGTTTGTTTCAACATACATGGATTTATACATATTCTGCATCTTTTTTCCCAGTTATTATCTTGGTGATCTTTTTGATGTATTGTAAATCTACTTCAGTATATTTAAGAGTTATTTGGTATTCCAAAGGATGATTATTCCACAGTTAACCATTCCTCTGCCAGTGCTTTCCAGACAAGGATGCCAGGTACACATCTATAGTTGAACACATTGGATTCATTACTTTTTTTTTTTTTAATTTATTCATTTATTTATTCATTTATGGCTGCGTTGGGTCTTCATTTCTGTGCGAGGGCTCTCTCCAGTTGCGGCAAGCAGGGGCCACTCTTCATCGCGGTGCGCGGGCCTCTCACTATCGCGGCCTCTCTTGTTGCGGAGCACAGGCTCCAGACGCGCAGGCTCAGTAGTTGTGGCTCACGGGCCCAGTTGCTCTGCGGCATGTGGGATCTTCCCAGACCAGGGCTCGAACCCGTGTTCCCTGCATTGGCAGGCAGATTCTCAACCACTGCGCCACCAGGGAAGCCGGGATTCATTACTTTTTGCAGCAGAGAATGCATACCATGCGGAACCATAGGGTATCTCAGAAGATGTTAGAAAGGACTTATTGTAGGATTGAGCTTATATTAGATGATTTTGGGGGAGGATTTAAGAAACTGGGGCTTTGCTCTGGATTGGATACTGTTAGGAAACTGGATAATTCCATGATGGATATCTTAATAAGTCTTATCCAGAAGGAGGGAAGAAGACTGGGCCAAGGCTCAAGCTGTGGTTAGTAATATTGACATGGATTAGGGTCCTGTTTGTAGCTTTGACAATGTTCCTGTTTTATCTGTGTTCAGATGCCATTACAGGGTGATGCTGTTTTTGTCTTGTTCTGTTACGGTGACAGAGGTCACACAGTGGCCTTGTCTGATGATGATGTTCTGTGGAATTGTTTATGTTCATCAGGAGAACATAGCTGTTAGTGTCACCAGCTCATAGCAAAACCAAGGCCTAGCTGATACTACCAGGCTAGCACTGGGATGTCAAGGGCTGCTATTTTCTTACTTACTGTTGATAAACAGCTAGGTTGTATCTTAGTTTTTATTGACACAGTTTTTCATTTTCATTGTTAAAATAAACATTCTCGTTATATGGATCTTAGTGTACATGTGCAAGTATTCTTATAAATTCCTAGAAGTGGAATTACATTAAATGGTATATAATGCATCATAAAATTTGATTTATAATCATTGCTGAAAGCCTATACTTATTTCTATTCCCACCAGCAGGGCACCTTAGCCAAGAATAGACATTAACAGTCTGAAATTTTTTTTTTTCTGGCTAATAGAGATATCTTATTATTTTAATCATATATTTTTTTTTACTAGTGAGTTTGAGCATTTTGCTCGTTTTTTTTAAACCATAGTTTTCCTGTTCATATTCTTTTCCCATTAAAATATTTTTAATAACTTGTCTTTCTTGTTGAGTTTTAAGGGTACTTTGTATGTTATAGATATTAGTACTGCTTTATATTTGTGGCAAGTATTTCTCTCCCTACCTCCTACATGTCTTTTATTTACATAGGAAGGCTTTCTCCACCTTGAGATTATTAAAACATTATTAATCTTCTAACACAGTTATTTTACTTTTCCCTTAAGACATTTATTTTATTAATCTATCCGGAGTAAGGAATATTTTTGTGTAATTTTTTTCCTAAAGATCCCTAGTGTTCCACTATCATTTGTTGACTAGTCCATTTCCTTCACAATAATTGGAAATACCGCATCATGTTCTAAATGCCTACGTAGACATCAGCCTGCAGTAAAATTTCTCTTACTTGCCTTCACTTAACTAACTGGATTAACTGATATTCTCTATTCTCTTTGAATAACATACTGACTGAAGACCACGGTAACCTTAATGTTTATTGCCAGTAGGCTACTCAGTACTATGCTGTTACAATTCTATTTCTGTTAGTTGAGCTTTATATCACTAATACCCAGATTTTGTCATTCTAAAAACTTTATGCCAGCTGTGTTTGTTGTTGCATTTTCATTATTTAATGCAATATTATGTAAATCAGTAAAATATGAGTACAAAAAGAAGGAAAGTTGCTGTTTTAAAGAAAATTGCATGCTTTAGAAAGAAACAGTGGGTCACTAAAAAACTTGAGGCTAATCAGGACACAGTTTACTTAAATTTTTTTAATATGTACATATATTGATCTAAACAGTTCTAGGAGCAGGGAATGATATACATGAGTCAAGGATTATTTTTGTACTGCAGGAAAACCTGCTAACTAAAAACTAAAACAACAATAAAAAGTTGAGGGCTCCCCTGGTGGCGCAGTGGTTAAGAATATGCCTGCCAATGCAGGGGACACGGATTCGAGCCCTGGTCTGGGAAGATCCCACATGCTGCAGAGCAACTAAGCTCGTGCACCACAACTATTGAGCCTGCGCTCTAGAAGCCTAGAGCCACAACTACTGAAGCCTGTGCACCTAGAGCCCGTGCTCCACAACAAGAGAAGCCACCGCAACAAAAAGTGGCTCCCGCTCACCGCAGCTAGAGAAAGCCTGCACGCAGCAACGAGGACCCAACGCAGCCGAAAATAAAATAAATCAAATGAATAAATTTTAAAAAAATTAATTGAATTGAATACAGTTTGGTGTATGAGAGGAAGTTTATTTTCTCAGTTGTAGCCCTTTTTATATGTTTTCTTGTAAAACATTTTAATGATGTGTAATCCATATCTTATAACTTTATATTGTAAGGACATATATACAATAAAAATGTGTCAACAAAAACCCAAGTTGTTATTAGCATAATACAGCATTTTCATACCACAGGAATGTCCATGTAGGCGTTTAGAATATGATGCAGTATTTCCAATTAGTTAAAAATACTGATCATTAATTTTAAACTTGAGAAGAATGAAGACTAGATTACTGCATTGTATTAGTTATCTGCCATATTGCTATGTAACAACTTACTTCAGAGCTTAGTGACTTGAAACAAATGTTTGTCATCTCACAGTTTCAGTGAGAAATCAGAGTGGCTTAGCTGGGTGGTTCTGTTCCAGGGTTTCTCAAGAGAATGTAGCCAAGGTGTCAGCCAAGACTGCAGTGATCTGAAGGCTTTACTAGGGCTAAAGTGTACACTCCCAAAATGATTCACTCACAGGGTGCTGGTTTTTGTCAGGAGCCCTCACTTCCTCCTCATGTGTGTCTGCCATGTGCACTCCAAGAGAAAGCAAGATAGAAGATGTAAAGTCTTTTATGACCGAGTCCGAGAAGTCACATACCGTCACTTTTATTTCTTAGAAGTGAGTCAGTGGGACAGCTCACACTGAAAGGCAGGGGAATTAGGCACGTACTCTTGAAGAGGAGCGTAACCAGTGCACTGAAGATATTTATTCTGTGTGTGTATGGGTCACGGAGAGGGAGGGATTCATTTATAATGTTTGGCTTCTTTTTAGGACACTGCCTTAGGAAAACCACGAGAGGTGTTTCGACTTCCTGCAGATTTGATAGCATATGACGATCGCCTTTGCGCATCCATCCATTTCACATCTTCTACTTGGGTTACCTTGTCAGATGGAACTGGAAGATTGTACCTCATTGGAACGGGTGAACGTGGAAATAGTGCTTCTGAAAAATGGGAGGTGAGTTGTTTTTTTGTTTTCTTTAGACTTAGCAAAGTCTGGAAAGTATATGCAAATTAGATCTTAATGATTTTGAAATAACACTTTTTTAGGGATAGTTTACATGTGACCTCTTGAGTTTTATAATATATAATGTTTCGGATATCTTTTTAAGTTAAATTATAAAATGTATACCTTTTATGAAACTGATATATTAGCTATTCCTGTTTTGATCTGGGGTGCGTGCAGTTGTCAAGAATTGCATTTGTTTTTCAGCAAATACCTATTGAGTGCTTTATAAGTGTAAAGCAGTAAGAACACTAAGCAATGATGTTGCCACCTTCTTCTTCTTGAAGAGTTGGCCAGAAAATTGCATTGTCATGTCTTTTCTCCTCTACTCTTGTTTTATTTGCTAGTATGTTTAAGGGCCCAGCACACTGCTGCACCACTCTGCTGTCTGGTATGTTTAAACTGGTCAAATAGTAACTTTACCAGAGTATTCCCAACTTAGAAAAATATACTGTAGCATAAATAACTATAGTTATGTACCAGTCTCCAAGATATCATTTTTACTTCAGTTTTTTAAAAACAATGTAACAGACTTAAATCTGAGGGGCAGGTGTTAGGATTTTAATAGTAATAAATATGGAATTATTTTTTCTAGAGCCACAGTTTTTGAAGGTAGAAAAATATGACACTGAGTTGTGCTAATAAGTATAATGTGATATTGCTACTGTCTAAATCTCAGCAGGTGGCCTTTTGTTCTGGGTAGCTAAAGCGATATGAATTTAATATTTTACAACTTATAAAATATTTTTATCAGACCAACAGATGCCTACAAAGACCAGGCTTTAATTATTTGAGAAAAACCAAGAAGGCCTTAGTGGTTTACCTTTCTTACTAAGTTATACCAAATGCTGTACTACCAAATTGTAGTATGTTCAAAAAACTAAACAAAAAACACAGTAAATTATCAGAACAACAATAGCCTGTTTATAGGGGGACTTTGTAGTCACAGTTTCAAATAGTTATTGAACGTTGTGACATTTTCTGTTCTGGCCTCCAGTAATAAATTTTTTTTTTTTTTTTTTTGCTGAGGCGATGTGGTATATAGCACAGCTACCTGAAATAGTTGGAAGGAATTTGGAAAATGATGGGCAGGAGAGATATGAATGAGAATTTATCTGTTATCAAGCCGTGTGGATTCTGTTGGTTTTCAGTAGTAAGAAGCACACTGACCTTGTTCACCTTCAGATTAAAAATAACACCACATATTCCACCAGAAGGAAATTCATATGTGTTTATATTTCATTTGGTTTCTGCTGTGTATATCTCCTTGGTACATATTAGGCCTTCAATAATATTTTTTAAATGAATTAAAAATTTAAATTTACTCCACATCCTCTTCAGTATTTGTACTCTCATAATGAAATCAGCACTCTCTGGGGAGGTGGGGGGAGTGGGAAAGGGATGGGACTTGGGCATTACTGAGGTGGGAGGAATACTGTGGGATATTGGTCACTTTGAGAGAAATAACTCAGTAGAGTTTCGAGACTTTGGGGGAATTGGTGTAAGAGAGGAGGCTAAAGGTGAGCATGATGGGGGCATGGTAGGGCCTAAGGGGGCCCAGCAAGCGTGGTGGTGATGACTCAAATGTAGAAAGAGAAATAAAAGAAGGCAAGGAAGACTGCCTGTTTCCAAATGTGTGGCCTCTAATGTGATGGGGGTGCTATATATCAACAATATCACAGTTGATTTGCTAGGTTTGTTCAGAAGACTGGAAACTTCAGCCTAAGAATTTTTAAGAGTCCAGACATCTACTCCTCTGGTCTCATTCCAGTCCCTTTCACTCACATGAGAGAGAAAGAAAAGGAAACAGTAAACTGGCTACTTGTGCTTGGCAAAACTTTCCATTTTTCCTTCCTACGGTTTATTTCTTCTTGTCCCCCAAACAAAAGCAGAACCCAGTCAACCAACTAAAAAACCGTGTCTGTCATCTCTGTTTTGGGTGTTTGAGGTTGGTTTTTTTTTCCCCCCTGCTTATGGAAGACTTTAGAGTGGATTTCAGAGCTCTACTATTCGAATAATTTTGGCAGAGTTGCTCAAACACAAAGAGAAAATGATGACATTTAAAGCACACTTTTTCTTTTATTTTTTATTGAAGTGTAGTTAACTTACAATGTTTTGTTAGTTTCTGGTATACAGCAAAGTGATTCAGTTTTACATATATGTATTCTTTTTCATATTCTTTTCCATTATAGTTTATTACAAGATACTGAATATGTTCCCTATGCTATACAGTAGGATCTTGTTGTTTATCTGTTTTATATATAGTAGTTTGTATCTGCTAATCCCAAACTCCTGATTTATCCCTCTTCCCCTTTGGTAGCCGTAAGTTTGTTTTCTATGTCTGAGTCTGTTTCTGTTTTGTAAGTAAGTTCATTTGTGTCATATTTTAGATTCCACATATAAGTGATATCATATGGTATTTGTCTTTCTCTGTCTGACTTACTTCACTTAGTATGATATTCTCTAGGTCCATCCATGTTGCTGCAGATGGCATTATTTCATTCTTTTTTATGGCCGAGTAGTATTCCATTGTATGTATACCACATCTTCTTTATCCATTCATCTGTCAATAGACATTTAGATTGCTTCCATGTCTTGGCTGTTGTAAACAGTGCTGCTGTGAACATTGGGGTAAAGCACATTTTTCTTTATAAGGCTTTCAGGTAGGAGCTGATATGAGGGGATTCCAGATAATGGGTTTAAAAAGAATAAAAAAGCTAATTTTTGTCTCTCAGATTAGTATTCAACTATTTATTTATTTGAAAAGCTTGTTTAGAAATTAGTCTTAAAACCTCTTCTATTTGGTATTTAATAAAAATATAAGTCTTTTAGATTATGTGTTTGTCTTATAAAAAGAATTTGATAAGATTTTGTGTGTCTTTGCATAATGTTTTGATTTGCTTTTTAAAAAGAAACTTCAGTATTTAAATAGAGTTGGTGGAATTATACCTTTTAAATGTAAGTGGGCACTTTTGTTTTTGAAGAGTAAGAAAGTTTTTGTGATTTGTTCTCTAATTCCTTTGACTCTTACCTTTGTAAATTTCCAGAAAACAAAGAAAAACAAACCAAACCAAAAACAAAAGGAAAAAAAGCATACACACACACACTCACAGACACACATGAACGGTATTCAGAAACTAAGAGGAAGAAAGCAGAAATAAATCAGAGATGAGACGGGAAGAGATGCAGTAATGCATATTGACTTGCTCATGTCCTGTACAGAACATTCTTTTCACTTGACAGTTCTTTTCTAGAAGATTGCTTTTAATTCCCTTTCTCCTTTAGATGCTGTTTGGATGCCTTGTTGTTTTCTTTGTTTTTAAGCCAAGAGTACTGATCAGTTTTCTCTGTTAAACAATTAGATATTTTCCAGAAGTTCTTTCTTCAAGCAATATGATTTAAACTTGTAAGCTTTATTTAAGGGCATTTTTCATTTTTGTATCCTTGTAGTAAATATGGATAGTATCCGAGTTATTTGTTGGGTTGTCAGAATTCTGTGTATTTCCTCTGTGCTGTATACATTCATGTAATACATTTTTGTGAGTGTCATCTTGTTTCTTTTTTGTAGATTATGTTTAATGAAGAGCTTGGAAATCCTTTTATCATAATTCACAGTATCTCATTGCTGAAAGCTGAAGAACATTCGATAGCTACCCTGCTTCTTCGAATAGAGAGAGAGGAATTGGATATGAAAGGAAGTGGTTTCTATGTTTCCTTGGAGTGGGTCACTATTAGTAAGAAAAATAAAGGTAAAACATAACAAAAATCTGATCTCTCTGTAGTGGTTGCCATAATTTAGTAGGTTTTGAAATGCAAAGCAGTTCCTGTAAATGCTATTTGCTTTTTCTTAGGCACTGTGTTATGATTCTGGTACCTGCCACCCAGTGGAATGAATATTTATAGATAGTTTCTCCTTAAGTATGGATTATAAAAAAATAGTAATGTGCTTCCATAGTCAGATGTGCCTTTTTGTGTAAAAGGAGACACTATTACATACTTTTGGAATAATTTAAGTGTGTATTTTTAATATATGCAAAAGTATATGTTAATATGTGTGTGTGTGTATATATATATATATATATATATACACACACACACACACATATATACACATACACACACATATACACACAAGATTTGTTCTTCGAAATATTTAGTGTAATTTGTTTTTTCTTCCCAGTGTTGTAGTTTTATCTCTGGAGGAACACAGTAACTGAAAACTTTAGATTACATGTTGGAAAGTTTCTGTAAAGGGCTAGATGGTAACCATTTGGCTTATATCATAACTACTCAACTATGATGTTGTGGTGCAAGAGCAGCCATAGATGAATGCATAAATGAATGAGTACGGCTGTATTCTGGTGTTTATGGACACTGACATTTGAATTTTATATAATTTTTACATGTATTTATTCTTTTGATTTTTTGTGAACGATTTAAAAATATAAAATTCATTCTTTGGCTCACAACTTTCTTTTCTTAATATCTCAGTTCCTCTTGTCCCTGAATTACTAATATAATTGTGTTACTTTTTATTTTCCCTGAACATTACAGAGCAGTGTTATATTTCTAAACTCTTTTGAGTGGAACATTTGATAAGTTATATTTTATGGTCAAGTAAGTTTGAAAATGTGGGCATTCGATATCCCCATTTCACATTAAGCATATTCAAGTTTCTAGAAATTTTGAGTAGAAAAAATTTAATTTTGACCCAGCATTTCCCAACCCATTTAGCCATGGAATAATTCACTTGAGACCTACTGTTTTCCATCCCACACATGTTGGGAATAACCATCCTATAAAATATACAGTGTCTAAGTTTGGGTCTTTAGAGGCAGCTAGAACTCTGCTGTGCATGTACCTGTGCAGGAAACATAGGAGTTTCTATTTCATTCATGAAATGAAAAGTCTATTGCTAAATATGTATGAAGTGAATGTGTGAATGTAGGTGAGGATTTAGAGAAAAAACACTGACAGATGTTTTAGAACAGATTGTATTATTATGTATGTATATGTGTTATTATGTGTAACTCATGACATTGAGTTATGATTTTTGACTACTCATTGTGAAGCACTACCCACTGTAATAAAAATTTGTTACCCACAGTAACAATAAATTAAAGGTACGGACTCAACTGAAGTGTTTGGGTACTTCTTAAAGCAAAAAACAAAAACAAAAAACCCTTATTTTCATAGGATAAATTCAGTTAATTTACCAGAAACTTTCAGAATACAGTTAATTGTTCATATCTTAAAAATTCTAAGTATAATTATTTATATTTGATTATAGTAGGCAGATAGATCTATATCTGAATATGTAAAAAATCATTTCTACCATAAACATATTTCGTTTTAAGAAAACCCCTTATCAGTAGCTAGAATGGGAAGAAAATAGTCCACACCACACTTTTTCTGGTATCATCAGTTTGTAGCTTTTTTCAGAAGACACTTATCATATACTGGCTGAGAAAGTAGACAGGCTGTAGTCAAGGAACGGGTAGATTTTTCAGAGGTTGATGTTTCAGGTAAGTCAGTCACTTTTAGGATTTAGAGCACTGCTCTCCAATAGAAATTTTTCCGAAATGGATGTGTTTATATGTGAGCCACTCAGTGTGATAGCAGCTATCCATGTGTGGCTTTTGAGCACTTGAAGTGTGGCTAGTGTGACTGAGGAATTGAATTTCAAATTTTACTTAATTTTAATTAAATAGCTACTCTGGCTAGTGGCTACCACATTGGACACCACAATCTAGAACATATTTCATCAGACCCAGTATTTTTTTTTAACATCTTTATTGGAGTATAATTGCTTTACAGTGGTGTGCTAGTTTCTGGTTTATAGCAAAGTGAATCAGCTATACATATACATATATCCCCATATCTCCTCCCTCTTGCATCTCCCTCCCACCCTCCCTATCCCACCCCTCTAGGTGGTCACAAAGCACCAAGCTGATCTCCCTGTGCTATGCGGCTGCTTCCCACTAGCTATCTGTTTCACATTTGGTAGTATATATATGTCCATGCCACTCTCTCACTTCGTCCCAGCTTACCCTTCCTCCTCCCCATGTCCTCAAGTCCAGTCTCTACATCTGCATCTTTATTCCTGTCCTGCCCCTAGGTTCATGAGAACCATTTTTTTTTGATTCCATATATATGTGTTAGCATATGGTATTTGTTTTTCTCTTTTTGACTTACTTCACTCGGTATGACAGACTTTAGGTCCATCCACATCACTACAAATAACTCAGTTTCGTTTCTTTTTATGGCTGAGTAATATTCCATTGTATATATGTGCCCCATCTTCTTTATCCATTCATCTGTCAGTGGACACTTAGGTTGCTTCCATGTCCTGGCTGTTGTAAACAGAGCTGCAGTGAACATTGTGGTACATGACTCTTTTTGAATTATGGTTTTCTCAGGGTATATGCCCAGTAGTGGGATTGCTGGGTCGTATGGTAGTTCTGTTTTTAGTTTTTTAAGGAACCTCCATACTGTTCTCCATAGTGGCTGTATCAATTTATAGTCCCACCAACAATGCAAGAGGGTTCCCTTTTCTCCACACCCTCTCCAGCATTTATTGTTTCTAGATTTTTTGATGATGGCCATTCTGACTGGTGTGAAGTGATACCTCATTGTAGTTTTGATTTGCATTTCTCTAATGATTAGTGATGTTGAGCATCCTTTCATGTGTTTGTTGGCAATCTGTATATCTTCTTTGGAGAAATGTCTATTTAGGTCTTCTGCCCATTTTTGGATTGGGTTGTTTTTTTTTTTAATATTGAGCTGCATGAGCTGGTAAATTTTGGAGATTAATCCTTTGTCAGTTGCTTCATTAGCAAATATTTTCTCCCATTCTGAGGGTTGTCTTTTCGTCTTGTTTATGGTTTCCTTTGCTGTGCAAAAGCTTTTAAGTTTCATTAGGTCCCATTTGTTTATTTTTGTTTTTATTTCCATTTCTCTAGGAGGTGCAAACCCAGTATTTTAAAATAGGGATTTATTTACAGAATATTAGGTTGTAAATTTTTTTTATCCTTTTTAAAAAATGTAGCTAATAGCGTACTTTTTAATAGTACATTTAAAATATTTAGTTTAAATTAGAATTAATATACAAATATATTCAAATATTTTTATTATATAGTTTTTTATTTGTAATTTTTTTGTTCTAAAATGCTTTATTTTCTTACAGATAAAAGAAAATATGAAATTACTAAGCGTAATATTCTCCATGGAAAGTCAGTGCCCCACTATGCCGCTATTGAGCCTGATGGGAATGGTCTAATGATTGTCTCTTACAAGTCCTTTACATTTGTTCAAGTTGGTCAAAATCTTGAAGAAAGTAAGGATGAAGACATGTCAGAGAAAATCAAAGGTAATTTTACTTCGAATATCCATAGAGCTCCTGTGTAAAATATATCTGATTTGTCCTCCCAGCTAGGTTATGAGTTTTACCAGGTCAAGATAGGTGCTTAATTTTTCTTTATTTTCCTTTATATTTCCCAGAATGGTCTTTTATAAAATATACCACCTAAGTAGTGTGAACTGTTCAATTTAATACTTTTGTAATTACCAAAAATGTTTTTAAAACCTATATATTATCTTACCTGATTAGATATTTAATAAATACTTATTGAATGAATAAACAAATACTAATGTCTACTTGTTGTTGGTGTTTGAAAATCCAGCATGTTAGTATTGTCAATAATAATTTTTAAAAATAAGCTAACCTCTGTTCATTATAGGTGTCCTAATTACATGTTCTTATCTTTCATACTAAACTGAAAGAAGGTTCCTTGGGGGTAGAATCACGGACTAAGTTTTCTCAGTGTTGAATTCATTCATGAATGCATGAGTGAATGAATGAAGGTAATGTTTTAGAATGAAAAGAGTAAAAAGGTCTTTCAGGAGAAATTTATATTTGTATACAAAGAGTACATATTCTTTAAAAGTATTCAAGAAAACATTTTTCTATAATCATTACTGTTTATATTTCTGGTATTTATAGCCAGGGACTAGTATATTTTACTTAACAGAAATTTTCACAATATTTAACAATTATACATATTACTCTTTGAATCTACCCTTTTTATTACTTTAACAACTTAATTATTTAAAATAAAAATTAGTTTAGTATATATTTATATACTTTTATAGTTTAAAAAATGAATCCTTTGAAAAGTATTTAAAAATACTTTTCAAATACTTAATTTATATGTTATATAATATTTGAATATGTAATAAATGTTTGAAAAATATTTTCTCCAGGTTTATAAACATGTACACCTCCAATTATAAGGGTTGTGCTTGGTAGCGTTTTATTTAGCATCTTGTGATGTTTTTATGTAAGATCTCTTTCTGAATAAATTCTACTATTTTATCTTAATTATAATGTTAAACTCTCCTAAAGCTTAGCCAGAGCAGCTATCCATATCTCTAGACCACATGCCCTTTAGAACTCCTTTGGTGAGCGGTTGTGGAAGAATGAAAGACTGCCTTAATCCTTAGAACCAGTCTGCCTAGTAGCTAGGACCATGTGGTTCCAAGACAGATTTGCAGGCTAGTTGGGACACATCATGTGTTTAAATCACTAGCCACTAGTCCAGTGTTTCTTTTGTTGACATCTCACACTATATTTTGAATTCCTCCTGAATTCGTTTTTCCCTTTTAGTGTAATCCACAAGTCCCTTCCATTTTTCTGTTTCCTTTCTAATAAATAGCCCTTTCTTGTACCCACTTTCTCTTGGGAAATTTCTTCTGTATTTT
This sequence comes from Balaenoptera ricei, assembly GCF_028023285.1. Lineage (NCBI taxonomy): Eukaryota > Metazoa > Chordata > Mammalia > Artiodactyla > Balaenopteridae > Balaenoptera > Balaenoptera ricei. Next base: position 28,428,112 of record NC_082655.1, read on the forward strand.
ATCATTGGACTTTCACAATAAGAAAGGAAAATTGTTCTAATTTTTAAAAATTATGCATAGTTTGTTAATTAGTATGCTTTCTTTTAAGCACTCTTTTGAGTATGCTGGTTTCATTTTCTATAAACTTCAAGAAGGCTGATATTATCTATTACCTATTTGATATTGTCATGATATTATAAATAATGATATTTCCTTTGAAAGACCTAATACAATCTCTAGAGATATAGAAAGGTACTCAAAACAACCAACAATGGAAAAAATTATTTAGGTGTTTGTGTAGTTTTGGTGGAGAGGGGAGTAAGAAAATTCTGGCTTTCTCTTTAGTCTATGTCCATGGCCTTAATTTATACTAAAAGCTCATGTGATTTTGCAGGTTCCTCCCATCCCCATATCTGGCAGAAATTATATATTGCATGATTATTATGTATAAACTGCCTTGTTAATGTTTGTGGGAGACGAGGTATGAGTAAAACATTTCTTACCTTAGAGAGCTTATAGTATGTCTTTTAAGCGATATTTCAAGCTTTTTCAGTAAGTTTTTATTAAAAGTACTTCTAAAGGCAAAAGATAGAGGATCTGAGACTTAAAGGAATGTGATGCAAGTTAGATATTACCCCGAAGTAACAATTTTACCCTAAAAATTCATGCTTTTTTTTTTTAATTTTAATTTATTTTTGGCTGCGTTGGGTCTTCTGTTGCTGAGCGTGGGCTTTTCTCTAGTTGTGGCGAGCAGGGGCCACTCCTCTTTGCGGTGTGCGGGCTTCTCATTGCGGTGGCTTCTCCCGTTGCGGAGCACAGGCTCCAGGCGCGTGAGCTTCAGCAGTTGTGGCTCGCAGGCTCCAGAGTGCAGGCTCAGCAGTTGCGGTGCATGGGCCCAGTTGCTCTGCGGCATGTGGGATCCTCCCGGACCAGGGCTCAAACTTGTGTCCCCTGCATTGGCAGGCGGATTCTTAACTGCTGCGCCACCAGGGAAGCCCGCATGTTTTATATTTATTTCTATATTATCATATTTGTTAAAAGAAAAATTTTAATATCAGATAAAAGTTACCCTTCCAGGAGACACACCATGCTTATGCTATTATCTTTCAGCATATCAAGTACCCCCCCAAGTTTTAACATAAAACCACACGAAAATAAAAGAATAATAACCCACATTTAGTGAGAGTTTATAATATATTTAGCCAACGGAATTGATATTAAATGTTTTACATGCATTAACTCATTTAAATGTCACCAGTCAGTCCTAAGAGGAGTGTAATATTCTGCAACACTATTTTACAGATTAGGAAAATGAGGATTAGAGGTATAGTTGTGTATCAGAATTATTAAATGGTTGAACCAGGAGTCAGACCGTGGACTAGCCAACTCTGGAGCACTAGTTCCTAACAGCTCTGTTATATTCCTTTCTGATGAGTGGATAGACAGATTAATGTTTATGGATGCCATTAAGCAAATATTTATTCATTTTGCATTTAAGCCCTATTTTCCTACTTCCGTGGTGATGGTATGATGGGTCCAAAAGTGTTTCTTTAGTAGATAGCTTTTTAGGAGACAAGCTGAGGAGATAGAGAAGGTGATGAAGGGAGGATTCTTTTATTGGGGACTTAGACAAAATATACTGACAGCCCTTGAATTTGCTATGAAATTGCTTTCATGTTGTGAATGAGGTAGAATAGCCAATACCTTTATAAGGAAAATATCTTTTATTTTTGTGTGGACATGTATCCCACCAAGTAACAGTAGTCTCCTGTATCACAGAGTTACTGTATTGCCCCAGCATTGGCAAATCAAGGCTGTGGTGAAAGTTTCAGACAGGAGTTTATGACATATTTGGTATTCTTTTGAACTCGGAATCCACTGTGTGTGTGTGTGTGTGTGTGTGTGTGTGTGTGTGCGTGTGTGCGCGTGTGCGCGTGTATAAGAGGAAGAGGGAGAAGTAGGGATACTGAGAGGCAGGGAGAGAAGGAATGGGGATGAAAGAGTTGCTATGATTTGTACTTTATGAATGTGTATCTCTTGGAGCTTGAGGTAATCCTGGAACAGGAAAATGTCAAGTAAATTGCTACAACTCTTTGAGTGAAAATTCCCCATGGTGATCTCTGTGTGTTTGTTTATAATTATTTTTTTGTGAGACGATCACTAGAAAATATGCTAAGATAGGTGTTCTTTTGTATGATCTAGTCTCAGATTTTTTAATTACATAATGCATTTTTCTTTTCCTAAAAGAACCTCTGTATTACTGGCAACAAACTGAAGATGATTTGACAGTAACAGTATCGCTTCCAGAAGACTGTACTAAGGAAGACATTCAAATACAGTTTTTGCCTGATCATGTCAACGTTGTGCTGAAGGGTCAGAGGTTTTTGGAAGGAAATCTCTATTCATCTATTGATCATGAAAGCAGTACATGGATAATTAAAGAGAATAATAGGTATTTTTATAGTTTTATTTATATTTAAATTTTTATTTTTTATTATTTCACTTTTTTCTTCTTTTCTTTTTATACTTTCTGCAGTGGTTACATCATAGGGGAATACTACAATAGGTCCATCAGTATTGCTGATTATTTTTCTTAAGATAGATTAAAAATGGAATTACTGTAGTTAAGATTAAAGATACTATTATAGTTATTGTTTACATTATACTGCAGTGCTTTTCATTACCAGCTCTGGATACAATAATAATAATAATAACAGAAACAATAATAATAATAATAAATAGGTGAAAGTGGTCATTTATTTAAATTTGTGCTTTTTAAACTTTTTAATAGAAATAATTTTTTTCTATTAACTTTAATTTGCCAATTAGTGGAATGCTACTCTGCAATAAAAAGCAGTGAACTATTGATAGACATAACATGAATGAACCTCAAAAACGTTACGTGGACTGAAAGAAGCCAGAGACAAAAAGTATGCCCTGTGCAATTTCACATAAGTGAAGTTCTAGAACTGGCAGAACTAATCTATGGTGATACAAATCAGAACCGTGGTTACCTCTAGGGTGCAGGAGGATTGACTGGAAAAATGCACAAGGGAACTTCCTGGATGTTTCAGTATCTTTATTGGGTTATACGGGTGTATGCATTTGTCAAACAATGAATTCTACACTTAAAATGTATGACTTTCATCTGTAAATTACACCTCAGTAAAAAGAATATGTAAATAAAAGGTAAACAAAGGTTGTGCCTTATAAGACTATAATCCTCTGTCCCAACTACCATTCCTCTTTGTAAATCTGTTGTTCCAGATACTTCATTCCCTAATCATTTGGATTAATAAAATTAGTCTCTTTCATTTTAGATCAAGTCTTAGTAATTATTGAATTCAGTGATGGTTAATGAATGGCATTAGGCACTTAATTTTTAAAATGGTCAAATTTTGTCAGAAATGGGTTAAAATTAGATATTTTTATTAAATATAATTCTTGGTTAGTGGTATTTTACCCATCCATCTGAGTCTTGATGTGACTCTGAATTCTGCGAGTCTAAGAAATATATATCGAGTTCAAAATTGTTGTTAAATTAAGCAGATACCCTGAAATCATTTTATTAATGGAGAAATTTGGTGACTTCGTTATACTTTTTAATGTATTATTTTAAAAACTCAATATCTGAAAGGTTCTTTCAAAAATATTTTATATTTCCCTATATTCTATTTAAATATATCTTACTAGTGTGTGTGAGAGATGAGGATAGCATTTTTTTTTTTCACACACACACACTGTATTTTATTTTTACAAGAGATAAATAGACTGACACGAAGCATTGTACATGGATGACCACAACAAAAGCAACAATGATTGCAATTACCAAACCTGAAACACACTCATACTATGTCATAATATTGACATTCAGTCCAGTAATCCTCCACTGTAACAGCTCCTTTACTTTGCAATGAAAATTGATTTGTATATTCTTTGCCTCTGAGTCCTTGTGGGATTTTTTTTTTTTTTAATTCAGACAGAAAGTCACAAAAATTATACTCATCCTCATCAGTTCACTCAGTCCCATGTAATTAATTTTTTTTTTTCATCTTGATCTTTTGTTAGCACTTTTACGAGTTCATCAGTTTTTCATTAGAGTTCTGAAAATGCTTATTCATTCAGTTCAGCAGTACAGTCAGTTACCAGAAACCTGTACTTGTCAGAGTCTTTTCCATGAATTTCTTGAAGATGAAAGCCTTTTATAGGAACATATTTGCAAAAGCATCAGAGTACACCCAGAACTGTCTGTAAATGAGAAAAGACTTAAAAATGACCACAATTAAAGATTTGATGAAAGTTCATAATAATGCAGTTGACAAGAAAATTAGTTATTTCTGAGATATACATTTTAAAGTAATAACTAGGATTATTACTTATAACATTATACCAGAACATATAAGAGTTTTAGAAATTTCATGTAATGTCTGAAACATTTATATTAACATATTTCCATACAAATAACCCAATGAAAGTTTAGTATTAGTTTTGTTTGTTTGTTTTTTTATACTGCAGGTTTATTAGGCATCAATTTTATACACATCAGTGTATACATGTCAATCCCAATCGCCCAATTCAGCACAACACCATCCCCACCCCACCGCAGTTTTCCCCCCTTGGTGTCCATATGTCCATTCTCTACATCTGTGTCTCAACTTCTGCCCTGCAAACCGGCTCATCTGTACCATTTTTCTAGGTTCCACATACATGCATTAATATACGATATTTGTTTTTCTCTTTCTGACTTACTTCACTCTGTATGACAGTCTCTAGATCCATCCACTTCTCAACAAATGACTCAATTTCGTTCCTTTTTATGGCTGAGTAATATTCCATTGTATATATGTACCACAACTTCTTTATCCATTCGTCTGTTGATGGGCATTTAGGTTGCTTCCATGACCTGGCTATTGTAAATAGCGCTGCAATGAACATTCGGGTGCATGTGTCTTTTTGAATTACGGTTTTCTCTGGGTATATGCTCAGTAGTGGGATTGCTGGGTCATATGGTAATTCTATTTTTAGTTTTGTAAGGAACCTCCATACTGTTCTCCATAGTAGCTGTATCAATTTACATTCCCACCAACAGTGCAAGAGGGTTCCCTTTTCTCCACACCCTCTCCAGCATTTGTTGTTTGTAGATTTTCTGATGATGCCCATTCTAACAGGAGTGAGGTGATACGATACCTCATTGTAGTTTTGATTTGCATTTCTCTAATAATTAGTGATGTTGAGCATCTTTTCATGTGCTTCGTGGCCGTCTGTATGTCTTCTTTGGAGAAATGTCTATTTAGGTCTTCTGCCCATTTTTGGATTGGGGTGTTTGTTTCTTTAATATTGAACTGAATGAGCTGTTTATATATTTTCGAGATTAATCCTTTGTCCGTTGATTCGTTTGCAAATATTTTCTCCCATTCTGAGGGTTGTCTTTTCATCTTGTTTATGGTTTCCTTTGCTGTGTAAAAGCTTTGAAGTTTCATTAGGTCCCATTTGTTTATTTTTGTTTTTATTTCCATTACTCTAGGAGGTGGATCAAAAAAGAACTTGCTGTGATTTATGTCAAAGAGTGTTCTTCCTATGTTTTCCTCTAAGAGTTTTATAGTGTCCAGTCTTATATTTAGGTCTCTAACCCATTTTGAGTTTATTTTTGTGTATGGTGTTAGGGAGTATTCTAATTTCATTCTTTTACATGTAGCTGTCCAGTTTTCCCAGCACCACTTATTGAAGAGACTGTCTTTTCTCCATTGTATATCTTTGCCTCCTTTGTCATAGATTAGTTGACCATAGGTGCGTGGGTTAATCTCTGGGCTTTCTATCTTGTTCCATTGATCTATGTTTCTGTTTTTGTGCCAGTACCATATTGTCTTGATTACTGTAGCTTTGTAGTATAGTCTGAAGTCAGGGAGTCTGATTCCTCCAGCTCCATTTTTTTCCATCAAGACTGCTTTGGCTATTCGGTGTCTTTTGTGTCTCCATACAAATTTTAAGATTTTTTGTTCGAGTTCCATAAAAAATGCCATTGGTAATTTGATAGGGATTGCATTGAATCTGTAGATTGCTTTGGGTAGTATACTCATTTTCACAATGTTGATTCTTCCAATCCAAGAACATGGTATATCTCTCCATCTGTTGGTATCATCTTTAATTTCTTTCATCAGTGTCTTATAGTTTTCTGCATACAGGTCTTTTGTCTCCCTAGGTAGGTTTATTCCTAGGTATTTTATTCTTTTTGTTGCAATGGTAAATGGGAGTGTTTCCATAATTTCTCTTTCAGATTTTTCATCATTAGTGTATAGGAATGCAAGAGATTTCTGTGCATTCATTTTGTATCCTGCAACTTTACCATATTCATTAATTAGCTCTAGCAGTTTTCTGGTGGCAGTTTTAGGATTCTCTATGTATAGTATCATGTCATCTGCAAACAGTGACAGTTTTACTTCTTCTTTTCCAATTTGTATTCCTTTTATTTCTTTTTCTTCTCTGATTGCCGTGCCTAGGACTTCCAGAACTATGTTGAATAATAGTGGTGAGAGTGGACATCCTTGTCTCGTTCCTGATCTTAGAGGAAATGCTTTCAGTTTTTCACCATTGAGAATGATGTTTGCTGTGGGTTTGTCATATATGGCCTTTATTATGTTGAGGTAGGTTCCTCTATGCCCACTTTCTGGAGAGTTTTTATCATAAATGGGTGTTGAATTTTGTCAAAAGCTTTTTCTGCATCTATTGAGATGATCATATGGTTTTTATTCTTCAATTTGTTAATATGGTGTATCACATTGATTGATTTGCGTATATTGAAGAATCCTTGCATCCCTGGGATAAATCCCACTTGATCGTGGTGTATGATCCTTTTAATGTGTTGTTGCATTCTGTTTGCTAGTATTTTGTTGAGGATTTTTGCATCTATATTCATCAGTGATATTGGTCTGTAAGTTTCTTTTTTTGTAGTGTCTTTGTCTGGTTTTGGTATCAGGGTGATGGTGGCCTCATAGAATGAGTTTGGGAGTGTTCCTTCCTCTGCAATTTTTTGGAAGAGTTTGAGAAGGATGGGTGTTAGCTCTTCTCTAAATGTTTGATAGAATTCACCTGTGAAGCCATCTGGTCCTGGACTTTTGTTTGTTGGAAGATTTTTAATCACAGTTTCAACTTCATTACTTGTGATTGGTCTGTTCATATTTTCTGTTTCTTCCTGGTTCAGTCTTGGAAGGTTATACCTTTCTAAGAATGTGTCCATTTCTTCCAGGTTGTCCATTTTATTGGCATAAAGTTGCTTATAGTAGTCTCTTAGGATGCTTTGTATTTCTGTGGTGTCTGTTGTAACTTCTCCTTTTTCATTTCTAATCTTATTGATTTCAGTCCTCTCCCTCTTTTTCTTGATGAGTCTGGCTAATGGCTTATCAATTTTGTTTATCTTCTCAAAGAACCAGCTTTTAGTTTTATTGATCTTTACTATTGTTTTCTTTGTTTCTATTTCATTTATTTCTGCTCTGATCTTTATGATTTCTTTCCTTCTGCTAATTTTGGGTTTTGTTTGTTCTTCTTTCTCTAGTTTCTTTAGGTGTAAGGTTAGATTGTTTACTTGAGATTTTTCTTGTTTCTTGAGATAGGCTTGTATAGCTATAAACTTCCCTCTTAGAACTGCTTTTGCTGCATCCCATAGGTTTTGGGTCGTCGTGTTTTCATTGTCATTTGTCTCTAGGTATTTTTTGATTTCCTCTCTGATTTCTTCAGTGATCTCTTGGTTATTTAGTAACGTATTGTTTAGCCTCCATGTGTTTGTCTTTTTTACGTTGTTTTCCCTGTAATTCATTTCTAATCTCATAGCGTTGTGGTCAGAAAAGATGCTTGATATGATTTCAATTTTCTTAAATTTACTGAGGCTTGATTTGTGACCCAAGATGTGATCTATCCTGGAGAATGTTCCGTGCGCACCTGAGAAGAACGTGTAATCTGCTGTTTTTGGATGGAATGTCCTGTATATATCAATTAAATCTAACTGGTCTGTTGTGTCATTTAAAGCTTCTGTTTCCTTATTCATTTTCATTTTGGATGATCTGTCCATTGGTGTAAGTGAGGTGTTAAAGTCCCCCACTATTCTTGTGTTACTGTCAATTTCCTCTTTTATAGCTGTTAGCAGTTGCCTTATGTATTGAGGTGCTCCTATGTTGGGTGCATATATATTTATAATTGTTATATCTTCTTCTTGGATTGATCCCTTGATCATTATGTAGTGTCCTTCCTTGTATCTTGTAACATTCTTTATTTTAAAGTCTATTTTATCTGATATGAGTATAGCTACTGCAGCTTTCTTTTGATTTCCATTTGCATGGAATATCTTTTTCCATCCCCTCCCTTTCAGTCTGTATGTGTCCCTAGGTCTGAAGTGGGTCTCTTGTAGACAGCATATATATGGGTCTTGTTTTTGTATCCATTCAGCCAGTCTATGTCTTTTGGTTGGGGCATTTAATCCATTCACGTTTAAGGTAATTATCGATATGTATGTTCCTATGACCATTTTCTTAATTGTTTTGGGTTTGTTTTTGTAGGTCCTTTTCTTCTCTTGTGTTTCCCACTTAGAGAAGTTCCTTTAGCATTTGTTGTAGAGCTGGTTTGGTGGTGCTGAATTCTCGTAGCTTTTGCTTGTCTGTAAAGCTTTTGATTTCTCCATCAAATCTAAATGAGATCCTTGCTGGGTAGAGTAATCTTGGTTGTAGGTTCTTCCCTTTCATCACTTTAAGTATATCATGCCACTCCCTTCTGGCTTGTAGAGTTTCTGCTGAGAAATCAGCTGTTAACCTTATGGGAGTTCCCTTGTATGTTATTTGTCATTTTTCCCTTGCTGCTTTCAATAATTTTTCTTTGTCTTTATTTTTTGCCACTTTGATTACTATGTGTCTCGGCATGTTTCTCCTTGGGTTTATCCTGTATGGGGCTCTCTGCGCTTCCTGGACTTGGGTGGCTATTTCCTTTCCCATGTTAGGGAAGTTTTCGACTATAATCTCTTCAAATATTTTCTCTGGTCCTTTCTCTCTCTCTTCTCCTTCTGGGACCCCTATAATGTGAATGTTGTTGCGTTTAATGTTGTCCCAGAGGTCTCTTAAGCTGTCTTCATTTCTTTTCCTTCTTTTTTCTTTATTCTGTTCCGCAGCAGTGAATTCCACCATTCTGTCTTCCAGGTCACTTATCCGTCCTTCTGCCTCAGTTATTCTGCTATTGATTCCTTCTAGTGTAGTTTTCATTTCAGTTATTGTATTGGTCATCTCTGTTTGTTTGTTCTTTAATTCTTCTAGGTCTTTGTTAATCATTTCTTGCATCTTCTCAATCTTTGCCTCCATTCTTATTCCGAGGTCCTGGATCATCTTCACTATCATTATTCTGAATTCTTTTTCTAGAAGGTTGCCTATCTCCACTTCATTTAGTTGTTTTTCTGGGGTTTTTTCTTGTTCCTTCATCTGGTACATAGCCCTCTGCCTTTTCATCTTGTCTATCTTTCTGTAACTGTGGTTTTTGGTCCACAGGTTGCAGGATTGTAGTTTTTCTTGCTTCTGCTCGAGGATAGCATTTTTAAATTGGCAAACCAGCTGGAACATACTGCTAAATATAAGTCATCAAGCAGTAACCCAGCCAAGGTTTAGGAGAAGAGCTGGACCTTATGCAAATAGTTTCAGCGTTTAACACATGAATATAGACCAGTATTCTTTTTTCATTAAATTTGAGGTGCTTGATTACTATTTTATGTTACAAAAGATAATTACAGTGCTGTGTAGGTGGTATCATTTGTTTAAAAACACATGATTTTTTTGTACTTGATTATATTATTCATCTCATTTTCAGTAGTTAATGTTCCTTTTAGTTTTGGAAGGATTTGTTAACTAATCTGTAGTTCATTATGTATGGGGCTATGTGTTCCTTTTTGCTTGGATGGTAGGATGTGATTCTAGTTTTAAAATGTAGAAATGCATTTGTGCTAAAAGAGTAACATTGACTAGATATGCCAATTTAATGATGGTTCATAAATTCTTTATAACTAAAACTGTATGAACTCTAACTTCTTTAGGTAGCAACTAAGAACAGTATTTATGCATTCTGGTCACTAGGTACAAGTTCTTTAATAGTTATTTACATATATTTTTTCAGAGAGGCAGAATAGTGCAGTAGTGAAGAACATGGACTTGGAGCCAGACTGCTTTACTAGCTTGTGACCTTGGCAAGTTACTTAACCTCTCAGTGCTTTCTTTTCTTACTTGTAAAATGGAGATGATAATAGTACTTAATTTGTTTGTGATGAGCAATAAATGAGTTAAAACATGTAAAGTGCTTAAGATAGCACCTAGTTTACGGTAAGCATTAGGTAAGTATAAGCTGCTGTCATTATTTTTATTACCATCATTATTATCTTCATCATCATTCAAGATTAGCTTTCTCCTTAGAAAATGTAACTAAATCTGGGCATTATTGACCATGGTGGTAGTTTTTAATGCTAATGATAGGAACTCATTACATAAGAGAGATATTATTTTGTATAGTCTCTTAAAATACAGGAAGTTTTAGAAAATTTTAAAGTACTGTAATTAATTCATGAGGTAGTGATAATAGCCTTGAAAAAGAATATCTGATAAGTTTGCATGTTCTATTTGATAATTACGATAATAGTTACTATCGTGTTGTTGCAATTGTTTCCTTGCAGTTGTGTTCCAGGGCATGGGTTAGTATGGCCCACGTGTTCCAGAGATGGCACATAGAAAAGGTTGCTTTGCTGTGAAACAGCTACCACCAACTCCACTTTTCTCTGTATTATAGCAACAGCCAGCTTACCTGGATTTCCTTTCCTATTCAAGAGGCACATGGGCAACTCCCTATCCCATGTCCACAGTCTGCCCTGACTCAGCTCTCTCTCCCTTTTCTGCTGCATCAGTCCTTAATCTTAGTGTTCCCCGCTGGGTCCTTTTTTATTGATTTAACTAACCTTCCTGATATTTAGGTTAATAATATATTATGGCTACTAGTTTGTGATAATGAAGGTAATTGTTGGCTCCACACACAAAGAGGTACCTTTAGTTATAGGCCCTTTCCAGTTAACTTTATGTGCCCACCCCCACCCCCATTCCCCAGTGAAATAGCTCATAGATTCATGCTGCTTGCACTTTTCTATTACTGAAGATTGGTAACACACAGCACACCTGAACTGCAGCAGTACTTTCTGAGTGGTCTTACTCTTTCCAATCACTCCAGTGGTACCTTCTTGTCTATTAAATCTATATTGTTTACCCTTGGACGATAGGTTTTCCATCATATGCAGAATGAAAATGAACATGATTTTTGGTAAAACATCCTCTGGACATCAGAGGGGTAATTTCTGTGGAAGATTCTTCTGTTTGGTATTGGTTGTATAATTTGTATAGTTGCTTAATGTAACATTACTTTTCTCATCTTAAACTTCTAGCTTGGAGATTTCCTTGATTAAAAAGAATGAAGGACTGACATGGCCAGAGCTAGTGGTCGGTGATAAACAGGGGGAATTTATTAGAGACTCAGCCCAATGTGCTGCAATAGCTGAACGTTTGATGCATTTGACCTCTGATGAACTGGTAAGCAATTGCAATAGCAGTGTGACTTCCCAAGGATCCAGAAGTATGTTATGTGAGGATTATACCATGTTTTTCAAACATTATTTTGCTTTTGCTAATGTAAGAGACAGGTTAGGTATTAACTGACTAGTGTTTGAATATGGCTTAAAATTCTAATATTTATTCCTTATACTGTGTGAATATATATATGTGTGTGGGCATGTTGTACATATAGGGTGGGTGTGCATGTATGGTTGTATGTATATATGTCTCTCTCAATATATGTACAGAGAGAGAAAAAAAGAGATATATAGTTGACACTTGAACAGTGCAGTGGTTAGGGGACCAACCCTCGTGCACTCAGAAATCCAAGTGTAACTTTACAGTTGGTCCTCTGTATCTACTGCTCCACATCCTCAGATTCAGCCATTGGGTATTACATATTTCTGTAGTATGTATTTTAAGTGGACCTTTCCAGTTCAAACCCATGTTGTTCAAGTGTCAGCTCTATCTTGGTGTATATCTATATTCTCTTTTAGAAGAATTGACTGACCAAAGCTGACAGGGACAAAAATTATGATTTTACCCCCTACCTTGCTAATAATCTACGTGTAGTCATTGAAATTTTCTGGGTGCTCTTAGAATATCACAAGGGGTGTTTGTGTGTGTGTGTGTGTGTGTGTGTGTATACATATAAAACATACAACTGTGAGATTTCTGTTGAGTATGTTCCTACTCTGATAACATTTAAGATAATGTTAAGAATTTGAACAAATACAGCAATACAGCAGAACTTCAGTTATGTTCCTTTACCAAAACATATCAGCAAATTTAAAATGTCTGATTTATTGTCATCTGGAATTATAGCTATGAGGAAGATTATATAAAGAAGTATTTATACTGTAGGGTTAGTTGCATCCTAAGGTAGAAAGGAAAGATTAGAATATTGAAAGTAGACGTCTCTGACAAAAGAAAACATGACCAAAATGGAGAAACCAAGTTTCACATTTTCTAGCATAATGGAAAATTTCAAGAATCACTGGAATTCATATGTATGACTATAGAACTTCGATTTCATAGCCCTCTTGTTATAAGCCATGCAGACTGCATTGCTCTGTGTTCATTCAATATTCAGCAAGTATTTATTGTGATAGGGCTCTGGGGATATAATTATAGTGATAGTAGTGGGGGTTTGTTTTGAGATTGTAGATAATTGCTACTAACTGTCTTTTAAACTTGATGATTTCAAATGAATATTCATATATATGAGTAAGTTATTTATGCCTAAACACTAGTGTGTTTGTTACTTTTAAAATAAAAACCAGAATCTTGTCATCTCTAACTGAAGGCAGTTTTGTGTTTTTCAGATCTTTATACTTTTTCTTGCCTTACTGCATTGATTAGAACCTCTAATCCACTGTAAAATAGGAATGGTGAATAGTGAAAGCAAATATTCTTGCCTTATTCATGATCTTGGGGAAAAGACTGAATTTTCACTATTAAGTATGATGGATTCTTTTTATCACTTTGAGGAAATTTCCTTCTATTCCTAGTATGCTAAGAGTATTTATCATGATGGTCATGATGTATTATTCTTTTTTACATATCACTGGTTTGGTTTACTAATATGTTATTGAAGAGTTTTACGTTTATGTTTGTGAGCAATATTGGGGCCTATAGTTTTTGTTTTGTTTTGTCTTTTTACTGTCTTTATCTACTTTTGGTATCTGGGTAATGCTGAGTTCATAAAATGAGTAGGGAAGTGTTGCTATCTTCTATTTCTGGAAGAGATTGTGTAGACTTGGCATTATATCTTCTTTAATGTTTGATAGATGTTGCCAGTGAAACTATCTGGACTGGAGTTTTCTTTTTTGAAGGTTCTAAACCATGAATTTAATTTCTTTAATAGTTACAGGATTATTTGGGGCATCTGTTTCTATTGACTTTATTTTTCCTTTTTTTTCAGTTTCCAATTTCATTCATTTCTATTATTACATTTATTTCTCTCTTTTGCTTGCTTTAGATTTATTTTGGTCTTTTTTGAAGGTGAAAGCTTAGATGATTGATTTTTGACCTTTCTCCTTTTCTAATGAAAGCATGTAATGCTATACACTTCCTTCTAAATACTACATTAGCTGCATCCCCAAAATTTTCTGCCTGTTTTCTTAATCCTGTTACTGATTGATTTGATTTGATGCTGGATTTCAGTTTTTTGCATGGCTGGTTTATTCTTTGTTCTTACTCCTAGGGTGGAACTTTTCATGAATCTCAACTGAAAGTCTGGAATGTTTACCAGGGTTTCTCCTCCTGTGTGGGCCTTGATCTCTAATTTTTGTCTCCCAAGCACTTTGATAATTATCAAAACTCAGCTCTTTAGCCCCTTATCCTCTGCTTCCCACTCGTCTTTTTCAGCTCAGCTTGAAATAGCAGATAACTCTAGGAAAGCAGCATAGTCTTGGGTTCTCCTTGCTATTCCTTTTTCTCTGTAATCTTGTCCTGTTAAGTACTGGCTGCTTTGATAGTCCTTAGCTTTTAATTTTTGCCCTCCCATCTCTAACATATGGATAATTGAAAGGAGAAGGGAGGGAGGAGTGGGGAGGGTGCTTTCTTTTCTGCTGGATGTATATATCTTCTTGAGACACTGTGACAAAATGGCCCCAGCTAATTGCTGGAATTGCCTTCTCAGCCAGCCGCTGCAACCAGAATTGTTTCATTGATACTTAGAAAGGAGAAGACAACCACAGCTAGCTGGCTCCATATCCCAGCTGGAAAATGGACAGATTTGATAATGTCTGTAACTTCCGGACATTTAGTTTCACAGACTCTCTGGTCCTTTCATTAGGTTCTCAGTAACATGACTGCATTTTGGCAAACTAGTTGTGTGGACATTTTATCAGTTGTTATAGAATTGTATTTCTGTTATATGCATGTGAATGTATAGTTTATCATTTAAGTGATCCTTTTTTACTCTTTGAGGGATATAAGACCAAACAGTGATTTTTACATTCAAACAGTGAACATATTAAAATTATTTTAACGATTCCATTTATCTCTACTTTTGGCATATCTTTAACTATACCTCTGTGTTTTTGTTTGGGTAGATATTTGTGTGTGTGTTTAGTGGTTCTAGAGTTTATAGTATACATCTTCACCTTATCACCGTCTATCCTCAAAATATATCACTTAACTCATAAGTTAAGAACTTTACAGTATATTTCCATTCCATCCTTTGTGTTATTTTTGTCATTTTATTTCTATGTTATAAACTTCATGATATGTTATCATTTTAACTTTAGTCAGTCAGTTTTCTTTTAAAGAGATTAAAAATGCAGGGTGAAAAAGCCTTATATTGATCCAAATATTTGTCATTTCCTCTTTTTTACATTTCTTTGTGTTGATTCAGATTGCTATCTGGTGTCATTTTTTTCCTGGCTGAAAAACTTCTTTTGTCATTTCTTGCAATGTAGTTCTGCTGGATAAATTCTTTCAGCTTGTGTTTGTCTGCAGAAATACATGTCTTCCTTGTCTGCAAAAATACATGTCTTCCTTCTTTTAAAGCTGTTTTTGTTAAGGGTGTAAGTCAGTGCTGACAGGGTTTTTTTCCCTTTCAGAACTTCAAATATACTCCATTGTTTTCTGGCTTGTGTAGTTTCTGATGAGAAGTCAGCTGTCATTTGTAATTTTGTTCCTCTGTCAGTAATGTGATTTTTCCCTCCTCTAACCACTTTTAAGATTTTCTCTTTATTACTTAGAGAATAATTTCATTTTTCTCATTTTCAGCAATTTCATTGTAATGTGACTTGCTGTGTTTTTTTTTTTTTTTCTTAATGTTTGCTATGCTTGGGGTTCTTTGACCTTCTTTAATCTGTAGGATTATAGTTTTCATCAAATGTGAAAAAAAATTGCCATTATTTCTTCAAAATTTTTTCCATTCTTCTTGCATTCTTCCAAATACTCATATGTTAGACCATTTGATATTGTTCCACAGGTCACTAGGGTTCTCATCTTTTGTGTGTGTTTTTATTTTTTGTCTTCTCTGTGCTTCATTTTTAGATAGACTCTATTACTATTTTAGATTGTTACATTTTAGATAGACTCCAACTCACTGGTTGTCTTTTCTTCTGCAATGTCTAATCAGCTGTCAATCCCATCTAAATATTGTGTTTTCCATTTCAGATATTGTATTTTCATATCTAGAATTTCAGTTTAATTCTTTTTTATATCTTCCATATTTCTCAATGTGTTTGTTTTTCTTTACATCTCTGAGTATATAGAACAAGTTTATAATAGCTGTTTTCATATCTTTTTCTGCTGATTCCATCATTCTATCTTTTTTGTGTCTGTTTTTAAGTTTTTATTGGTCATGAGTCTGAAATTTAATGTTTAATTATTGCTGTAATCTTAACATCGTTGAGTATGAAGAAATTCATTCTCTTGTTGTTATTTATTTTCTTTTATGGTCTAAGAATCCAAATCCAGATAAAGGTAAACCTCCTTGTAATGCTCAAGAGTTAGAAGAATGTGATATTTTCTTTGAAGAGAGCTCCAGTTTATGCAGATTTGATGGCAGTACATTAAAAACTACTCATGTGGTAAGTTCTTGATAATGATATTTCTAAAAATTTGTGAATAAATAAAAGTTATTCAGATGAGATGATAATTGATTGACTAAATACTATTTTGCAAAGACAGCTTGATTGTCAGTTACTGGCTGTGACGTAAATTTCTTCACTCCCTAAAGTAACCATCTTTTTATACCATCATCCCTAATTAAACAATGTTGTATGTTTGGCACTACTGCATATTGATATCTTTCAGTGGGCTTTTTTTCTGTGCAGTTTTTCTATGTGTAGTTGTGCCTGTAATATATAACAACTTAATATCTAACTTTCCTCTCACTCACTGTCCTTTCCTAACTTTTTTTGGATACTTAACATTTTTTAAACTAATGGCTGGGTATTACAATACTCAAAGGTGTTATAAAAATGAGCATTTCTTTGATTATACCTATTTAGACAAATGAGGTGGGATGGCATAAGACCAGTGGGTAGAAAGAGGTGTCCTTCAAGCTTGTACCAAAATTACTTACTCTTATGATTAATTTCTGCATCTGCTTTGCTCTCCTATAACTAACTAACTCCAATAATTTCTAAAAAGCACAGAGATGACATTTTGCTTACCACAGTGTACCTAACACCCACCAAAGGTTCTGATTCGGATAACTGCTTAAAAACATATTTTTAGACTGATCTCTTGGTAACAGTCATAGAAATAAAAATTGTTTCAGGTGCATCTTGGATCTCAAGAAATTTGCATACACTTTTATGTTTCCCTTCTTTGTCAATCACTCCTCTAAGTGAAGAGTAAACAAAGTTCTTGGTCATATTATTTTATGCAATCTGGGCATTGATCCAAAGCCCAGATGATCAAAGTCGTTAGATGTTTTTAGGCATTTTGCTTCTTAGATATTGTTTAGTTCTGACATAATCCCACAGATAACTCCCTTAATTGTGAGTGAAGAGCCATTACACAATTACTCTTACTGCCTTGGGTTAGATTTTAGAAAATCACTCTTAAGTGTGACTGATGAAAGACTCTTCAATCTGACTAACTGTAGATTATTTATTCTTGAAGAATCTGGCCTTTCTTCCTAAAGTTATAGTCTTAGGAGCTATAACTTTTAGGTACTGTTTCCTGCCTAACTTTTATAGAGAAGACACCTGATCTTAGATGTCGTAAAATGTTATTGTTTAAGCTTAGCTTCTCCGAGAATTTCAGTTCATTTTAGTATAGCACTACTAAGTAGTATTGATCAAGTAGTTTAATGTTGGTCACTGAGAGGCGTCTAGTTAATGGTACTTCTCTTTATTTGCTATGTTTAAGCATACTAAAAATTAAAACCAAGGAGTAACAGAAGGGGGCCAAAATAAAACATTTATTATTTACAAATTAGGGTACAAAAGCCCCATCTGCTGACTAAATCCTGGAATTTAGTAAATTTAACCTTAGTCACAGGCAGTGCCAAACCAGATCTGGCTGACCCTGGTGGAGTGGTGGAAACATCTTATTCTCTGAGGCCTCTAGCTCCTTAGAGGAAGAAGTTGATACTTCTTATATACTTATATAAATATATACTCTCTTATATTTTTCTAAGCTTTGTTGAAGTTCTCACTTTGTTCATTCTTCTCCCAAGCTCAGTGGGCATCTTTATGACCATTATTTTGAACTCTTTATCAGTTAAATCACTTATCTCTGTTTCATTAACGTCTCTTTCTGAGGTTTTATCTTATTGCTTCCTTTGAAAGATATTCCTCTGTTTCTTCATTTTCCTTGACTTGCTGTGTTGGTTTCTATCCGTTAAATAAAATAGCCATCTCTCCCAGTTAAAGACATGGTCTTATATAGGAGATGAACCTTATTGTTCAACTCTGCCCCTAGTTCTTAGTTGCCTCTCAGACTTTGTGATTGTCCAAGCAGCTTTTTTTCTTTTTGGCTCCCAGTAGTTGAGGGTGTGCCAAGACCTGTTAGTGTCCCAAAATGGACGATCTCAGTCAGCACCTGAATTCAGGCTGGTTGGAAGCCAGACCCTCAGGCATCAGGTTTTGAAGTACACAAATATGTACAGTCCTGTGGGATCGCAAACATAAGTCAGTCCCACTGTCCACCAGAGCCAGATGATCTAGAGGTATACCCTGGGCGACAGTCGCAAAAATTGGGGCACCAGATGAGTATGCAAGCTCCTTTCCTGGAGATACCAGTGACTTAGAGTAAGGCAGAGGGAATGTGCAAAGATGGCAATCACTGGCCTCTGTCCACAGAGAGCAGCACCTCAGTAGGCCTCTAGGTATGTGTCACACCAGAAGCCTACCACTACTCTGAAGCTTTAGGACAAGCAGAGAGGGTTTTTTCACAGAAAGACTGGGGGTGTGTTTCGGTCTGCCATCTCCGTTGAGCCCTGTAGTGGTAGTCAGCCAGGAACTGTCTCTAATTGCTATAGTCCCATGGCACCAGGAATGCAAGCCCTACTGGCTACCAGAACCAGGCAATCTGTGAGCATCCCCTGGGCAGAAGCCACAAAAACCAGAGCACCAGATGTGAAAACTGGGGCACTAGATGTGTGTACAAGGTTCCCTCTGGGAGATTACTGGTGCTCTGAAGTGAGGCAGAGGAAGAGTGCAAAAGATGGCACTTACTTCCTCTCCCTGAAGTATGTTTCAGTAGGCTCCTAGATGTGTGTTGAATTAGATGCTTGCCCCTCCTTCATGGGAGGAGGTGAGTTCAGTATCTTTCTATATTGCTATCTTGAACCAGTATCTCAATTGAGTTAAATTTGAGGCCAAAGTTTCTTTTTATAATGATAAGCACTTTGATTTTTCTATCATTAGTCATTTTTTTATGAATATAGGCAAAGATTCAGTGAAATAAAAATGCAATAAACATTGATGTTTGGGAATAAGTGGAATGGTAATAACTGGAACAACAATTAAGTACTAAGTCCATCTTCTTTCTGAAGACAGATTTGGGGACTTCCCTGGAGGTCCATTGAAGGGGGCACAGGTTCGATCCCTGGTCGGGGAACTAAGATCCCACATGTTGTGCGGTGCGGCCAAAAAAATAATAATAATTTAAAAAGTAAAAATAAAAAAGACAGATTTGGTAAGTCAGTGTATTGTATGAAAGTCAAGGTCTGTCTGGTCAAATGTAGCTTGTTCAAAAATAGTTTCTTGGTGTACCTAAGAGGATACCAGTTGGCATGTCATTGGGGAAGGGAATGAAGGAGGCTCCAATATTGTGGATATTCAGTGGTACATCCATTTTAGGCATCAGATAGTACTATATGGGTAATTTGTACTCCTTTCTTCAATGTTTACTTCAGATTTATCTTCTTGATTTCATTTGTCATGACTTTGGACAATTGGAAATTACCTGTACATGGAAAGGTCAGTATATGTCCTTAATTTAGAAGAAAAAAAAAATACTGTAACAAAAAGGTCAGAACTCTATATTGTAAATGCCAGATTTTCCAAAATAAAAAATTCCCTGAAAGAAATGTAAATTAGGGTTAGAATTTGGCATTTGGAAAGTAAAATGTTAAATGAATATATGTAGCAGCAGAATAAAAGAGAAATATTAAATTTCAGAAGCTAAGAAGAAAAGTAATAAGATGTGATCACTGAGGTGTAAAACTGAAATCAGAATTTAGATACAGTTGAAGATGAATTATTTTTGCTTTTATCTAGAGCTGTATTATCCAAAATATTAGTCACTAGCCACATAGCTTTTGAGCACTTGAAATGTGGCTAGTTTGTTTGAAATGTGCTGTAAGTGTAAAATACACAACCAGATTTTGAAAACTTAGCATGAAAAAAAGAATGTGAAATATATTATTAATAATGACTTTATATGAATGTTCATGTTGAAATGATAATTGGTTATGTTTGGTTAAGTAAAATACATTTATTAAAATGAATACATCCCATTTCTCTTTACTTTTTAATGTGGCTGCTAGAAAACTTAAAATTATGTATTTGCCTTGCATTTTATTACTTCCAGACAACACTGATCTATAGAGATCAAATTAAATATAGCCTTGAACAATCAAAAGATGATAGGATGTTTTTAAAAAATTACAGTGAATTTTGCAGATCAGGTGGTATTCGTCATTTACTGCTTAAAACATGAGAATGAAACAGCTGAAAAGAATATTTGTGACTTATAAACTCACTGAGACAGTAAGCAGAGGAAGTACAAACAGGAAATAATTCTTTTAGGTTAATGTCACTAAGAAAGGTAGTAGAAATGGCATGTATTCAGTATACTAATTCTTTCAAAAAGATATTAAGAATAGGATCAGAGTTTATAGAGGAAGGAAATACATTTAGAAAGTATCTAAATCAGTGGTTCTCAAGCTTTTAAGCTCCTTGAGGTACTGAATTTATAATTTACTTGATTATATCAAATTTGACTATATTAGAAATGAAGCTATGTAATCATTTCCCTGCCTTCATGCTCAGAGTAGGTATATATCTCTGTAACAGTGCCTGAAAGTGGGAGGAGACAAATCCTAGTGCTAGTTGTTACTGTGGGATGGACCTGAGGCTCACCATTAGGTTGGTGAGGAGGTATTCTCTTCCGGAAGAGTTAGAAACAACCAGAGCACCATTCAGGCAGCTGTCTATGAACCATCTTCCCTGGAAGCAGTCTGCACCCCTCTCCCCAAGTCTTCCTAATTACCAGGCAGTAAAATAGAGGACCATTTGTTGCCTGATTGGCCATACAATCTGGTCAGCATATTTGCTACCAGTACCCACAGACTTACCTCAAATTGTATAAATTGAACCATAAGGCCCTCATATTTTTTCTTTAAGAGAGCCATGTCTCTATCAGCATCCCATCTTTATCTCCAAAATCGCAGTGCGTTTGAGATTTTTAACTTTCCCATAAACTAGCAAGATGCTGGTAAAAGACATGAGACTCTTGGGTCAGAAACAAAGGACAGTTTATTACTGACAGCAGTAATATTAGCTAGAGTATCAACATTTGGACCAATTCCCAGTGCCCCAATTCCCACAGTGTAATATGGAGATGACCAGAAAGCTTGGCTGACCTTGCTCAGGAGAGAGAGATTATGTTCATGCTACTGGACAGTAAAAAAAGCCTGCCTTTTGCTCTGGAGGGAGACAGTTTACCTTTCACAGTTGTTTGCTCTAAAAACACCTTGAAGTAGTAGTCTAGAACACATTAGTGCTTCTGCTAGAAAGATGTGCAGAAATGAAAGAGTCCTTAGGATAACTGTCTCCCTGCAAGTTAATGTTCAGGTATCACAGTAATACTGGTGTCATAATGAGTGTGATTCAACTGAAAGCACTTCAGTTTCTTTCAGGATTATGAGAATATAATGGATAATGTCAATTATTTGTTGCCAATGGTTATTATTGACATTACCTGTGATGGACCTATTTGAAGTAGTCTTCAATTCCATTTTTACCTTCTGTTCTCTGAAAGGAAAGATAATTTTAGTTGCATATCACATATTTCTTGATTCTTAAAGTTTCTACACAGTTATCAAGCCCTCAATCCACTAGAATTTAGCCTTTCCCTTGAGATATCAATGAGATTGTTACTTGACTGACAGAATTTTTTCTCAGAATATGAGTTCATATATACTGAGCATCTCTACAGGAAGAAACTCTTCCTAGAAGTTTTTGTTTTAGATAGAATATTTAATAAACTTTCATCTAGAATCTTAAAGGACAAGGATATTTTCAGAAACTACCCTAAGTGACAATCCCAGTCGGAAGACCTTTTATCAGACAACCTATGGCTCTTTTCTTTCTTTATTCAGCAGCCGTTTTCCCAGGACGATTGCCCCTCACACACCAGATAAGGGAAATTCCCTTATCTGGGAATTTATAGATACTTGACAATAAATGTAGTTTGTTTGTTATTGTGGACAATAAGCCTAACACAGGAATACAATTAGCCTGATTTGTGACAAGGATAATACTACAATATAGTGGGGAAAAAGATGGTCAAAATAAATGGCTCTTAGTCTGTTAGATATCCATAGGAAAAATAACTTATTGACATTTACATCACACCATATGCAAAAATCAATTACAGATAGATTGCATGTCTAAACATGAAACAGTAAATTAATAAAGCATATAGAGGAAAACAGACATTTTTGTGGCATTGGAGCAGGTAGAGATTATTTGAACAGGACATATAAAACACTAACTGTAAAAAAAAGATGTTCAGTTGGATCAAAATTAAAAACATTAAAAACATCTGTTTATCAAAAGATGCCATTATGAGAGTGAAAAAGGAAACTTGCAGTGAGGAGAAGATATTTGTAATACACGTGTTTGACAAATGGTTCATATCTGGAACAGGGTCAGTAACCGTACTGGTTACCTACAGCCACCTGATTGGTAAAGTTTTATTGGAACACAACCATAGACATTTATTTGTATATTGTCTGTGGCTTCTTATATACTACATCAAGAGAGTTGAATAGTTTTAACAGAGACCATATGGCCTTTAGGCCTGAAATATTTACCATCTGGCCCTTTGAGTAAAAGTTTGCTGATCCCTTCTTTAGACAGTACTATACTGGCTTGATTCTGTAGCTATGGTAGTGAGTCTTGATTTCAGATAGGGTTAGTCTTGATCTTTGTTTTTATTTTCCTAAATTGGTTTTGCTTTTGTAAAAACTTTACAATCAGCTTTTCAATTTGTACAAAAACATCTGCTGGGATTGTCATTGGGATTGTGTTTAATTTGTAGGTCAACTTGAGGAGAATTGATATCTTAATAATATTGAGTTGTGTCATTCATGAACATTGTATGTCTCTTGTTTATTTAGGTTTCCCTTAATGTTTCCTAGCAATATTTTGAAGCTTTTAGTGTTAAGTTTAACACCAGTATTTCATATTTTGGAAGCTATTGTAATTAGTATATTTTTTTAAGTTCCAATTTGTTTTGTCTTTTACATAGAAATAAGGTTGAGTGACTTTATATTGTAACTTATAAATTCTCTTTTTCCAGTGCTTTTTTGTAGATACGTCAATATGTTTATGTACAGGATAATGCCTGTGAATTAAGATAGTTAACATTTCTTTTCAGTCAGTACACCTTTTATTTCTTTGTCTTGTCTTATTGTACTAGGTAGGACATCAGATGCAGCGTTGAATTTCATTGATGGGAGCAGAAATCCTTGTCTTATTCCTAGTCTTAGGAAGAAGGATTGAGTGGTTTACCATCAAATATGACGTTAATTCTAGGGTTTACGTATGTTAGGTTGAGGAACTCACTTATAGTCTAGTCTGCTGAGATTTTTATCTTTTTAATCATGAATGCGTGTTGAATTTAAGTGCTTTCTTGGGCATTTGCTTGATTATATGGATTTTCTTCTTTATTCTGTTAATATGTTCAGTTTTATCATTTAATTAAAAAATTGTAACATGAGCATTTTAAGGATTTTTCTTTCTATATTCATAAGGGATATTAATCTATGGTTTTCCTGTAATTTCTTCTTTAGATAACAGTAATGCTGTCCTCATAATATGAATTGAGAGGTTTATTTTCTGAAAGAGTTTGTATAGGGTAGGTATTATTTGCTCCTTAAATGTTTGGTAAAATTTATCACTGAAATTACCTGTGCCTGGAGTTTTTTTGTGGGAAGCGTTTTAATTACGAATTTAGCTTTGTTAGTAGATACAGAGCCATTCCGATTTTCTCTTTCTTCTTTAGCTTGTGTTGATCGTTGTTGATCTTCAAGATACTAATCCATTCCATCCAAGTTGTTGAATTATTGCAGAAGTCCTCCAAAATACTCTCTCATTGTCTTTTTAATGTTTGTAGGATTGTAGTAATGGCCCCTCTATTTACTAATTATGGGTTTAATTTACTCCTCTTTTTCTAGTTTCTTAGGTGGAAACATAGGTAATTGATTTGTAGCACCTCTCCTCTGATAAATGCATTTAGAGCCATAAATTTTCATCAGAGTATCACTTAACCTTCATTCCATATATTTCATTTTATTTCAGCTTAACATATTTTCTAATATCCTTTGAGATTTCTTCTTTGACCCATGCTTATTTATAAGGTGGTGTTTTAATTTCCAACTATGTAGGGTTTTTTGTGATATGTGTGTGTATACCGGTTGGTTTTTTCTTAAACTGATTTCTCACTTAACTTCATTGTGGTTAGGGATAACCAGTCTTTTTAAATTTATGCAAAATTGTTTATAGCCTAGTACATACACAGTCTCTGTAGGTATTTTTTCCATATATACTTGAGAATATGTATATGCTGTGGTTGGGTGACCTCAATTTGTGTTAGGTCAAGTTGTATTAGGTTCAATAGCTGAGGTTTTTTTTTTTTAATTTTTATTTTATATTGGTGTATAGTTGATTTTCAGTGTTTTGTGTTAGTTTTAGGTGCACAGCAAAGTGGTTCAGTTACACATATACATGTGTCTATTCTTTTTCAAATTCTTTTCCCTTTTAGGTTATTATAGAATATTGAGTAGAGTTCCCTGTGCTATACAGTAGGTCCTTGTTGGTTATCTATTTTAAATATAGTAGTGTGTATATGTTAATCCCAAACTCCCAATTTATCCCTCCCCCCCACCTTTCCCCTTTGGTAACCATAAGTTTGTTTTCTAAGTCTGTGAGTCTGTTTCTGTTTTGTAAATAAGTTCACTTGTATCATTTTTTTAGATTCCACATATAAGTGATATCATATGATATTTGTCTTTCTGTGTCTGACTTACTTCACTTAGTATGATAATCCCCAGGTCCATCCATGTTGCTGCAAATGGCATTTCATTCTTTTTAATGGGTGAGTAATATTCCGTTGTGTATATGTACCACATTTTCTTTATCCATTCATCTGTCAGTGGACATTTAGGTTGCTTCCATATCTTGGCTATTGTAAACAACACTGCAATGAACATTAGGGTGCATGTATCCTTTCGAACCATGGTTTTCTCTGGATATACCCAGGAAAGTGGGATTGCTGGATCATACGGTAGCTCTATTTTTAGTTTTTTAAGGAACCTCCATACTGTTCTTCATAGTGGCTATACCAACTTACATTCCCACCAGCAGTGTAGGAGGGCTCTCTTTTCTCCACACTCTCTACAGCATTTATTATTTGTAGACTTTTTGATGATGGCCATTCTGACTGGTGTGAGGTGATACCTCATTGTAGCTTGACTTGTATTTCTCTAATAACTAGCGATGTTGAGCATCTTTTCATGTGCCTCTTAGCCATCTGGATGTCTTCTTTTTTTTTTTTTTTCTTTTTTGGCTGCACCGCATGGCTTGTGGGATCTTAGTTTCCTGACCACAGATTGAACCCAGGCCCCCAGCAGTGGAAGTGCCAAGTCCTAACCACTGTACCACCAGGGAATTCTCTGTATGTCTTTGGACAAATGTCTGTTTAGATCTTCTGCCCATTTTTTGATTGGGTTGTTTGTTTTTTTGATATTGAGCCACATGAGCTGTTTGTAAATTTTGGAGATTAATCCCTTGTCGGTTGCATCATTTGCAAATATTTGCTCCCATTCTCTGGGCTGTCGTTTCGTTTTGTTTATGGTTTCCTTTGCTGTGCAAAAGTCTTTGAGTTTAATTAGGTCCCATTTGTTTATTTCTGTTTTTATTTCCATTACTCTAGGAGATGTATTGAAAAAGATATTGCTGCAGTTTATGTCAAAGAGTGTTCTGCCTATGTTTTCCTCTAAGAGTTTTATAGTATCCAGTCTTACATTTAGGTCTTCAATCCATTTTGAGTTTATTTTTGTGTATGGTGTTAAAGAATGTTCTGATTTCATTCTTTTACATGTAGCTGTCCAGTTTTCCCAGCACCACTTATTGAAGAGACTGTCTTTTTTCCATTGTATATTCTTGTCTCCTTTGTTGTGGATTAATTGACCATAGGTGCGTGGGTTTATTTCTGGGCTTTCTGTCTTGTTCCATTGATCTATATTTCTGTTTTTGTGCCAGTACCATTACTGTTTTGATGACTGTAGCTTTGTAGTGTAGTCTGAAGTCAGGGAGCCTGAGTCCTCCAGCTCCGTTTTTCTTTCTCAAGATTGCTTTGGCTACTCGGGGTCGTTTGTGTCTCCATACAAATTTTAAGATTTTTTTTGTTCTAGTTCTGTGAAAAATGCCATTGGTAATTTGGTAGGATTGCACTGAATCTGTAGATTGCCTTGGGTAGTATAGCCATTTTGACAATATTGATTCTTCCAATCCAAGAACATGGTATATCTTTCCATCTGTTTGTTCCATCTTCAGTTTCTTTCATCAGTGTCATAGTTTTCTGAGTACAGGTCTTTTATCTCCTTAGGTAGGTATATTCCTAGGTATTTTATTCTTTTTGATGCAAAGGTAAGTGGTATTGTTTCTTTAATTTCTCTTTCCGATCTTTCTTTGTTAGTGTATAGAAATGCAACAGATTTCTGTGTATTAATTTTGTATCCTGCAACTTTACCGAATTCATGGATGAGCTCTAGTAGTTTTCTGGTAGCATCTTTAGAATTTTCTATGTATAGTATCATGTCATCTGCAAACAATGACAGTTTTACTTCTTCTTTTCCAATTTGGATTTCTTTTATTTCTTTTTCTTTTCTGATTGCCATGGCTAGGACTTCCAAAACTATGTTGAATAGAAGTGGAAAGAGTGGACATCCTTGTCTTGTTCCTGATCTTAGAGGAAATTCTTTCAGCTTTTCACCATTGGGTATGATATTAGCTGTAGGTTTGTCATTTATGGCCTTTATTATGTTGAGGCATGTTCCCTCTATGCCCACTTTCTGGAGAGTTTTTAATCATAAATGGGTGTTGAATTTTGTCAAAAGCTTTTTCTGCATCTATGGAGATGATCATATGGTTTTTATTCTTCAATTTGTTATTTTGGTTTATCACACTGATTGATTTAAAGATATTGAAAACTCCTTGCATCCCTGGGATAAATCCCACTTGGTCATGGTGTATTATCCTATTAATGTATTGTTTCTAGTTGTGGCCTTTTCTTTTCTACCTAGAGAAGTTCCTTCAGCATTTGTTGCAAAGCTAGTCTGGTGGTGCTGACTTCTGTTAGCTTTTGCTTGTTTGTAAAGCTTTTGATTTCTCTGTCAAATCTGAATGAGAGCCTTGCTGGGTAGAGTATTCTTGGTTGTATGTTCTTCCCTTTCATCATTTTATTGTGGCACTCCCTTCTGGCCTGCAGAGTTTCTGCTGAGAAATCAGCTGATAACCTTATGGGAGTTCTCTTGTACATTATTTGTTGCTTTTCCCTTGTTGCTTTTAATTTTTTTTCTTTGTCTTTAATTTTTGTCAGTTTATTATGTGTCTCAGTATGTTCCTCCTTGGGTTTATCCTGCCTGGGACTCTCTGTGCTTCCTGGACTTGGGTGACTGTTTCCTTTCCCATGTTAGTGAAGTTTCCAGATATTACTCTTCAAAGATTTTCTCAGGTTCTTTTTCTCTCTTCTCCTTTTGGGACCCCTATAATGCGAATGTTTGTGAGTTTAATATTGTCCCATAGTTCTGTTAGACTGTCCTCAATTTTTCTTTATTCTGGTCTGTGGCAGTGATTTCCACTGTTCCATCTTCAAGCTCGCATATCCGTTCTTCTGCCTCATTTATCCTGCTACAGATTACTTCTATTGTATTTTTAATTTCAGTTATTGTATTGTTCATCTCTGTTCTTTATATTTTCTAGCTCTTTGGTAAACATTTCTTGTATCTTCTTGGTCTGTGCCTCCATTCTTTTTCTGATATCTTGAATCATCTTTACTGTCATTATTCTGAATTCTTTTTTGGGTAGATTGACTGTCTCCACTTCACTTAGTTGTTCTTCTGGGGTTTTATCTTGTTCCTTTGTCTGGGACATATTCCTCTGCTGTCTCATTTTA
The DNA here is from genome assembly GCF_028023285.1 of Balaenoptera ricei. Taxonomy (NCBI): domain Eukaryota; kingdom Metazoa; phylum Chordata; class Mammalia; order Artiodactyla; family Balaenopteridae; genus Balaenoptera; species Balaenoptera ricei. The sequence continues at coordinate 28,456,086 of NC_082655.1, forward strand.
TCTAACTTCCTGTGATTGTGGTTTCCATTCTGTAGGCTGCAGGGTTGTAGCTCTTCTTGCTTCTGCTGTCTGCCCCCATCTCGTTGTGCCTTCTTCTTTGTCTTTGGATGCAGGATATTGTTTTTGGTAGGTTCCAGTGGTTTTTTTGTTGATGGTTGTTCAGCAGTTAGTTATTTTGGTGTTTTTGTGAGAGGAGGTGAGCTTACATCCTTCTACTCTGCCATCTTGTCTCCACCTAACATTTGACACTCTTGAGCCTCTGAATTCACAGGGGCAGGTGGTCCTCATGGTTGCCACCGAGTCAGCAGAGTTTGCGGCTGCAGCTCTGCCTCCTCTCAATTAGTTGAATTTTTAATATCCCTTTTGTCTTTCTCTCTACTTATTACAGTTTCCAGGTGAGGAGGGTTACAATCTTCAACTGTAATTGTGAATTTTAAAGTTTCTCCTTTTAATTTTTAGTCTTGTCAGTCTTAATTCAAGTATTTTGAAGCTGTGTAATATTAGGAGCATACATATTTAAGATTTTTTTTTTTGTTCTCTAGATGAACTGACCCTTTTGTCATTATGAAATGCCTGTTTTTATCTCTGGCTAATACTCCTTGTCATGAAACATACTCTGTTTGATATTAGTGTAACCACAACAGCTTTCTTGTGATTAGTATTTATATTAAATTTTTTCCATTCTTAACCTGCAACAAGTGTCTTAATGTTTAAAATATGTTTATTAGTTATCTGTTGCTATATAACCAGTTATCCCAAAACTTAGTGATTTAAAACAGAAACATTTATTATCTCATACTTTTGTGGGTCGGGAATTTGAAAGGCATTTAGCTTGGTGGTTTGGGTTCAGGATATTTCTTAAGGTTGTACTCAAGGTGTTGTCCTGGGCTGTAGTCATCTGAAGCTTGACAGGGGCTTCAGGATCCACTTACAAGCTCACTCACGTGGTTGTTGGCAGGAAACCTCAGCTTCTAACCATGTGAGCCCCTTCATAAGGTTGCTCATGATATGGCAACTGCCTTCCCTTAGAGTGAGTGATCTGAAGAGGGTTGTGGGGAGAACAGAAGTGACCAAGATGGAAATTGTAATGTTTTCTATAACTAGATCTTGGTAGTGATATACTGTTATTTCTGCTATATTCTGTTGGTCACACAGACCCACCCTAGTACATTGTGAGTGGGGAAGACATAAGGCTGTGAATAAAAGAAGGCAGGGATCAAAGGGTGCCACTTTGGTAGCTGGCTATCATAGCCACTGATACGGGCACTGGGGACACTGGCATACCCATTGTTCCCAATGATTTGTGGCCTTCTCACATGCAAAATAGGTACCCTGCAAAGGTCTCTTAAAGTCATATTCTAATATAGCATTCACTCAAAGGCAAGTATATCATCACCTAAATCTTGTCCAGGTGTAGATGAGGATCCTTTAAGGACAGCTCCTTGGGTACAGTTGCTCTTGATCTGTAGCCCTGTGAACTAAAAGACTAGTTATCTGCACCAGTATATCCAATATAACATGATGGAATAAGCATAGGATTATCACGGTACACATTTCCGTACAAAAAGGGGGAATATGGAAGGTACACAGGGGTGACAGGTCCAAAGCAATTCCAAAATCTAGCCAGGCAAAATGTTGGAAGTTTCTCAAGTAAGACTCAACCCTACTCTTATTTGGAAGTGTTTCTCCCTGGCTCTTGGTTCTTTCTTCTGCCCTCTGGGCTCTTGATTCCACCCTTTAGGTCATCTTTCCTTATTCCTGAGAGATTACAGGCATACCTCGTTTTATTGTGCTTTACTTTATTGCACTTTGCAGATATTGCACTTTTTACAAATTGAAGGTTTATGGCAACCCTGTGTTGAGAAGTATCCTCTAGTTGACTCTTGGCTCTTTTTTTAGTAACATGCTTCATTGAGGTGGTATTTTAGAACTGACAACTTAAGATTCAGCATCTGAATTCCTCAGTTTTGATATGCACATGACTCTGGCCAGGGCAGTAACTATTCCTGGGTGAAGACTGGTGGTTGGGAAGAAGATGGTAGCTATAGAAACTGGCACCTGGATTGAGCTTCCAACAGCACTGTACAAGCTACCACTATAGTATAAATCTAACCATGGCTGGTGTTCCAAAAAGCCTAAATTTGTCAATACAAGCATACCTCATTTTATTATGCTTTGCTCTGTTGTACTTCTCAGATATTGCATTTTTTTGTTTTTTGTTTTTTACAAATTGTTGTAAACCTGTTGACAGGTTTGTCACAACCCTGTGTCAAGCAAGTCTATCAGCAACTCTTTTCCAACAGCATTTGCTCACCTTGTGTTTCTTTGTCACATTTTGGTGATTCTCACAGTATTTCAAATTTTTCATTATTATATTTGTTATGGTGATGTGTGATCAGTGATCTTTAAAGTTAGCATTGTAATTGTTTTGGGGCACCACAAACCATGCCCATATCCGATGGCAAACTTAAGAGATAAAGGTGTGTGTTCTGATTGCTCTACTGATTAGCAGATTAGTGATTACTGTTCCCCCATCTCTCCCTCTGCTTGGGCCTCCCTATTCTCTGAGACACAATAATATTGAAATTAGGCCAATTAATAACCCTACAGTAGCCTCTAAGTGTTCAAGTGAAAGGAAGAATTGCATGTCTATCACTTTAAATCAAAAGCTAGAAATGATTAAGCTAAGTAAGAAAGGCATGTCGAAAGCCAGGATAAGCTAAAAGCTAGGCCTCTTGTGCCAGTTAGTCAAGTTGTGAATGCAACGAAAAAGTTCTTGAAGGAAATTAAAAGTACTACTCCAGTGAACACATGAATGGAAGGAAACAGTCTAATTACATGGAGAAAGTTTTAGTGGTCTGGATAGAAGATCATACCAGTGACAGCATTCCCTTAAACCAAAGCCTAATCCAAAGCAAGGCCCTACTTTTCTTCAATTCCATAAAGGCTGAGAAAGATGAGGAAGCTGCAGAAGAAAAGTTTGAAACTAATAGAGATTAGTTCATTAGGTTTAAGGAAAGAAGCCGTCTCCATAACATAAAAATGCAAGGTGAAGAAGCAAGTGCTGATGTAGAAGCTGCAGCAAGTTATCCAGCTAAACAACATTACACAACAGATTTTCAATGTAGGTGAAACAGCCTTATATGGGAAGAAGATAGCTAGAGAGTAGTCAATGCCTGGCTTCAAAGGATAGGCTGACTCTCTTGTTAGGGCTAATGCAGATGGTGACTTTAAGTTGAAGCCAGTGCTTATTTACCATTCCCAAAATTCTAGGGCCCTTGAGAATTATGCTAGATCTCTTCTGGCTGTAAATGAAGCAACAAAGCCTGGATGACAGCACGTCTGTGTACAGCTTGGTTTACTGAATATTTTAAGCCCACTGTTGAGACCTACTGCTCCTTGACGTTCTACCTGGTCACTTAAGAGCTCCGGTTGAGATGCATGATGAGGTTTATGTTGTTTTCATGCCTGTTAACATAACATCCATTCTGCAGCCTGTGGATCAAGGAGTTGTTTCGACTTTCAAGTCTTTTTTAAGAAATACACTTTGTAAGGCTGTAGCTGCCATGGATAGTGATTCCTCTGATGGATCTGGACAAAGTAAATTGAAAACCTTCTAGAAAGAATGCATCATTCTAGATGCCATTAAAAACATCATTATTTATGGGAAGAGATCAAAATATGAACATTAACAGGAGTTTGGAAGAAGTTGATTCCAACCCTCATGGATAACTTTGAGGGGTTTAAGAATTCAGTGGAGGAAGTCACTGCAGATATGGTGGAAACAGCAAGAGAACTGGAATTAGAAGTGGAGCCTGAAGATGTAACTGAATTACTGCAATCTCATGATAAAACTTTTATGGATGACAAGTCACTTACTCCTGGTGAAGATGCTGTCAAGACTGCTGAAATGGCAACAAAGGATGTAGAATATTACTTAAACTTAGTTGATAAAGCAGTGGCAGGGTTTAAGAGGATCGATTCCAATTTTGAAAGAAGTTCTATAGGTAAACTGCTGTCAAACAGCACTACATGCTACAGAGAAATCAGTCGTCCATGAAAGGAAGAGTCAATTTTTGGCCAACCCAGTATTTTTTAAAGTAGGTACATTTATTTTTTCAGACACCGTGTTACTGTGTGCTTAATAGACTATAGTATAGTGTAGACATAACTTTTATATTCATTGGGAAACCAAAAAACTCACTTTATTGTGATATTCACTATATTGCAGTGGTCTGAAACCGAACCTACAATGTTTTCAAGGTAGGCTTATACGTGTTTGCACTTTAATAGTTTTCTCAGCCTGTGTTATGGGCTGAATTGTATACCTGCCAAATTCATATGTTGGAATCCTAGCCCCTAGTCCTATCCTAACCTTGAGAATGTGACTATATTTGGAGATAAGACCTTTAAAAGATAATTAAAATGAGGCCATTATGGTGGGTCCTAATCTAGTATGGTTGGTGTCTTTGTTAGTAGAGGAGATTAGGTCACAGACACACATAGGAAGGACCATGTGAAGATAAAGGGAGAGGAGAGCCATCTATAAGCCAAGGAGAGAAGCTTCAGAAGAAACCAACCATGCTAACACCTTGATCTCAGACTTCTAGCCTCCAGAAGTGTGAGAAAATAAACTTCCGTTGTTTAAGCCACCCAGTCTGTAGTACTTTGTTATGGCAACACTAGCAAAGTAATATAGCCTACATCCTGGAACTTGTAGAAATTGCAAGCGTGGGGGTGGGGGGTGGGAATCTAAGGATCACTTTTTTTTTATTTTTTAATTTATTTTATTTATTTATTTTTGGCTGTGTTGGGTATTCGTTGCTACGTGTGGGCGTTCTCTAATTGCGGCGAGCGGGGGCTACTCTTCGTTGCGGTGTGCAGGCTTCTCATTGCGGTGGCTTCTCTTGCTGCGGAGCACGGGCTCTAGGAGCGCGGGCTTCAGTAGTTGTGGCACGTGGGCTCAGTAGTTGTGGCACGTGGGCTCAGTAGTTGTGGCTCGCAGGCTTAGCAGTTGTGATGCACAGGCTCAGTTGCTCTGCGGCATGTGGGATCTTCCTGGACCAGGGCTCGAACCCGTGTCCCCTGCATTGGCAGGTGGATTCTTAACCACTGCGCCACCAGGGAAGGCCCCTAAGGATCACTTTTCATTTTGTGCTGTGTCCATTTCAGTCCAAGCTGTTGTTATTCTTGCTGATTTAATTTTCTTAAAATTTTGTGGATATTCTGTTAATCTTACTAGGATTTACTCCATTATACAAAAGCCACACCCACAATATCTTGTAGATAAGGCCTTTCTCTACCTTGAGTTTCTGTTGAGATTCAGCTGATGAACAATGTCCTTAAGCTATTTAGAAGCCTGTTGTTGGATAAGTGAGGCATAATCTTTAAGTCTTTAGGGAGCCCTTTGTCTGACTGAGTGGTGCTTTCTTTTCACTTTGAGTTCTTTGAGTAAAGAGTTTTACAGTTATACCCTTTCTTTCATCTTTAGATTATGCTTTCCTGAGAGTACCCTGGATGTGATCTTTGTAGAGAAGCCATTTCTTAATTTTAAATTTAATAGGTAGAACAGTATGTGTGTGTGATGACAGAGTCCACAATACCTGTGACTTCCTGTAATCAGCGCTGAATTCTGAGGTTAAACAATGACCAGTAGAAAAAAGACTTACTGGCAAATAATATTTATTTGTTTCATTTTTGTTGTTTGTGTAGGATAGGATTGTCCATGTTACATCTCTGAAGGCAGTGAGCGTCTGATGGGCAGCAGAAAGATTTGTTATACATTTAACACATGGAAACATCAATCTTAAACCTTTAACCTTAAATCTTAAACTCTAGAATAGGTGAGATTTCAAATTACTCTGCAAAATAGAGTATGTAACCCAGCCTCTGTCTAGCTAATTTTTCTTAAAGGTGTATCTTAATGTATAACTAACCTATTAATATAAACTGTTCATGTAACGCTTTAGCATTGACACAGCTGCATTTAATCCTTATAATTCAGTCTTGGAAGTTTCCATTTTATTATTGTCCCACTTTACAGAGTGAGTTGGCAATTGATTTTTATAAGCCAATTTTATATTTAGTAGCCACAGTGACCCATTTTATTTTAAAATTTTGACTGTTTTCAAAAAAATTCAAATTTACAGAAAAGTTACGAAAATAACACAACAAACTACTATGTACCTATATTAGTTTTCTGGGACTTGCCGTAACAAAGTACCACAGACTGATGGCTAAACAACAGAAATTTATTTTCTCACAGCTCTGAAGGCTAGAAGTCTGAGCAGGGTTGGCTTCTGGAGCCTCTCTTCTTGGCTTGTTAGATGGTTGTCTCCTGCATTTGTCTTCACATGGTCTTCCATCTGTGTATCTGTGTCCTAATCTCCTCTTCGGACACCAATCCTTTTGGAATTGGACCTACCCCAATGACCTCATTTTAAATACCTTTTTGAAGGTCTTCTTTCCAAGTATAGTCACATTCTGAGGTGCTGAGGATTGGAACTTCAGCATATGAATTTGGGAGGGGATACACCTCAGCCCATACAGTATCCTTCACTTAGATTTTAGTAACTATAATATTAACATTTGCCACATTTTTTCTGTTTCTCCATTTCTTTTTGTTTAAACATTTAGGAGTAAGTTGAAGATGCCATGCCCTTTTATCCCCAGTACCTCATAATATATACTAAAAATGAAGACATTTTCTTGTAGAACCACAATACAATTCAGGAAATTTAACATTGGTATATATCAATACTTTCATCTCATATAGAGTCCATATTCAAATTTTACCAGTTGCTCAAATAATGTACTTTACAGCAATTTCTTTTCCTGATTCAGGGTCCAATCCCATGTCTCATATTGCATTGAGTTGTGGTGTCTGTAGTGTCCTTTAATTTGGAACATTCAATTATGCAGCCTTATGACACTGACTTTATTTTCTACCTTTTATAGACTATGTCCAGTATTTCCTCAAGATCAGATTCTGATTTTGCATTTTTGCCAGGAATAATATTACATAAATGATGTTTCCTTTCCAGTGTATCACATTAGGAGGTACTTGGTTGATATCTACTGTTTTCATACTATTGTGGTGTTAAATTTGATTACGTGGTGTCCACCAGATTTCCCTATTTTAAAGTTATCATCTTCCCCTTTGAATTAATACGTACTTTGTGTGAAGTTCAAAGTAATCCTCGTAAAGGGCTTAGATTTTGTCATTCCCCTGTTTCTTTCCTCCCTTTACTGGCTTCCTGTCACATTTAGAATAATGTCTAGGATCCTCACTGTGGTCTACAAGCAACCTTATGACTCACTGTATTTTGTATAGTTTAAATTGAGAGATCAGGATACACACATAACGTGAACATATCTGAAGCAAAGATTTCACAAAACAGTACTATCCTTATGGTACAAGACATATTTTAGTACTCTACTCCATACTATTTTTAGTGAAGTAAAATAGAAAATTCTTTTCTTGATCTACTAAATTGATTTTGCTACCAATGTTGAAACCCATAGTTAAAAATCACTGTCCTCCAGTACTGATTGTCTCTCATTTTTTACCATTTTTTCCCCAGCTTACTTTTCTTAAACCACACTGGCCTTCATGCTATTCCTTGTACTAAACATGCTTCTCCCTGAGGGTGTTTGCATTTGTTATTCTCTGAACCTGAAATGTTCTTCCTTTTCTCATTTGTTCCCATACTTTATTCACACCTTTGTTCACGTGTTAGCTTCCATCCTTACTAACCTATAGGAACCACAACCCCATTATCTACTCACTTGTTTGCTCTTTTTTTTTTTTCCTCACGGCACTTTCTATTTTCTGGTATGTATTTCTGTTATCTGTTACATATATATATATATATATATATATATATATATATATCCTCCATTAGAATAGTCACTGAAATTTGATATTAATTATGATACACACAGCTAAAGATCCAACTTGATAATTTTCAAAATGAAAAAAAAAATCAGCATTTTTTTCTCATAATTCTAAGTAATAGTTATTTTCTTTCTACGGCTTTTATTAAAAATTTAAGTGCATTTCCTCCCATTTCATTTTACACCACTTAGCTAAGATTTGACATCTTCCTATGCTACAATCTCTAGTCAGTATTAGAAGGTCTTTAATTATATGGTTACCTTTATGAATGGATATTCAAACAAAATGTAACTCAGGATTTTATAAGACTTTTCTGTAGTTTTCAGACATCAATTTTAGACATATCACACATGTACAACTTATTAACACAACTGACCAGTATATATACATATTATCAGCTTCTTAACCTAAATCTCTTAACCTCTTGAGTTTGAGTTTCTTCTTCCATAAAATGGGAATTCTCAGGTAGCGAAGATTAAATAGGATTAAGTAAGGTGGCTGTGAAAAAATATATATTGATCTCTGTCCAGTTCCTCATACAGAGCTCCTAAAACCTTTGTAATTTCCTAAGTGATAAGAGCACTAGGGCTAGGCGCATATTTTGGTTTTTGGTCTTTGATCCCGGTTCTGGACACAGCTCTTAAGTCCCTTGGAATTTCCTGGGTGATAGGAGTGTCTTTTATGCTAATGAGGCGGTACTCTTGGTGAGCTCCTGGATAGCTTCATGATGGGGGCTGGTCACCAGAAAGACCAAGTCATGATTACAAGATTGGAACTTTCTGCAGCAGCCCTCCTCTAACCTCCAGGAAGGGGAGAGGGACTGCAGACTGAGTTGATGATTGATCATGCCTATGTGATGAAATGTCCATAAAAATACGAAAGGACAGAGTTTGTAGAACTTCTGGGTTGCTGAACACATGGAGGTACTAGGAGGGTGGCATGCCTGGCAAGGGAATGGAAGCTCTGTTCCCCTTCTTCAGAAGCTTGCCCTATGCATCTCTTGCATCTGAGTGTTCATAGTTATCCTTTATCATATCCTTTTATGGTAAACTGGTAAATATAAGTGTTTCCCTGAATTCTGTGAGCCATTTTAGCAAATATTGAACCCAAGGAGAGTCGTTGGAATTCTTGATTTATAGCAGTCAGTTGGAAGTACAGGTGACAACTTGGGATTTGTGATTGGCATCTGAAGTGGGGTGGTAGGGGGAGCAGGGGAGCAGTACTCAGTCTTGTGGGACTGAGCCCTTAACCTGTGTAATCTGATGCTATCTCCAGGTAGATCGTGTCAGAACTGAATTAATTGTAGGACACCCACCTGGTGTCAGAATTGCTGGATGTGTGGAAAACCTACACATCTAGTGTCAGAAATGTTTTGAGTGTGGTGGTATTGCGAGTAAAGGAGAAACACCAGGGAGTGTTTTTCCTTATACGGTAGTAGATACAGATCAACTCAATATTTCATGCATAGTAAGAAAGAGTAAATTTTAGTAATTTATTCTATGTACAGAATATGAATTTGGAGCTAAAGTTTCATGTCATTAACTTTTCAATCTGACCTCCAACAGACACATTATTTATGAATAGATAAAACCTTTTTCTTAATACTACTTTTCAGTTTAAATTTGGTAATAGCAGTGATTAAAGGTTGTTTAAATGTCTTCACTTTGACATATAATCTTCAGAAGTCTTTAATTGCTAAGTGTTCTACAAAGAGAAGAAAAAGAATTGACTACTTGAAATTCATGTTCCAAATTTTTCTCTAGAGAATATTTTACTCTAATTGTAATCTTCACTGGTACTTCAAAGATAAACAAACATGAGAATAGAAGAAATGTGGGGTTACATTTTATTTGTCAAAGGGTTTATGAATTTAAGAGGTTTTTTTTAAGGCAATAGGTTATTTGGCATTAACAAAGAAGGAGTTTTCCAAATAAATTGCCTAGTATAAATTAGTTCTTCTCATTTAAGTGCTAAAACTATATTTAGAGCTTTTTTTTATGGAATCTTACTAAAATTTATTATTTGCCCCAAATGTAATGTAGAGCATTCTGAAGAGAAAGTAACATTTTATAGATTGTCAAATGTCATCAGAGTGAATATTAATTACCATGCTGTATATGTCTATAGTAAAGCCATTAGAAGCATTTGAAGTTAAGTTGGGTTCTTTACTCCCACACTAAGTAGTCTCAGTCTACTCCATTTAAAAATTTCTTCTCTGATTCTGCATGGTTTGTTTTTGTTTTTTCCACTGCTAATAAGCTATTGGGTACTATTCTTACCTTTGACAGTGTGTGCCCCAAACAGTCATCCTTTTCTTTTCCTTCTTTCTTATTTGCTGTTGCATTTTGCTTTTGGCTACCAAGTTGTGAACTCAGTGGGAGTTCTGGGATGTTTTTATTTTTATTTATTTATTTTTTTTATTGAAGCATAGTTGATTTCCAGTGTTGTGTTAATTTCTGCTGTACAACAAAGTGAATCAGTTATACACATATATATTCTTTTTTATATTCTTTTCTATTGTGGTTTATCCCAGGATGTTGAATATTGTTCCCTGTGCTATACAGTAGGACCTTGTTGTTTACCCATTCTATATGTAATAGTTTGCATCTACTAATCCCAAATTCTCAGTCCATCCCTCCCCCACCTGCCTTCCCTCTTGGCAACCACAAGTCTGTTCTTCTCTATGTCTGAGTCTATTTCTCTTTTGTAAATAGGATTGTTTGTGCCATTTTTTGATTCCACATGTAAGTGATATCATATGGTATTTGTCTTTCTTTCTGACTTCACTTAGTATGATAATCTCTAGATGCATCCATGTTGCTGCAGATGGCATTATTTCATTCTTTTTTATAGCTGAGTGGTATTCCATTGTATATATATACCACATCTTCTTTATCCATTCATCTGCTGATGGACATTTAGGTTGTTTCCATGTCTTGGCTATTGTGAATAGTGCTTCTGTGAACATAGGGGTGCATGTATCTTTTTGAATTACAGTTTTGTCTGGATATATGCCCAGGAGTGGGATTGCTGGATCATATGGTAATTGTACTTTGGTGTTCTGAGGAACCTCCATACTGTTTTCCGCAGTGGCTGCACCAACTTACATTCCCACCAACAGTGTAGGAGGGTCCCCTTTTCTCCACACCCTCTCCAGCATTTGTCACTTGTAGACTTTTTAATGATGGCCATTCTGAGCAGCATGTGGTGGTACTTCATTGTGGTTTTGATTTGCATTTCTCTAATAATTAGCAATGTTGTGCATCTTTTCATGTGTTTATTGGCCATCTGTATTTCTTCTTTGGAGAAATGTCTCTTTAGGTCTTCTGCCCATTTTTCAATTGGATTGTTTTCTTGTTGTCGAGTTGTATGAAGTGCTTATATATTTTGGAAATTAAGCGCTTGTCGGTTGCATCGTTTGCAAATATTTTCTCCCATTCTGTAGGTTGTCTTTTCATTTTGTGTATGGTTTCCTTTGTTGTGCAAAAGCTTATAAGTTTGATTAGGTCCCATTTGTTTATTTTTGTTCTTATTTCTATTGCCTTGGGAGTCTGACCTAAGAAAACATTGGTACGATTTATGTCAGAGAATGTTTTGCCCCTGATCTCTTCTAGGAGTTTTATGGTGCCTTGTCTTATATTTAAGTCTTTAAGCCATTTTGAGTTTACTTTTGTGCATGGTGTAAGGGTGTGTTACAACTTCATTGATTTACATGCAACTGTCGAACTTTCCCAGCACCACTTGCTGAAGAGACTTCTTCCCATTTTATATTCTTGCCTCCTTTGTTGAAGATTAATTGACCATAGGTATGTGGGTTTATTTCTGGGCTCTATTCTGTTCCATTGATTCATAGGTCTGTTTTTTGTGCCAATACCACACTGTTTTGATTACTGTAGCTTTGTAGTATTGTCTGAAGTCTGGGAGGGTTATGCCTCCTGCTTTGTTCTTTTTCCTCAGGATTGCTTTGGCAATTCTGGGTATTTTATGGTTCCATATAAATTTTAGGATTATTTGTTCTAGTTGTGTGAAAAATGTCATAGATAATTTGATAGGGATTGCATTAAATCTGTAGATTGCTTTGGGTAGTATGGCCATTTTAACAATATTAATTCTTCCAATCCAAGAGCATGGGGTATCTTTCCATTTCTTTGAATAATCTTCAGTTTCCTTTGTTAATGTTTTATAGTTCTCAGCATATAAGTCTTTCACCTCCTTGGTGAGGTTTATTCCTAAGTTTTTTATTTTGGGGTTGCTATTTTAAAAGGTATTTTTTTCTTTTATTTTCCCTTTCTGATATTTCATTGTTGGTGTAAAGAAATGCAACCGATTTCTGTATATTCATCTTGTATCCTGCTACCTTGCTGAATTCATTTATCAGTTCTAGTAATTTTTTGTGTAGAGTCTTTAGGGTTTTCTATATATAGTATCATGTCATCTACATATGGTGACAATTTTACCTCTTCCAATTTGGATACCTTTTATTTTTCTTGTCTGACTGCTGTGGCTAGAACTTCCAATACTATGTAGAATACAGATGGTGAGAGTGGGCATCCTTGTCTTCCATATTTTCACAGAATGCTTTCAGCTTTCACTTTTGGGTATTATTTTGACTGTGGGTTTGTCATAAATAATTTTTATTATTTTGAGATATATTCCCTCTATACCCACTTTGGTAAGAGTCTTTATCATGAATCGATGTTGAATTTTGTCAAATGCTTTTCCTACATCTATTGAGATGATCATGTGGTTTTTATCTTTTCTTTTGTCCATGTGGTATATCACGTTGATTGATTTACATATGTTGAACATCCTTGTGAACTTGGGATGAGTCCCACTTGGTTATGGTGTATGATCTTTTTTATGTGTTGTTGGATTTGGTTTGCTAGTATTTTGTTGAGAATTTCTGCATCTATATTCATCAAAGAAATTGGCCTGTAATTTTCTTTTTTGGTGGTGTCTTTGCTTTTGGTATCAGAGTGATGGTGGCTTCATAGAATGTCTTTGGGAGTGTTCCCTCCTCTTCAATCTTTTGGAATAGTTTGAGAAGGATGGGTAAAAGTTCTTCTTTGTATGTTTGGTAGAGTTCACCTGTGAAGCCATCTGGTCCTAGACTTTTGTTTGTAGGGAATTTTTTTAAATTACAGATTCTATTTCACTTCTAATGATTGGTCTGTTCAAATTGTCTGTTTCTTCTTGATTCAGTTTTGGTGGGCTGTATGTTTCTAGAAAGTTGTCCATTTCTTCTAGGTTGTCGAATTTGTTGGCATATAATTGTTCACAGTATTCTTTTATGGTTTTTTTGTATTTCTGCGGCATCAGTTGAGATTTCTCCTTTTTCATTTCTTATTTTGTTTACCCTTTCAAAGAACCACCTCTTGGTTTTCTTGATGTTTTTCTGTTGTTTTTTAATCTTATTTATTTCCTCTCTGATCTTTATTATTTCTTTCCTTCTGCTGACTTTAGGTTTTGTTTGTTCTTTTTCTTTTAGGTGGTAGGTTCGGTTGTTTATTTGAGATTTTCCTTGTATTTTGAGAAAGGCCTGTATTGCTATGAACTGCTCTAAGAACTGCTTTTGCTGCATCCCATAGATTTTGTATGGTTGTTTTCATTGTCATTTGTCTCGATATTTTTTAATTTCCTTTTTGATTTCCTCATTGACCCATTGTTTTTTTAGTAGTATGTTGTTTGGTCTCCATGTAATCTTTTTTTTCTCATTTCTTTTTCTGTGGTTGATTTCTAGATTCATGCCATTGTCAAAGATGCTTGAAATAACTTTTTACCAAATTTTGTTTTGTGCTCTGTTATGTGGTCAATCCTAGAGAATGTTCCATGTCTACTTGAAAAGAATGTGTATTCTGTGTTTTGGGGATGTAATCCTGAAAATATCAATTAACTCTAACTGTTCTGTTGTATCATTTAGGATCTGTTGCCTTGATTTTCTGTCTAGAAGATCTGTCCATTGATGTGAGTGGGGTGTTAAGGTCTCCTACTATCATCGTATTCCCATCAGTTTCTCCCTTTATGTCTGTTAGTTTTTGTTTTATGCACTTGGGTGCTTCTATATTAGGTGCATATATGTTGACGAGTGTAAAGAGTGTAAAATCCTCTTCTTGTATTGATCCTTTTATCATTATATAGTGTCCTTCTTTGTCTTTATGGCCTTTGTTTTAAAGTCTGTTTTGTCTGACATGAGTATTGCAACCCCTGCTTTCCTGTCATTTCCGTTTGCATGAAATATCTTTTTCCATCCCCTCACTTTCAATCTATGTGTGTCCTTTGCCCTAAAGTGGATCTTTTGTATGCAGCATAATGTAGGCTCTTGTTTTTTTTATCCAGTCTGCCATACTGTGTCTTTTGATTGGAGCATTCAGTCCATTGACATTTAAGATAATTATTGATAACTGTATTTATTGCCATTTTAAACTTTGTTTTCCAGTTGATTCTATGTTTCTTCTTTGTTTCTTTTTGTTTTTGTTGTTCTTTTTGTAGTTTGATGATTTCCTTTTATTTTATGCTTGTGTCCTTTTTTTGGTTTTTGTGAATCTGTTGTATTTTTGATTTGTGATTACCCTGTTTTTCAAGTATGTATGTTAACCCCTTCCAATAGCTGCTTGCTTTAGACTGATAGTCATATAGGCTCAAACACTAAAAAAAAAAAAAAAAATCTACATTTTCTTACTCTCCTCCCCCATATTTTATGATTTTGATGTCCTCTTTTACATCTTTATGTTTATCCTTTTGCTGTCCCTTGTGTTTATCATCACTTTCACAAATAGCTTTTTTTTTTCTTTTTGATCTGTATACTGGCGTATTGAAGTGATTTACTTTCCAATTGTGAGCTTCTCTTTCGTATATCTTCTTGCTTCCTTTCTATTTAGAGAAGACCTTTCACTATTTCTTTTAGGATAGGTTTAGTATTGCTGTAGTCTTTTGGTTTTTGCTTGACTGAGAAATTCTTTATCTCTCTTATTCTAAATGATAATGTTGCTGGGTAGAGTATTCTAGGTTGCAGATTTTTCTATTTTAAGACTTTGAATTGACCATCTTGTTCTTGATTCTTACAGGTAATTGCCCATGCCAGATAATGAATAACATCTATTTCCCTGTTTTGTCTGCTTCAAATTAATGATGATATGTCTTTGTTGTTCTTCAAACATTTTCTTATATTGATTTTTTTTGTTTCTATAGCATCATACAAAAAGTGCACTTAACTTGAATTGTACTTTTTAATTTTTGCACTTTATTTTCATTCACTTAATTAACTTATTAGCAAAACTAGTTTGCTTCAGTTTGTAATCTTAATTCTGATTTTCTTCTCTTTTGGACAAAATCCTTTAGTCTGGACTTTTAAAGGTTGCAAAGAGCAGAGAAGACCTCTCGTTACCTCAAGTCATAGATATTTAGTGTGAACATATGTGGAGACTATAATGAATAGTGGAAACAATCTCTTTAGATCTCATAGAGAAATAGGTGGTCATCCTGTAAACAAATGCATTTGCAAGTTAGACCTAAAAGAGAAGGGAAACAAACATTGTTTAGAAAATAGCACATAGTTCTGATGACAAGGTAATCTACTTGTCTCTTGAGAATCAAGTGTCCCTTGCTCTCTACTGTAGTGCTGTGCCATTATCATCACATCACCATCTTCTTTATTTGCTTCTGCTGCTCATACCTCTGTTATTCACTTCCTACCTCATGATTTCTGCTTACTATAGTCTCTCTGGGTATGTCTTTTGCCTCTCTTTCTTATTGGCTGTATGTATTGTTCATCTTTGGCATTTAGACTTCCAAAGAAGAGGATTTACTGTTTTTGGCCAGCCACCATCCCCTATGGGAAGCACCTGTTCAAGAAAATACTTCAATCTAACCATTTCATAAATCAATGGATAAAAGATGTTTGCTTTTAAGTTAGTCATCTACCCTTGATTCTGTTAGTAGAAGCCAGGGTGTGGGATCCTACAGTTTGCCTACTTGGGTATATGGAAGCTCTTGTGGATACTGAACTGTCACCAGTCTGCTCATTATAAGTGGCTTGCTTTTTAGGCAAGTTTGTAAACAGTGAGCAGGGGACTTCTAGTTCAGTCTAGGATCTAGAAAGCTGGAAAGAGTGTCACTCCCAATGTAACAACAAGAGAAGCCTGGATAATCTGTAGAATCATTACTTTAAAAAATTTTTCAGAGATCTGAGGTTACAGGGCAATCAACTAGCTTGAAATCCAAGGAAAAACAGGTACCACCAAGGAGAGATTTGATAGGAGAGCTGGTTCATCTGAACATGAGAAGAAGAAAGGATTGCCATATAAGTGGGTAAGAAAAATTCAACAAACTGCTAAAGGCCTAGTGGGGGCTAACAAGAAAGTATAGAACCCATGGGATTTACAGATCCTCTTTATGGACCTTGACCAGGGCCTGATGCGAAAGACTGGGAGCAGGGGAGGAGACAGGAGGAAAGCCACCTTGGTGATGCAGGGTTGGAGGAGGGAAGTATCTTCTGCTGTGAAAGAAGCATGAAGTCCTGCCTGGTTTATTTTCCTTAAGTAGCAAAAGCCTTAAGCTGCTGAGGGAAGAGCATCAGATCTTATCCTAAGGGCTCAGAAGAAGACCCACTGCAGCCGGGGGAAAATAAAAATAATTTTAAAACACCACCACTATGCCTGAGGCAGGGGCAGGAAATCAAGGGTAGGTTATTAGAATTCTCCTACCATTGGAGATGAGGCAGTATCACTAAAAAGGCCCAAACCCTGAAACCCAAGGACACAAGGCCCAATACTGAGGCTGAACCAAGAGAACCCTCTGCCTATATCCTTCCATCCACCATCATCAG
Source organism: Balaenoptera ricei (assembly GCF_028023285.1). Classification (NCBI taxonomy): domain Eukaryota; kingdom Metazoa; phylum Chordata; class Mammalia; order Artiodactyla; family Balaenopteridae; genus Balaenoptera; species Balaenoptera ricei. The sequence goes on from NC_082655.1 coordinate 28,472,807, forward strand.
GCTGAGAAGCACCAAGTAACAGGCAATAATAATCTACCACTAGGGAAGGAGTAAGAGCATAGAGAGACTCTCTGAAATGCAGATGTATGGTGAAGGCCTAAAGTTAGGGGTGGAACAGTACAGTTGGGGAAGATCATCCAGCATCTCAGTCCCCACCAGAGTACAAAGTAACACTGAAGGAATTTGAAGTTGGTGATGCACTGAAGGTAACCATAGCAACAACAGAATTCAAGCTCAGATCAGCCCTTTCTTAGCCCTTTCTCAACCTCCCTCTGTCATGACCACCCACACGAATGGCCTAGCAGAAGAAATGTGTCCATTACCAGGCATAAATACTGCTTACCTCAGTCTCTACTGTTTTTTACATCCAGTATTCAGTCAGAGGTTACAAGACACACAAAAAGAAGTAAAAAAACATCCTGCTGTCAAGAAACAAGGGAAACAAACCAGACTCAGAGATGACCTCTATTTTGGAACTACCAGACAAAGGATTTTAAATAACTGTGGTTAATTTGTTAAAGCCTCTAGTAGAAAAGATGAGTAAATTAATACAGAATTTTAGCAGAGAGAAACTAGAAGAGTCGATTAAAAATGCTAGAAGTTTTAAAAAAAACCCACAGCAACAAGAGAAGAATGCGTTCAACAAACTCATCAGTATACTCAATACATCTGAGGGGAAAAAAAATCAGTAACCTTGAAGATTGATTTCAGTTCTGCTAATTTTTACTAACCTAAGAGGGTGGAAATGGGGTGGGATTAAAAACAAACAAACAAAAAAACAGAGCATCCAAGAGCTGTGGGGCAATATCAGATGGTCTACCATACATCTAGTTGGAATCCCAGAAGGGACATGGAACATTTGCCAAAATAGACCATATTCTGGGCCATAAAATAAATGTCAACAAATTTAAAAGAATAAGAATCATGAACAGAATGTTCTCTGACCATAACAGAATTAAATTAGAAATTAATAACAGAAAAATCTGGAAAATCCACAAGTATTTGGAAATTAAATACATTTCTGAATAACCTGTGAGTCATAGTGGAACTCACAAAGGAAATAGGAAATATTTTGAATGGAATGAAAATGAAACAAACACAGCACATATGGGATGCAGCTAAAGCAGTGCTTAGAAGGAAATTTATAGCATTACATGTTATATTACAGTAGAAAAAATGTCTCAATTTTATAATTTAAGCTTCCGTCTTAAACCAGGAAAAGAAGAGCAAACCAAGTCTAAAGCAAGTAGGAGGAAGGAAACTTACAAAGAGCAGAAATCAGTGAAACTGAAAACTGAAAATAATAAAACCAATGAAAAGATCAAAATTGATAAGTCTCTAGCCAGAGTAACCAAGGAAAAAGACAACACAAATTACCATATCAGAAATAAAAATGGACATGTCAGTACAAGTCCAAAAGACACTAAAGTGTAATAATGGGATGTTATAAACAACTCTATATTCATATATTTGACAATTTAAGTGAAGCTAATTCCTTGAAAGACAAGCATTACCACAGTTCACTGAAGAACAAATAGATATCCTTAATAGTCTTATATCTGTTAAAGAGACTGAATTTATTGTTAGGAACCTTCTGACAAATCTCCAGACCTAGGTTGTTTCACTGGTGTGTTCTACCAAATGAACAAACAATACCAATTCTATACATACTTCCAGAAAATAGAAGAGGAAGGAACACCTCCCAACTTGTTTTATGAGGCCAGCATTACCCTGATAGCAAAGACATGACAAGAAAAGAAAACAGGAAAAAAATTAAAAACCACACCAGTATCCCTCATGAATATAGATACAAAAGTCCTCAGTAAAATATTAGTAAATGAAATCCAGCAGTAAGTAAAAAGGATAATACATCATGACCAAGTAGTGTTTACCCAGGGAATTCAAGGCTGACTCATCAACATTCAAGTATCAATCAACATAATTCAGTGTATCATCAGACTAAAGAAGAAAAATATTTGACCATTCTAGTAGATGCAGAAAAAGAATTGACAAAACTTAGTATCTGTTTATGATAAAAATGCTTAGCAAACTAGGAGTTGAAGGTAACTGCCTCCTCAAAAAACCGAGTGTTAACATCGTATTTCATGGTAAAAAAGCTAGAATGCTTTCCCCTAAGATTGGTAACAGGCAAGGGTGTTTGCCCTCATTACTCCTAGTCAGCCTCATGCTGGAGCTCCTAGCTAGTGCAGTGAGGCAAGAAAAAGTAGTAAAAGGTATAAAGAATTATCAAGAGGTTTCAGTAACTACCATGAGAAAGATGAAACCACTTTTTAGGTGTTATCTTAAAAGCAGTGTTTATCTGCAGTTCCTTTGTCTACTCTTAGCTTGCAACCTTTGAATGGAATTATAAGTTTATTTTCCTAACATGGCCGCTGACCAACCTAATAAGTATCATACATCTTAAGTGGTGTGATCTTTTTTATTTAGCTGTATGGAATACTTGATTTTAAAATGAAGAATAGGAAGGCTAGAATTTATTAAATGAATATCACACAGTCTCTTACTACATAAAGAAAAAATTAATCTCATTTAAAGGGAGTGTTTTATCTCACAGTAAATTATATTTGCAGTTAGTTCCATCAGACTAGTTTATTATAATTTGTTTTTAAAACTTCCAGATAATTAGCTTTGAGTATATTTAAAGCATCCAAATCTTATTTGAGGAATAATTTGTTCACTTTCTGGGGGGCAGATCCACAAACTATTTGCTGAAACATGCATTAATGGAAAGTATAAAACAAAGTAATGAGAATACAGTTGAAACTACAGAAAAAACTGAATTTGACAATAAAACTTACTGTAAAATGTAATATAAAAGGCCAGTTAGTTGGCAGTGATTTTGAAAATAAACCTCACTTAGCCAGTGATTATCAGGAGCAAAGGGAGAGAAGAAATAGTCCGTGAACACTGTGTGCTAGCCTGTTCCCCTTCTGCAGAGAACAAGCACTGGCCCCACCCAAAAGCCCTATCCCTTGGCATTGTTGCAGCAACACAAATTAGGTTGCTCTGTCTCTGGATTCTCCTGTGGCCTGTGTTGGAGAGCCACTTCACAGCTTTCCCTATTGAACATAGGTCAGGTCTCCACCTTTAATTTCAACCCAACATTTTATTCTCCAGTCTGCTCTAAAACTCATGGAAGCAATTCAGTGTTTATTAAGTACTATGCATATTTTATGTTTTCTATATTTGATATGACTTTTGTTGGTATTTAGGCATTTTTAACTCTGATAAACAGCATTTGTAATGAAGAATATCACTGCAGCCTCTTTCCATTAAAAAAAAAGTATTGCTATAGATGGAATCCAGTTATGAGCCTCAACCTAATGAGTCTGTAGTAAAATGAGTTCCTTTAGCCATCAATATTGCAATAAAATTATTAACATAATGAACATTCTTGACATTTTATTGTAAATAGACAGTACAAAGTCAATAATTTGTAAACAGATCTGCGTTTGAATCCTAGCATTGTGATTTTTCTGTGTAGCCTAGAATAAGTTACTCAGGCTCTCTCAAGTATATTCTTTCATCTATGAAGATAATAAGAGCCTTGTGGGTTATTGATGTTAATATTTATAACATGTCTGGCACATAGATTGTGCTCATAAATCATAGTAGCTATCGTTCTTCGTAGTTATTATTACAAATTAGCATTTGTAAACTTCACATTTGTATTCTGTGGTTTAAAAAATATTCTGCCTATAAAATTGGTGCTTTATAGCATGTTGTAAATGAGTTACTAACAGTTGACAAATACTATAGTGTAGTGGTTAAGAACATAGACTCCAGATTCAAATCTCAGCTCCACAACTTATAACCAGCCTGACCATGGGCAAGTTACTTAAATCCTTTGTGCATCACTTCCCTCAGCTTTAAGATAGACCTAACAATAGCACATTTCTCCCAGGAGCATTATGAAGAGTTGTTAATCAGTTTTAGGCATATAGAAAGTTTAGAACAGTTGTTGACATGTAGTTCTGTGTGTCAGCTGTCATCCGTATTATTATTAATTTGTTGTTGAGTAAATGATTTTTTGTCACTTTTTATTTTAGGTGAATCTTGGAAGCAACCAGTACCTTTTCTCTGTCATAGTGGATCCTAAAGAAATGCCCTGCTTCTGTTTGCGCCATGATGTTGATGCACTTCTCTGGCAACCACACTCCAGCAACCAAGACGATATGTGGGAGCATATCGCAACTTTCAATGCTTTAGGTATAAGCAAGCTCTTTGACAACTTTTTCCTTTACATTGAAAACTACAGTCATTCTTTTTTTTTTAAGTTTTTGGGTTTGTTTAAATTTGAGCTGTCCTAATTATGCTTGGATTGATTTGTGCTATAATTTGGTTGCTTGTACATAGTTGATGAATGTTAGTACTTTTGGAACAGTAGGACTAATTTGTTTTTATGCTTGTGCAGAAGATCAGCACAGAATAGAAATCAAAGTGGTTATCTAACTGCATGAATCATTCTAATCAGTTATTTGCTTATTCCAGCTAAGCTATACAATATCAGAATATGAACAAGGGGCTTGACAGTACCCTACATAGAACTTGTATTCAGGTTTCTTCAGAGTAGTCTTCGGTAATCATGGAATTGCTCTAAGGTAAAGCACATTATGAGACATGGAACTTAAGTGAAAAACAGCCATTATAATGAAAATACTTAGGGAAGATGATGATAAGCAGAAATGAAATTTATTCTGTAGGATAAAAGGGAAAATACTGGTTTTAAAACTAGAGCTTGAAACATTTTGAGCTACATGATTGTAGACTTATGCAATAATTGATTTAATGATAAAATACATTAGTATTGTGTGGGAGAAATTTTTTATATGAATTGACCACAGCTATTGCTTTATTGAAAGGTTATTTTAAACTGCCAGCAGGAAGTAAAATTATGCATTGTGATTGCTGTATATGTACAGCCCTAACTGTAGAGGAGATTTTTTCAATTATCCCTTATAGTTAGTAATATGGGCTGTTAAACTGGTTAATTCAGACTCCAAATGGATTTTTATGACCTGAAATAAAGTTTGATTGAATAATTTAGCCACATAATTTCTAGCCTTTCTACTAAAATTCCTGATTTTTTATTCTATTTTTTTCAGTAAGAGGAAAGCTTTATCTTAATTTTCAGATATTCCTTTTGTATCCCTAAATCCCCTAGTATAATGGAATTCTATTATGCTTGAGTTTAAGTTAAATCAGCATTACATTAGATGTGTAGTCTTGAGATGTTATGTACATTATTTTGTCAAGATTAGCCTGGAGAGCTAAATCTAGGCTCTCAAATAGGTGTCTATGTCCTCTCTATTTTTTCCTCATCAAGGCCTGCTTAATATTAAAAAACCAGCATTGATCTGCTTGTGCTCAGTTGTTCCTTTGCTCATTCATTGTTTGATGAGGTCTCAATTTACATTAGTGTTATATTTCCTCTCTCACATGTTATAATGTTCAGTAATCATGTCCCAATCTGAAAATTCTAATTTTTATTTCAGAACATAAATGCTCTTTTAAAAACTATAAAGATAATTTTTAAAAAGATTATTTTTTCAAAGTTTAATTAGTTTTCAAGGGATATCCTAATGGAATTTTTTAAAATAGATACTTGAATTTTCTTTGAGTTTGTAGTGGTCTCAAGGCTCTACTTCTGAGAGGTGAAGTACAAATCCTGTTACAGTGTTGGTATTGGTGTATAAAAATACCACTGACATTATAGAAATAATGGGAATGCATTGTGCATATTAGTACCTTCGGGGATGGGGTCTGCATTATGCACACACTCCTAAAACAACTTTATAATACATCCTATAAACATTTTCCCATTTATTTGATAAGAAAAAAGAAAAGATGCTGTAATGCCACATCTGTGATTGATGTACTCAATTATTATTTAAAGATATTTTGGCATGTTTTTAGTGTGTTAGATTTTTAGTGTTTTAATTATTCATGGAAATTATATAGGAACTATATTGTGCTTTTTTTTGAAGGGATGAAACACTATTTTGTTCCTTAGGAATTAATGCTTTATTTTTGCACCATTTGGGAGAGATTGATTGTGGCTAGTCATTAATGGTTCAGAATTTAACGATTGTTGAGTATCTATGATATATATTTTTATTTAACCCTTTCAATTTGTAATAAAATTTATGAACTATTAAATGTTAAATCACTGTTTTTCCCCTTCTGTTTAATAATATAGTTTTTCTTTTTTTTTGTTTCATATTTCTTGGCAGGCTACGTCCAAGCATCAAAGAGAGACAAAAAATTTTTTGCCTGTGCTCCAAATTACTCTTATGCAGCCCTTTGTGAGTGCCTTCGACGAGTTTTCATCTATCGTCAGCCCACTCCCATGTCCACTGTACTTTACAATAGGAAGGAAGGCAGGCAAGTAGGGCAGGTTGCTAAGCAGCAGGTAGCAAGCCTAGAAACCAGTGATCCTATTTTAGGCTTTCAAGCAACAAATGAGAGATTATTTGTTCTCACTACCAAAAACCTCTTTTTAATAAAGGTAAATACAGAGAATTAATTACTCCAACATGTTGGCTTCTCTGTACTGGAAAAGTATTCAGTGGTAGCTGGAAGGCTGGGCAGTTGTGCTGTAATCTGTTAAGTTTTATTGTGTTAAAATTATCTTGTATGAATTTATTTTTTAAAGGATATTGGAAATATATTTGAGATTATGAGTCTATAAAAGCTATGGAATGAAGCTGCAAATTTAGAGGAAATTAGCTTCTGTAAAAAATGTAAAGATAGTATCAGCAAGTATAATTAATTTTTTAAAAACAGGCTAGAATCTCATCTTTTATATGAAAGATGTACAATTCATGTTTAAAAATAAAAATATTTATCGTGTATTTTTTGTTCACTGATACAGTTTCTACTTCTTTACCTATAGAATGTATAGGATAATAGTTAAAGTGTTGATTCTTGTAAATACTTTTCAAATGGACTGAATAGCTGGGGTAGAGGGAGAAATATAACAGGTACAGCAGGTCTAGTACTGTTAAAGTTTGCTGAGAGACCTTAAGTGTTTTTTCATATTAAGTATAGCTTTATTTTTTTTTTTTTTTTTTTTTTTAAACAAGTATAGCTTTATTTAACTTTTATCCATTTGGTCTTCCACAGACATAAATAAAGAGAGATGATAAGGTTCTACGAAGTGTAGCTCTTATCCATTGCTATATAACAAACCACTCCACAACTCAGTGGTTTAAAACAGGATGTTTTATAATTTTTCATGGTTCACTGACTTGACTGTCTCTGTTCTGCATGGCCTTTCCTCCTCCAGTAAACTAGACCGTGTTTCTTCCCATGACAGAAAAAACATTACAAGAGGGCAAGCCCTAACGTACAAGAGTTTATCAAGCCTGCACTTGCATCATATTTGCTCATCTTTCATTGAACAAAGCAAGTCTAGAGTCAGTGTGAGAGAGTGGAGTACACAAGGATACAGATAGCAGGTGGTATGATTCACTGGGAGCCATTTATGTAACAAACAGTCTGCCATACAGATTATAATTCGTCCTGGTAGTTCTTACATTTCTACAGTTAAGAAAAAAGTAATCCTGTTTGTTTATACATTAAATATGTTTTGCCATGAATTTTAGCTTCTTATATTATTCCCTTGGATTTCTTTTGGTGTGCATTTACCTGGAAAATTGTTTACTTTTATACCATTTTTGTATGCTTCTTATATAAACTTCAAGTTAAATTTTATAATAGGGGAATTGAGACTTTAATATAAGAGGCAGAAAATGAAGAAAAGAGTACAAGGTAGGAAACATTTGTTCCTAACATACCTCTTGCCTATCTAGACAAGTGTTTGGCTGAATTAAATTGTAGTGAAAGAAGGAAAAATAAGTTTGAGAGACAGAAAAGGAGGAAAAAGATGGGGATTACATGCATGTTCTAAACACTATGTCAGAAGGCAGTTTCCTGGAGAGAAGTATTGGGATGCTGGATAAAAAGTTGGGAAAACTCCTGAGAACTGGTAGTGACAGTGGAGTCCTAATAGTACTCTGTTAGTACTAGGAAAGAGGACTAGATAGCTATCAAGCATTAAGAGATCATGAACACAGAAAAAAAAAAAGTATGGCTGAACCAAAAAACAAAACAGTGATATTTGCAGAACTTTTTAGTGTCATTGTAAAATTTAATGAAACAAAAGACTATTTAGACAGTGAACTATTAAAAGCCTTTGTTATGTGACAGTAGATTTAAATTTTCTTTAAAATTTACCTCAGAGATCATAAATACCCTTTTAGGGAATTTAAGAAAAATACAGATTAATGTGGTGCTTAATTAACCATATGACAATATATATATGCAAATTTCCATATGGTAATCAATTTTCTTTCCTTTGTATATGTGATTTTTAACATGATTAATGTTGAATTGAAACCTATTAGGATAACTAGTCCTAAATATTTTTGCATATTGATCTATGTTAAGAGAGTAACAGGTCTAGAGCAGTGATTCCAAGTCATGTTTTCTTGAAATGTTTCAAGGATTCCACAAATATTTAACTCAGTTTGAATAATGTTCTAAAGAGATATATACAACAAGTGCTATGAATGTAGTACCTTGTGTTTTGTTGATTTTTTTACCATAAATTATAAATGGGAATTTATAAAATATTTATGATAGTAATAAAGTAGTATTTGGTGTTTTTCATATGGAGTCATTTAATGATATTCATTATATCAACATGTTTAGTAAGCATCAGCTATGTACCATAACATATTTTCAGGGCTAAGGATAATACAGTGTTAAAGACAAATATTCTAGTGATTTCCAGGTGAAATTTCTCTTTAAGAAGCAGGTGGGGGGTAGGTGGAGTTGCTCTATTAGAAAGACATTTAAGCAGGGATGGAACCCATATGAGAACAAACAAAAGAGTTGCCAGTGGGAAGGGTCAGGAAGAGGATAGTAAAGTTCAAGAAATTAACCAAAGAAAAGCATCATAAGGAACTACTATGAACAATTATATGCTAACAACTTTGTAACGTAGAAAATGGATAAATTCCTAGAAACGTATAACCTGTCAAGACTGAATCATGCAGAAATAGAAAATCTTAACAGACCGATTACTAGTAAGGAGTAATAAAAAACCTCCCAACAAACAAAAGACCAGGACCAGACGGCTTCACTGGTGAATTCTACCAAACATTTAAAGAATTAATACCAATTCTTCCCAAACTCTTCCAAAAAAACAGAAGAGGGAACCCATCCAAACTCATTTGAGGTGGCCAGCATTACCCTGATACCAAAACTATACCAGGATGCCACAAGTAAAGAAACAGGCCAATATCCCTGATGAACGTAGATATAAAAATTCTCAATAAAATATTAGCAAACCAAATTCACAATACATCAAAAGGATTACACACCATGATCAAGTGGGATTTATTACAGGGATGTAAGGATGATTCAATGTTTGCTAATCAATCAACGTGATACATCACATTAATTTAGATACAGAAAAAGCATTTGACAAATTTCAACATCTATTTATGATAAAAAGTCTCAACAAAGTGAGTATAGAGGGAACATACCGCAACATAATAAAGGCTGTATATGACAAGCCTACAGCTAACATCATACTCAATGATGAAAAGTGAAATCTTTTCCTCTAAGGTCAGGAACAAGACAAGGATGCCCACTCTCGGCACTTTTATTCAACATAATATTGGAAGTCCCAGCCATAGCAATTAGATGAAACAAAAGGTGTCCAAGTTGGAAAGGAAGAAGTAAAACTCACTCTTCACAGATGACATGACTGTATATATTAAACACTAAAAACTCCACCAAAAAAACTTAGATCCAATGAATTAGGTAAAGTTGCAGATAAAAAAATCAATATACAAAAATCTGTTGAGTTTCTATACACTAATAACAAACCATCAGAGAAATAAAACAATCCCATTTACAATTGCATTAAAAAAGAACAAAATACTTACAAATAAATTTAGTCAAGAAGGTGAAAGAAACTGAAGAAGATAAAAAGTAAATACAAAATAAATACAAAGGCATCCCATGCTCACGGATTGGAAGCAATTGCTACTCAAAGCTACCTACAGCTTTAATGCAATCCCTGTTAAAATTCTAATGGGATTTTTCACGGAAATAGAACAAACCTGAATTTTATATGGAACCACAAAAGACCACAAAAAGCCAAAGCACTCTCTTAAGAAGAACAATGGTGGAGGCATCATGCTCCCTGATTTCAAACTGTATTACAAAGCTACGGTAATCAAAACAGTATGGTATTGGCATAAAACCACACAAAGATCATTGAAACAAAATAGCCCAGAAATAAACCCACCCATATATATGGTCAATTAATTTATGACAAAAGAGTCAATAATATACCAAGGGGAAAGGACAATTTCTTCAATAAATGGTTTTGGCAAAACTGGACATCCACACACAAAAGAATGAAAATGGGCCTGATGTCATAATTACCTAGTCAGCTTTATTTTACACTATGTGTGGGAGGAAACATCTGTGCTTTCAGATGATTTTTGTTGTGCATAATTATGAAGATATCTATATCCATCTGTTAGTGGTAACGGCTAGAACCTGGCTGTGTTCAGTATCATAGCTATTATATGTGGGAAATAATTAAATATTCTCCAAAGAGAGAGCTATTTCCCAAGTGTGAGCAAGCTTCAGGTACATTAGTTCATTGTTCAAATATTTCTTGTGTTGCAATTATATGTTTTCAGGTAATTTTGCTAGGTGCTGAGGATGATCAAAATGTAAACACAGATCTTCAAGGAGTTTTGTTTAGTAAAATGAACATGATTTAGAGAGTCAGATTTTCCCCGATACCTACTATGCAAAATGGAGACAATAATACATTCCCCAGAGAGTTGTGGTGAGGGTTATATGTTATGTAGAGTGTCTAGTTTTCAATGTGTGCTAGTTTCCTCAAAAGGTTTTATATCTTAAAGAATATACAAGAGATAAGAAATGATTTTGACAGCTTGATATTTGATGTTTAATGAGATTTTTTTTCCTGTAATTGACTACTGGAAGAGCTCCCAGAAAGAAAACAAAGGTTGCTTTGCTAAGCACCCTACCTGATAGGCCTGGGGGAGCACCTGCTATGAGAGTAGGAGGGCTTGCTGAGGGGTCAGTGTTCAGCAGAACCTCTGTTACCACCATGCACTTCTACTGCCTTCAGGGAATTGTAGAGGGAACTGTAGGAAGTTTGGGGCTGGAGAGTAGTGAGATTCAAGTAGTGCTTAAAAGTATGTCTACATACTTCATCTGTAAAAGTATGTAGGCAATGGAGAAACTGGAGGCCTGAGACCAACATGAGGGCCATTGTAACTACAAGAGCTCATGAGAAACTGATCTGGAGTAATGACAGTGGCAGTCAAGAAGAGAGGACAGAGAGATCATATTAGAGGACAAGAAAAAGGAGGAAGAATAGTACACATTTTCCTTTTATCACACATTCAGGATTAGGAGTAAGTTGTAGAAGGAATACACCATCTTTAATTTGGGACATGTTAAAAGTCCAACCTTTTGCAACCCTCCTACACTGTTGGTGGGAATGTAAATTGGTGCAGCCACTATGGAAAACAGTATGGATGTTCCTCAAAAAACTAAAAATAGAGTTGCCACATGATCCTGCAATCTCACTCCTGGGCATATATCCAGAGAAAACTCTAATTTGAAAAGATACATGCACCCTAGTGTTCACAGAAGCACTATTCACAATAGCCAAGACATGGAAACAATTTAAATGTCCAATGACAGATGAATGGATAAAGAAGATGTGTTACATATATAAACACAACGGAATACTACTCAGCCATAAAAAAGAATGAAATAATGCCATCTGCAGAGCAACATGGATGGGCCTAGAGATTATCATACTAAGTGAAATAAGTCAGAAAGAGACAAATACCATATGATATCACTTATATGTGGAATCTAAAATACAATACAAATGAACATATCTACAAAACAGAAACAGACTCACAGACATAGAGAACAGACTTGTGGTTGCCAAGGAGGTGGGGAGGCAGGGGAGGGACAGATTGGGAGTGTGGGATTAGCAGATGCAAACTATTATATAGAGAATGGATAAACAACAAGGTCCTACTCTATAGCACAGGGAACTGTATTCAATATCCTGTGATAAACCATAATGGAAAAGAATATGAAAAAGAATGTATATATGTGTATAACAATCACTTTGCTGCACAGTAGAAATTAACACAACACTGTCAATCAACTTTACTTCAATAAAATACTTTAAAAAATTTTTTTAAGTCCAACCTTTTAAATTTCTTTGAATTTTTTTTGCAAGTTAAGACAGAATTCTCCCTTCAAAAACAAAAATCAAAACTGTGGAATCTTGAAATAGAAGATAGATTAATAATACTCTCTTAAACTTACACACTTATCTAAATGACAGGTTGACATCTTTGCCTTAATGTTCATAGGAGCCACAGGCATTTCAAAATCCTATTTCTTAAAGGCAATAACAATTACAACTAGTACATAAATAGCACCTACTATGTACCAGCCACTGTTCTAGCACTTTACATATTAACTCTTTTCTCATAACAACCCTATTATTATTTCTCAGAAGAGGAAACTGGGACATAGAAATTAAGTAGCCTGCCTTAGTTACACATTAGTTCTACAGCCAGTAAGTGGCAGAGACTGGATCTGAAACAAGGAAGTATAAACTCTAGTGAGCTTTTAGCAGCCACTTGTTAAATCTGCTTTGCACATACAGGTAGTGACTTGTCCACATACTTCTTGGTGACTGTGATGGTGGTGATGTCTTAAGTCATATATGTCTTAAGTTTCTCAGATTTTAAGCAGATGGAGTTGGGACACAATTGTATTCCTCAATCATTGTTTTTCTTTTGCTTTTTTTCCTGCTGTTGTCAGTATTCAATATCTTCAGAGACAGAGGCTTTGGGAAAGTAATTAAAAATATTCAAATCAATGGGAACATTTAGAAACTCGTGATTTCACCCCATGCTTGGTGGGGTGGGTCTAGAGAATTTCCACTGTGGTTTCCATAGCAGTGCTTTTGAACTCCTTCCAAATGCATGCTTTTTAATGGCTTCCCCAGTGATGATGAGTGACTGACCCCAGCTGTATGATAATTCCAAATTAGGCCTAAAAGGATTATTACAGTTTGGTACAATGAGAAGAAAAACTGCGATCCATTTGAACAACCTTCCTTCAGGCAATGCTTTTTTTCATAGTTTTTTGACTTTCTTTTCTCCAAGTTTTGGCTCCTGTTTTTTTTTTTTTTTTTTAATGTCACTTGATGTGTTTTAGTTCTCAAGGTATCACTTCAACCTGTGTTGAATCCTGGGCTAAAAGTACTTGTTTACTTACCCAAAGACTTTGTTTTACAAAGATAGCAGCCAGCTAAGCTCCCTGATCCACCCGGTGTCCATGAGTCATTCTAACAAAGCAGGGAAGCCTGTTGACCTATTTGCCAAGTGTCCGCTCTGGAGCCAGTTGCAATGACAGATTTTTGAGATGAAAGAACTCCTCTGGTAGGGATTTAACTAGTGGTTTCCACTGCATTCCTAGTAAGACTCTAGAATGAGTGGACAGGCCATCTGTCCCTCAGCAAATGTTCTCACTTTGGTGATAACAAATATGGATCCCAGGTCTGACAGCAGTATGAAGGCAAGTATGCCAACTTTTCAAACTGATGTGAAATTAGAAACCAAAGTCAGTTCCCGATCATCAAACACCAAATATAATGGGATGAGTAGGAAATGTTGCTTTTAGTAAATAGGAGAATTCAACATTGCCATAAGCACTTTAAGTTGTTTGAAGAGAAGCTTTTGGCAATTGTATTCCCTAATTTTCTCTAAGAATTGTATTGAAAATCACATTAAAAAGAAAACTACTGGGCTTCCCTGGTGGCGCAGTAGTTAAGAATCTGCCTGCCAATTCAGGGGACACGGGTTCGTGCCCTGGTCTGGGAAGATCCCACATGCCGCGGAGCAACTAAGGCCATGAGCCACAACTACTGAGCCTGCGCATCTGGAGCCTGTGCTCCGCAACAAGAGAAGCCACGACAGTGAGAGGCCCGCTCACCGCGATGAGGAGTGGCCCCCGCTGGCCGCAACTGGAGAAAGCCCTCGCACAGAGACGAAGACCCAACACAGCCAAAAAATAAATAAATTAATTAAAAACAAATTAATTAATTTAAAAAAAAACTATTATGTATTGATACTATTATTCTTTTTTCACCCAGAAGGAAGTAATATGCTAAATGATAGCATTCTCTGACTAGTACTGCCAAGCTGATTTTACCCATTCTGAACTCCAGGATCTTAATTGCAATAGGAATCCTCAAAAGATTCTTTAACTTGGTATATTTATTGTTGTATTAGGATACTAGTTACTAATTAATTATCACAAACTTGGTGGCTTAAAACAATACAAACTTACATTAACAGCTCTGGAGGTCAGGAGTCCCAAATGGGTCTCACTGAGCTAAAATCAAGATGTAGAGGAGGATTTGTTTCCTTGACTTTTCCAGCCTGTTGAGTCGGCCTGCTTTCCTTGACTCAGACCCTTTCTCATCTTTAGAGCCAGCAATGGTGGTGCAGATTTTCTCATGCTGCCTTACTCTGACACTGAGTCTTTTTCTGCCTCCCTCTTCCACTTTTTGGTACCCTTTGGATTACATTGGGTCCACCCAGATAATCCAGGATAATCTCCCTATCTTAAAGTCAGCTGATTAAATAACCTTATTTCCATCTGCAGCCATAATGTCTTTGCCTTGTACTGTAACATATTCACAGGTTCTGGAGATTAAGATGTGGACATCTTTGGAGGTGGGAGGGGTGCTAATCTACTGACTACAGCTGTCTACAGTCTCCTACCTAGAGTACATAGATTTTTACATCAATATTTTTATTTTATTATTTATTTTTTGTTATTTACATACACACACACACACACACACATATATATATAAAACAATCTCTATCTTAAATCCTCTTTGAATGAGGCAATGTATAAACAAAAAAAATAAAATGTAAAACTGGTAAAAATATTTCCTATAATTATGATAAAAACTCACATATAAAATGCTCATACACATGGATAATAAAAACCTAAAGATCACCCTCAAATAAATAGGAAGATAGCGGATTAAGCACATTTTGAAACAATTTCTGGAAAACAGAAATTGGAAGTGGGTTGATGATGAAACAGCTAGAGAAGATGATAATTCTAATACACCATGAGAATCCTGCTGAAGATATAGGAGCCAGTTTACCAAAAGAGAACCCCACTGAGGCTGTGGGATCAGATTGGGCAGACTGGGCAGGTGGGACAGTGAATGAGACAAATCTGAGAGATTAATTACATGTCCCTATATGGGTCAACCGTACCTGTAGGTGTCCCTATTCTCTATTCTGCTCATGGAATAGAAGCCGATGGTATTTTCCAAGGCAAACCATTTGTTGCCTTTTTTTAAGAAGGAAGAAAAAAATAAAACTGATTATCTAGAGACAACTAAGACTTCTGTTGAAGATTTTGGAGCTTGCAAGAAAAATATTTCTCATTCTAGAAATTGGGCAGATTTGTAGCCTAACAACTGGTTTTCTGATGGCTCACAATGAGGTGTATCATACTAACTGACATACCCTGAATTTCCTCACTAGAGTTCCAGTCAAAACTTTTACGCAAGAGTGAAGACCTGGTCAGAAAAGGGAAGAAAGACACCCAATATTAGAACATCCACAGTAGCAATCTGCCTCTCTGTTTTAAAGAAAAATGGACAACTTGCAGTGGCAAAAGTTGTGGTGAGAATCCATGGAACAATTATAGGAAAGATTTTTCCAGAACCGAAGAAGAGTCTTCAGGACAAAGGACCCACCTGTATCCAGGAAAATAAGTGAAGAAAGACCCACACCTACAGCGTATCATGAACTTTCAGAATACCAAGATTAAATGATGATCCTAAAAACTTCAACGACAAAAACCCAAATCACTTACAAGGAATTAAAAGTCATACAGATACTTCCTCCCCCCCCCCCGACTATACTAGAGAATAGAAAATAATGGCAAAACATTAAAAATTCTGTCATAAGGTTATTTTCAATCTAGAAATTTGTATCCAACAAATTATCAATTCAGTGTGAGGGCTGAATATACATGTACTTTCCTGCATGTAAGTTCTCAGAAAGTTGAATATTTGCTTAGTACAAATGTAGTCCCACAAGATGAGAGAAGAAACCAAGAGAGGGAAGCATATGAAATACTGAAAACAGTGAGCCCAACAAATAAAGCAATAAGAAGGGTCTCATGAGGTCAGTGTCCCGCAGAGTAAGAGCAAATAGTCCATTTAGGGGAAAAAAAGACAGAGGGCACTGAGAGAAAGAGCTTCCTAAAATAAAATCAGTTTGAACTTAGAAAAGGCTCAGAGTCACAGTATGCTAAATACAAATAATGCAAGAGAAAAAATTACGAATAGAATTCCTGAGCAAAGTAAAAATCTGGAGAAGAAAGTCAGGGCTCATATGTGATGGTAAGTGATACATGGTAGGAAGTTAAGCATGTTAACTTTAATTTTCTCTTCAAGTGGCTTAGGTCAAGCTATTGTACTCATGATGGAGGAAACACAATCCAAACACATTACTTGAGTTTTTAATGACAATGTTTGTATAGAAATGTTGTTTATTGGGTCTCAATTTTAGAGTCAATCTAAAGACAAAGAAGGCTTGACTGTGGTTGCCAGATACACGTAAATATTAACAACCTTGTTAAGGTGTAGCTGAAAGAGGGTGGGATAGAGAAAGGGAGAGGAAAAAGTTGAGAAATGGCTGAGCGGGGCATGGGTGCTAATCTCCTTATCTCACAAAGCAGGGAGTCCATAAGAGATAATGTCAAAGGTATCTGGAGTGTCTATTTTAAATTATCAAGGTAACCAACAGAACAATTAAAAAATAATTGAAGCATGAATATCATACTTTAGGAGGAAGAATGTAACAGATGCTGTGGGTGCCCTACCCAAATCCCTGTAGCCTACCCTGGAGGCCACCACAGCCAGGTCCTGCACACACTGACCTGGTGGCCTCCTGTGTCTCTCTCTCTCTGCTGGGATGGGATTGGCCTGCAAGCTGGACAGGCCAGAAGTGCAGGGAAGATGGCACAGGAATAACCCTCAACCAAGGAGGATGAGAATCTGTTTTCAATGAGACACCTTCGAGTGGTCCATTTTTAGAGGGTCCCCTGAGATACTGAGCCCAGTTGCCCAGGTAACTCATTAATCCACCTTTCATTGGTTTTTCTCCCTCTGGGTTACACTTCTCACTCCTTCACTGTGCTTCCCAGAATTGCCTTCCCAAATAAACTACTTGTACATAAATTCTTGTCTCAGGGTCTGTTTTTAGTGGGAACAAAACTAAATTCTAAAGTGTGATTCAAATCCTTTTTTTCATACTCAGGAGCTGATATATATTGTCTACAAGAAATGGCAGTTTGAGCATATTACACAGTTATGGTGAAAACCACCAAAACAAATTCAAACAGTAACATTAAAAGAGTTTTTCTCGGGCTTCCCTGGTGGTGCAGTGGTTAAGAATCCCCCTGCCAATTCAGGAGACACGGGTTCGAGCCCTGGTCCAGGAAGATCCCACATGCCGCGGAGCAACTAAGCCCATGCGCCACAACTACTGAAGCCTGCGCTCTAGAGCCCACGA
This sequence comes from Balaenoptera ricei, assembly GCF_028023285.1. Lineage (NCBI taxonomy): Eukaryota > Metazoa > Chordata > Mammalia > Artiodactyla > Balaenopteridae > Balaenoptera > Balaenoptera ricei. Next base: position 28,490,542 of record NC_082655.1, read on the forward strand.
GCCACAACTACTGAGCCTGTGTGCCACAACTACTGAAGCCCACGTGCCTAGAGCCTGAGCTCCGCAACAAGAGAAGCCACCACAATGAGAAGCCTGCACAATGCAACGAAGAGTAGCCCCCGGTTCCCACAACTAGAGAAAGCCCACGCACAGCAATGGAGACCCAACGCAGCCAAAAATAAATAAATAAATAAATAATAAATAAATAAATTTTTTAAAAAAAGAGTTTTTCTCTGATGGATGGAGAGGTGGGATGGGAGACTTTCCTTTTTATTATGTAAGTGGCAAAGGACATGAACAGACCATTTACAAAAGAAGAAAAGGCTAAAAAACGTGTATAAAAATTTCTCAGCTTCCCTAGTAATCAAAGAAATATAATGCTGAATTATTTTTCACTTATCAATTAGAAAATCTTTAAACACTTGGTAACCAAGTTTACACAGGTAACAAGGGTGAAGCAAAAGGAACACATTTTTTATACAAGATGAAGTGAAACAAACACAAGGTAACAGGGATGAAGTGAAACAAGCACTTTTCATACACTGCCAGAGAGCTTTTAAACTTACATAATCTTCCTGAAAAAGCAACTGAGTGATTTGGTTAAGAGCTTTAATATTTTTCATAACCTCTAACTCTGTAATTTCATTTCTTGGGAACAATTGCAGAAGATGAATAAAAAATACAAACATTCATGCATAAAGATGAATTGTCATTTACAGTAGTAAAAACTAAAGTTATCTAAATACTCAAAATTTAGGGGAATTATAAGTAAATTATCATATATTTATACAATAAAATACTATGAAGACATTAAATATGGTTTTGAAGAGTTTTTATTCACATAGGAAAATACATCTGGTCTAAAGCGAGGTGAAGAAGGCAGAATATAAAATTAGATATACTGATAATTTACTATCTCAAATATCTAAAACTGTATCTACTTTTTACAAAGACAAGAAAAAATGTTATGTAACATGGTGACATTCTAGCTGGAATCAGACTTTAAAAGAGGACTTTATGAGGAAATTATCTTAAGACATTTGGGGTTGAATTGAAATATCAAGATGTGTAGGTAACAGATGATGGTTAGTAAATTTCTACGTATGAGAAAAATGGACTAAAAATTTTTTTTGTATTGCTGAGAAGAGGCAAAGAGAGAATGAGGCCATGAGGTATATGACATGGCTGTGCCTCAGGACAGTCTCCACCAAACCTTTAGTACAGTTTCCTAAACTCACATAATATGATTTTTGTGAAGGCCGTCATGCTGTGTGCTTTGTTCACGGTGTGGTACAGGTAATACGCAAGGATGCTAGGTCCCAGTCCCTGGTGTGGTGGGGATAATGTAAACTTCCCAGGAATTAGCTAATGTCTTTGGAAGGGTCATGTGCAGCTGTGGTTTCCACAGGTGATGGGTTTGGAAGGGGGGTTTAGGAAATTTCACTTATATGGGAATCACCAGAATTACACCTGCAATACAAACCATATCAAGCAAGGACTTGGGTTGTAAGTGACAGAAGCACTTGTTGGAAGGGTCTGAGCTACAGGAACCAGGGCCTGTCTGGGCCTTGGAGTTTGAACTAGAACTTAAACACCATTTACATACACACCCTCTTGGTCCTCTCTCCTCCTTAGTGTATTAGCTTCATTCTCCTCCTGCTCATTGTATTTCTCCATTTGCTGTAATGTGATTGGCAACAGTATTACATCCTAACAGCTTCGTGACTAGCTTACATTGGAAAAATCCCAGCGATGGCCTTAGATGGGCTTGACTTGGTTCGTGTGCCCATCTCTTTGCAATCACTGTGGCTAAAAGAGCAAGTTTCCCTAATGGCTCAGCTGTGGAGTGGGAATTAGGCCTGATGCTAGATTACAGGAGGTCAAACAAAGCCCATGGGAGAATTCTGAACCCAGCTTTGTCTTCACAACCCAAACAAGCAAGCAATAAAAAATCCAAAGTTAACACAAAGAGTACAAAAAAATTGTAAATCAGGAATTTAAAGAACTTTCAGTTGGCTCCAGGAAAGACAGTTGAAACTATGGACTGAGACTTATTAACCCATCGGGTTATGGAGATCAGGATACGTGAACACCTGTTCTACAAGCATCCAAGAAGAAGAGTTGCCCACATTACTTAACCTTATAAACCCATACAAGGTAACTTTCTAATATAGACTGACAACCAGAGGATCATGCAATACACATTAATCAGTATATAGGAAATCTGCTAAACAAACAACAAACCCAATAAACTTCCCTAGCAATTCCATTATTCTTTTTTTGTTGTTAGTTTCTGCTGTATAACAAAGTGAATCAGTTATACATATACATATATCCCCATATCTCCTCCCTCTTGCGTCTCCCTCCCTCCCGCCCTCCGCCTTTATCTCCCTGTAAGAGAGCCCATCTTCCCTCCTCTCTCCCTTACCTCTTGTCATCCTCCATAAAAACCCCTTCTCCTGTGCCCTTCCACCTGTCTTCAGGTTCTGCTCTTTGCTGGCAGCAGCTTATCGCATAAACTCATCTGTGTTAATGTGTTAACATCACCCAGGTAACAGAACCTATTGTTGACTACCAAGGATAAATCTCCCTGTATCTAAACTCTGTCCCCCTGGGCTGAACTAGTTTCCTCTAAAAGCCAATGTATTTTTCATTAAAATGCTTGCAAATCCTTCAGGTTATTAGGTTTACGGCAGCCCCATTAAGCAGAACAATAATGATTTATGTAAGAAGTTAGGCCAGGATCTTTGTTTTTTTCAATAAGAAGGTTCATGGTCTACAGCTGCTCTTTTGGGTCCTGTAGTCTTGCATTACAGGAGTGTTTCTCTGTGACTTAAACCATTTCCCTATTTTGTTTTCCAGGAGGATATCGGTCCTCCTTGGAACTGTTCAAGATTTACAGCCTGGAAGGTCCAGCTATGATGTTCAACCCTCTGCTGAGAGAGCAGCGGGGGCTTTAGATCAGGACAGACTTTGGTAAAACCTCCAGATTTGCCCCTGATGGGCCTTATGACTTTGGGCAAGTCACTTAATGAGTTAAGTTTCCTCGTTTCCTCGACTGTAAAAGTGGGTAATAATACCTTACTGAGAGTGTTGTCCAGATTAAATAAGTACTGAGTGAACTACCCTGCCCGGCTGTAGGGGCCATTCCTTGCCTTTCCCCTGCCCTGCATCACAAGTGGGTTGACCCTTAAAGACTGCATTTCCCAGGTTCCCAGCTGGAGTCAGTCAAGGGGTTGGGGATTATTCAAAGTGTCTGGGAACCAAGAAATAATAACCAGGTGAGCAGAAACAGCATAAATACTATTAATTTAAATATATATTGGTGGTATTAAATATCATCTCCCTGAATGGAACATTTAAGAGTATTTCATTTAGCCATATGATGATCAGTATTCCACAGGCTCACGAACACCTCATACAACTCAACAACAAAAAACCAAACCCAACTTAAAAATGGGCAGAAGACCTAAAGAGACATTTCTCCAAAGAAATACAGATGGCCAACAGGCACATGAAAAGATGCTCAACATCACTAATTATTAGAGAAGTGCAAATCAAAACTACAATGAGGTAACACTTCACATTGGTCAGAATTGCCATCATTAAGAAGTCTACAAATAACAAATGTTGGAGAGGGTGTGGAGAAAAGGGAACCCTCCTACACTGTTGGTGGGAATGTAAGTTGGTACAGTCACTGTGGAAAACAGTATGGAGGTTCCTCAGAAGACTAAAAATAGAACTACCATATGATCCAGCAATCCCACTCCTGGGCATATATCCAGACAAAACTACAATTCACATAGATACATGTATCCCTATATTCATAGCAGCACTATTTACAATAGCCACTAAATTGTAAACAGTACCATTTACAATGGAAGCAGCCTAAATGTCCATTGACAGATGAATGGATAAAGAAGATGTGGTGTGTGTACACACACACACACACACACACACACACACACAATGGAATACTACTAAGCCATAAAAAAGAATGAAATAATGCCATTTGCAGCAACATGGATGTGACTAGAGATTATCAAACTAAGTGAAATAAATCAGAAAGAGAAAGACAAATACCATATGATATTGCTTATGTGTGGAATCTAAAAGATGACACAAATGAACCTATCTATGAAACAGAATCAGGGACACAGAGAATAGACTGGTGGTTGCCAAGGGGGAGGGAGTGAGAGAGGGTTGGAGTGGGAGACGGTTGGATTGGGAGTTTGGGATTAGCAGATGCAAACTGGTATATACAGAATGGATAAACAACAAGGTCCTACTGCGTAGCACAGGGAACTATATTCAATATCCTGTGATAAACCATAATGGAAAAGAATATGAAAAAGAATGTATACGTATGTATAACTGAGTCACTTTGCTATACAGCAGTAATTAACACAGCATTGTAGTTCAACTATACTTCAATAAAAAATAAATTAAAAAAACATTGTGTGGGCTTCATTCACTACTATCATTCTGATGTAGAGGTTGAAGAACTAACAGAGTTTCTGTTTCCCTACATGACTGTAGCAAGAGATGATATATAATCAAATAGCATGCAATTTCCCCTATGGCTGATTATTTATCTTCACTTTGTTGGCAGGTGCATCATAGCAATGGGACATGTGGACAAAGAATGTCACCTGCCATTTCATAAGCAAAGAATGCTGACCCTTAAGCCATCAGCCATTGCAGCCTTGGGACAGTGCACCAAGGGGAATTCAGGATGGAGGAAAACAGGATACTGGCCCTAGTTAAGGTGCATATCAAAGGAATAATTTCAAAAAGCCCCAACTCCTGCATTTTCCCATACACAGAAAAACACTAAAATCATTAACTTGAAATGTCTGCTTTTTCTGTGATTAGCAGTAATTTTTGATGTTCAACTACATGTTTGTTTGTTTGTTTTTTTCAAGCAAAAACTCCTGTATATTCTGGGTTTTCTCTTGCCTCTTTGGAACAGTCCCTCAGAGCTATCTGAAAGGCTGTATTCTGGGCTATAGTCCTCAGTAAGTCCACCAAATAAAACATTTATTCTCAACTTTTAGGTTGTGGGGTTTTTTTCAGTTGACAGACAGGAACCTATCCGAATGCGTCATTAGCATCTCCACAAAGCCCTGCTTCACTTGTTCTCAGTTAACTGCTTCAATAGCCACCTAAGCTCCTGGGACAGCTACCTCAGAGTCACGGTGGACCCTTCTCATTGTGTTACTCCTACATCCGACTCACTTTGAAAGCATCTTTACAAACACCTTACAGTCCCCCAGCCACGATCTCAGACCAGGGGTGTCTCAATCTCAGCACTACTGAAATTTTGGACTGGATAATTCTTCCTTGTGGCAGCTTCCTTGTGCATTGTAGGACGTCTAGCAGCACCCCTGGCGTAGTGCCAGTAACACTCCCCAAGTAAAGTAATACAAAACATCTCCAGAGACAGCCAAATGTCTTCTTGGGGGACACAAATGCTCCCAGCTAAGAATCACAGTCTTAGACTAGAATCTGGAGACTATTGAGAGAGCCTTTTATCTGAAACCTCTTTTATCTCCCCGTTGTTTGTAGACTGAGTTTAATCTCTAATATAGCATATGAGGGTCTTGACAGCACATAAAACCTTTTGAAAACTAGCCTCCAACCTCTCTGCACCATAATTTCAGGCAACCTATGCTCTGATCATATTGAAAACATCTCTGTGGATACTCCAGACCCTTCTAGGCCTCAGCACTTTTGCAGAGGTGGTTCCTTCAGCCAGGATGCTTAGTGTGCCTTTCTTTTGGCAAACTCCTGCTCATCCCTAAATGCTTGGGTGAAATGTACCTTTGTTACCATTTCCTGATGTCTTTAGGCATAATTACTAACTGTCCCTATTAGCTGAGCTCTATAATTATTCTTAAACGACCCCATCTCCTGGTGACACCTGATGAGTCACAAGCTGGTTTAAAACCTGAGATTCTTCCCTCATAGTTTTGAACTTGGGAACAGAACACATCAGTGTCTTTCTGGTGGCTGACGCTGGACACTATAAAACTTGGAAGTTTTTGTTAGAAAAAACAAGGAGAGAAAAAAAAAATTACATTGAAATGTAGGAAAGAGAAAATATCGGGTCCTAAAGAAATTCAAGACCCTGGTTCCAATATTCCTGAAACCCAATGTGTTGGTGAGATCCCAACATTCTTATCATACATCCTCCTTTTTGCCTTCGTTAGCTTGAGTTCGGCTGCTGGCACTTGATAGCAAGTGTCCTACATGTGGCCTCAGCAGGGCCACTCCCTGACAGAAGAAAAAAAAGAAGAGGCCATTAGTTACTGGTCTCAAAACAAACAAGATCAGAATTTAAGACAGTGACTAAATAAGGTCCTTTCCTTGTCTCACCACGCATATTCAGGCAGAGGAGAAAATTTGGCATTTTACTTCAAACACTCACTCTTATTAAACCAGGAGACTTAAAAAAAAAAAAATTTTGCAAATTCTCCACTATTTAACCTATGAAGCCTCAAGTCAATTGTAAAGGATTTTGTGAAAACTTAAACATTTATCATGACTGGTTTCTAGCTTCTATCTTACCCTCACTCTCCACCTTTTTTTTATATATAAATCTGGCTTATTTCTCCAAGTTGTAACAAAGATGTTTGAACAAAGAACAAGAACATATATTTTCTAACCTCTTTCCACTTTCCCCAATGGTTTGGCAATTATAAAATATTTTAATTACTTGTGTTTTGGTAAGAATAAAAGGATGTATGTCAAGATGAATATATTTTCAATTTAAAAAACAAACTAAAGAAATAGGACATGTGCCCCAAACAATTAAAACCAGTAAAGAGAAACATAATACAGTGTACCCCTTGACACTGATCTGTGGGTTGCCAAGTGAGATGTCGCCTTAAAAAGCAATTTTGCAGGTACTTAACCCATCTACAGTTGGCTCTTGATAGGCTTTTTCTTTATTGCCCAGATAGCAGGGATGGCATATTTCTTAGCTTTTATTCTCAAAGCTGAATACGGGGCCTGTCTATTCATAGATGTTCAATACATGTCTGCTCAATGATGAAAAGCATCCCCGGCTTCTGCCAGCTGTGTTGCTTGGTCTATGCCAAGGTTATAGTCATTATCACTCTATTAGCCAAAGGCCAGTTCAGAAAACAGAAACTGTGTTAGATATTTCAAACAGAGGGGATTTAATACAACAAGGGGATTCTGACGTAAGCCAGAGGTAATGTCTCCGGGAAGAAGCCCTTCCACCATTGCCTCCTGGAGCCAGGGAAAAAATGGGTCCAGTTGGGGTTAGCTTGCAGCTCAGAGCAGAGACCATGAGGAGGTGATCAGAACTTTGAAGAGGGGCACCACCAGTGTGGCAGCCGCTAGTATCTCTGAGGGGCCACGACGGGGTTGATTCTGGTAGTGCCAAAGGAAGCCAGAAACGAGAGCAACTACTACCACTGAAGAAATGCTGAAGGAAATAGGAACAAAGTACAGAAGTCCTTCTCTATTTGTTCCTCCTTCCAATCTCCCTCTAGCTTAATGTTTTCAACTAGGGGTGATTTTTGATCTGCAGGAGACATTGGCAATGTCTGGAGACATTTTTGCCTACGGTAGCATCTAGTGTAGAGACCTGGAAACCTGCTAAGCTTTCTACAATCTAGGGGACAGTGGGACTCCCCACCCCAACAAAGAATTATTCAGCCTGGGAGAGTGATGGCACCAAGATGGTGACATAGATGGTCCCTGACTTCACTCCCCATCACAAGGAAAACAACCATCCGTGGATAAGGCACCACTGAAAAACATCCTAGAACACATGAGTGAGACTGAAACCCTCCCCCTGCCCCACAACATACAACAGAGATGAAGACAGACCGTATCAGAAGGGCATGAGAAGCTGCTATGTGTTAATCACAAGGCCCCTCCCCCAGGCAGGCTCAGCATCACAGGAGACATCTCCCCTGAACCTATGGCTCCTCTGGTGGGGAAGAAGCACCAAGGGTAGACATCAACTCCCCTGGCATCGTGGGTCACCCCACTCTGGTCTCGCCACACAGCGATTACAGGGGGATCTTCAGGGCTTGACCATTGGGAATCTAACTCTGATGGAGTAGGGGGGAGCAGGGAGGGTCTCAACAACCAGCGCTCAGATCTTGGCAGACTGAGTTCCTACCTGCACAGCCATGTAGGAGTTCCAACCAGCAGCCTTGTTCATCTGCAGAGTCAAGATGGAAGTTCTGTCTGACCAAGGAACTTGGTGGGGTGCCTGATTTGGGTCCTCAAATGAAGCCCTGATGGCCCTGGAGCCTGGCCTGCTCCCGCCCAGGCAGGGGAGCTGAGTCACAGGCTTAGTTCCACTGCTGAGTATAGCTCCCGGCCCACCTGACCAGAGAGCCTGGTGGGAAACCTGGAAGCTGTGTAACCTCAAATAGAGAGTGTGGCAGGCAGAGCTGATGGTCCCGAGCAAAGCCAGTGGCACTGTTAGGCCAGGGAACTTGAGGAGTGGGTTGGCTTGACCCCTTGAGGAGGTGTCTGTGAAGTTATATTGATTTTAGGCAGCCTCTCTGCTAATGGGTGGGGTTGTGTTCCTGTCTTGCTAGTTGTTTGGCATAGGGTGTCCAGCACTGTAGCTTGCTGGTCGTTGAGTGGAGCTAGGCCTTAGCCCTGAGATGGAGATCTCTGGGAGAGCTCTCGCCGACTGATATTACATGGGGCCGGGATGTCTCTGGGGATCCAATGTCCTGAACTCGGCTCTCCCACCTTAGAGGCTCAGGCCTGACCCCCGGCCAGAACCTCAAGACCCTGTCAGCCACACGGCTCTATAACTCTGTCCAGTGCAGTTTTTGCTTTGATAATTCCTATCTACATGGAAAGAGAATTATGTCCCACAGGATTCCACTGGAGGTACCACTCACGCAAGTCACAGGTCTCAAGTGATGCACTTTGGCAGGAATATCACACAAGTGATGCTGTGTTCTTCCTACTGCATCCTATCGGGGGGTGCACAATTTCAATTTGTTGCATTCCTTGTGATGTTTACTTTGTTTACTTGATTCATTTAATGAAGATGGTCTCTGCCAGATTTCTTAGCTCTCAGAATCTAAGATCCGGTTGCTAAGTGGGCTCCTTGCTTTGGGATGTTGCCACCCCTAGTCCCTCTCAGTGGATAAACCTGAGATGATGGTGGCTTGGATGAGGGTGGCAGAGGTGGTAAGAAGTGGGGAACATGGGGAATTCCCCGACAGTCCAGTGGTTAAGATTCTGAGCTTCAGTCCTGAGGGCACAGGTTCAATCCCTGGTTGGGGAACTGGAGGCTCTTGGGAAGAATCTGCTTCTAAACTCATTCAGGTTGTTGGAAGAATCCAGTTTCTTGTTGCCACGGCTCCAAGGTCCTGTTTTCCGGCTGGCTGGGAGCTGGGAGCTGCTCTCTGTTCCTACAGGCTGCCTCCCCCATACATTTCTTGCCGCTAGGAAGCCAGTCCTTGCAGCTGGGACCTCCTGCCCCAGTTCCCCAATGCCTCCACTCCACAAGCCCTGAGCCTTCTCAAATCACTCCGTAGGTGCCATTTTGGACTGAGATCCAAATGGTGCAAATGAGCCAGCTGGGTAGACAGCCAGGAGGAAGAGCATTCCAGGCAAATGCCCTGAGTCAGGAAAGAATGTGATGTGTTCCAGGAGCTGAAAAGAAGGAAGGTTCCTCTTCCTCAGTGTGGCATTTGGGATAGTTGGATGAGATGTGGATGGAAAGGCAGAGGCCAGAATAGGCAGTATTTGATGGATCATGGCAAGATGTCTGGATTTTACACAAAATGCACTGGAAATCCTTTGACGATTCAGTTTATGTTTTAAACAGTTGATTGTGGCTGCTGAGGAGAGGAATGGGTCACAGAGAAATGTTAGGAGGCTATTGTACTAGTCCAGGTGAAAAATGGTGGTAACTTTGGATAGTGGCAATGGAGAGGAAAAGGAGACACATATGAGATGATTTTAGAGGTAGAAGCATCAAGGTTCCCCTTTCTTCCTTCTTCTCTGCTTTCCATGCTTCATCTCAGCAATATCTTTACACCACTATGACAGTCTGTATTCATTTTTCATCTTTAGAATGTTTTTTAAAGGAGGCAGTAGAACATAGTGGGTAAGAATGATGCTCTGCTGTTTTTAGGTTATGAGAATGTGGACAGGTTACTGGGTCTTTCTGTACTTCAGTTAAATAGGAATGAAAAAACATAGTGCCGATCTCATGTTGTTGTGAAGATTAAACAGGTTGGTGTATGAAGAGCCCTTGGAACAGTGCTTAGCAAATGTGGGTGCTCAATAATTGTTAGTTCTGATTATAATCATGATCATAAAATGTTCTATATAGAAGGCTTGTCTACTACCAGTCTTCGACAGATATAATGTTGAAATATCTTGTGATAACATGGATGAATTTTCAAATTCAGTCAAACTTCTTATTAAGTATTTCAATATAATGTGGAAGTCCTAAATTGTAGAACACAAATGTGAGTAGAGATACTTCTTCCATTGAATGGTAGGAAGTGCAGAGAAGAATGAGTATATATATATAGTTGGTAGATTTGACGATGGAAAAATATTCACTTTGAAATAACCTTTCAGCAAATATTAAGTTCTTACTGTGAATCAGGCATTATATTACATACTCCTAGCCTAAACAACAGCACTGAACAATACAAAATCCCTGCTTTCTTGGAGTCTCATTCTAGGGAGTTTGAGGTGAGGTTATTAACTGAGGCAGATGGGTTGAGGAGGAGATGAGGAGAGATTAAAGAGAGAGTTAAAATGAAAAAAAAAAGAACACTCTAGGGAAATCTAAAAAAGGTCTGATGCTCTGTTGTGAGTTTTAAATGAATTAAAAGTGTAGCTAATTTTGGTCTGGTTGTATTTCTCTAGCAGCTTTCAGCCATCTAGTGCAGGCAGAGAAAGGTAGATAACTGAGTTCATACAGTGGTTGGTTGGATTTTGGGCAATGACTTGCACACAAGTAAGTGTATGATGGATCATGGAATCTAAGTTCAGTGGACAGTAGTGACAATGAAGAGTGAATAAGAGAAGGATGCTGGGTAGGGGAAAAATGATGCGGTTTAAAAATTCAGAGTCTAGACATGGTAAACTAAGAGTTTCAGTAGAAGTTATAGGGTGAGGCAGTTGGAGGATTGGGGGTTGTAGTCAAAAAGTCAAAACTTCTTGAAGGTTTTAAAGGTGGTGCATTTACTGGTGAAAAGGTGCTAAGGGCAACATAAAAGTGTGAAACAGACAAGATGGGAACAAATATTATTTTGTGAGAAGGTCAGGAAACTTGGATCCAAGGTGTAATCTGGGTCACCCAGAGGCTATCAAAACCACTGAGAGTGATGACAGGGGCAGAAATAGAAGGGAAGGAAGTAAACCAGAAGCTCAAACTCAAATATCTCTCAAGACCATGTAAATGAGTGAAGCATACCACATGAAAGCCTCTTTTCCAGCTCCAGCTGAATGTGGCCAGGCAGGAATGGGGATGCAGTATTGCCAGAGTTTACGTTTTTTTCCAGACAAGCCTGACATTTGGACTCACATTATGTAAATTTTCCCAGTTTTAAATGTTGGCAACTAATTTAATTTTTAAAAGATATTGGGTAGCCCAGACAAAACATATATTTTCAGGCCAGATTTGGCCCACAGTCTTCCACTTTGCCACCACTGAGCTGAAGCCTTCCCTGGATGGGGGAGGGGTGTGGGGGCGGGTAACTGGGACTCTGGGTTATGCATCTATTAGGAGCAGCAGACAAGGCCACTCTGTGACCAGGATGGATCAAGACAAAAACAAGATGATGTTGTAATCATATCTGAACACAGACAAAACACAAGCACTGTCCAAGCAAAACGATCAGCCGTTCCTCTATCCTAACTGATATGAGTGACTACTACTTCTTTGTTAATCACACATTTAGCCTTGCTTCATTCCTTACGACTTACAGATATGATTTATTAAGATAGCCAATCATAGAATTACTTTTGCATCTAGATAGCATCCAATCCAGAGCAAAGCCCTGATCACTTGGATATTCCCAACACATGCTCCCAATACTTGCTTGAACAAACCTAACACAAGAGCAAATTCTATAGGTCCTTTGTTAGACTTCTTTACTGAGCTGCCCCATAGTTCCCCATGGTGCGTAATCTTCCACTTAGAACAAACAAATAAACTCAACTTTGTTCAGCTACAGGTATGTTCCTGATGATCTTCGGTCAGAGGGCATTACTATGACTAAGGCTTTAATATTATAAAAACCTTTTCTCCCATTGTAACATTCAAATCCCCAATACTTCAATTACCATAGAAGCTATATATCAATACCAAAATGGATTCATTGTCAAAAGAGATGGAAGAATAAATTTCATCTTCAATATGGCCTGGGAGATATAACCTTAACTTCTGTGTTTATATGTGCGATGGTTTAAAACCTTGTGACACATAGCACCAGTCCATGAAAAATGGATAGTTTCCAGAAGGAGCCTCATTTTACTTGATTTCTTGGCACTAAGGATCTCATTGGAACTTCCCTATACCCACCATTAACTGATTTGAAGAATTTTTTGAAACTCAGAAAAATTCTAGGTGTCAATTAGGATAAAAATAAAGGCAAATGTTCCAAGACATATTGTGGTGATCATTTTACAATACAATTATTGAATCATTATTTTATATCTGAAACTAACATAATGTTGTATGTCAATTATACCTCAGTAAAAAAGTCCTAAGACATAATCAACTACAGTTTGTCACTAATTGGCTTTATTGGATAGGGAAACTCATTCTTTCCCTAATTTAACGGCATTTATTGAGTATTACATGTAAGGCATTTTTCTAGTTACTTGAGATATAGTGATGATGAACAAAGCAGAGAGCTTATGATCTCCTGAGGATGTGAATGGGGAATGAGAAGACAGATAAACAAATACACAAATAATATATATTTTCAGATGATAGTAAGCATTGTGAAAAATACAGGAGCAAATTAAAGAGCTAGAGAGTGATGGAGGGGAGCAAGAGGAGAACTCTTCTTGATAGTTCGATGAGGGAATTATTCTCTAAGGAGGTGACATTTGAATAGAGAGCTGAATGGTATGAATGAGAATAGGGTCCTGATATACCAAGGAGTTTAGCAATTTTGTGGCAGAGAGTGGCGGCCAAGGGGTAGATAATGAGGTATGGTAGGTAATAAAGTCAGAAAAGTACATATGGGACAGGACATGAAAGGGTTTGGTGTGCCATGTTAAGGATTTGGACTTTATTATGGGTGTGATGGGAAGATATTAGAGGAATTTAAGCAGGGGAATGATGTGATCTGATTTACATTTTAAAAGATCAGTTTGGCCATTTGTGAGATTAGAGAGGCAAGAGGGGAAGCAGGGTGATAAATTAGGAGGTGATTCAAATACCCCAAGTTAGAGGGGCTGGTGGCTTGTACTGAGTGGAGGAGCAATGGAGGTCGTGAGAAATGGTCAGATTTAGGAAATATTTGAAGGGAGAACTGATATGACTCACTGATGCATTAGGGGTGATATGTGGAATAAAATGAGGAATCAAGGCTGATTCCTAGGTTTTATCCTCAGTAATAGGGAACAGAGGTATTATTCATTGAAATGGGGGAAAACTTAGGGAGGAGTGAGTTTTGTGGGCTGATCAAGATTTATCTTGGCATAATTCAAAAATAGACATGTACCCCAATGTTCATTGCAGCTCTATTTACAACAGCCAGGACATGGAAGCAACCTATGTGTCCATCGACAGATGAATGGATAAAGGAGATGGGGCACATATATACAATGAAATATTACTCAGCCATATAAAGAAATGAAATTGAGTTATTCGCAGTGAGTTGGATGAACCTAGAGTCTGTCATACTGAGTGAAGTAAGTCAGAAAGAGAAAAACAAATACTGTATGCTAACACACATATATGGAATGAAAAAAAAATGGTTCTCATGAACCTAGGGGCAGGACAGGAATAAAGATGCAGATGTAGAGAATGGACTTGAGGACACAGGGAAGGGGAAGGGTAAGCTGAGACAAAGTGAGAGAGTGGCATGGACATATATACACTACCAAATGTAAAATAGATAGCTAGTGGGAAGCAGCTGCATAGCACAGGGAGATCAGCTTGGTGCTTTGTGACCACTTAGAGGGGTGGGATAGGGAGGGTGGGAGGGAGGCTCAAGAGGGAGGGGATATGGTGATATATGTATACACATAGCTGATTCACTATGTTATACAGCAGAAACTAACACAACATTGTAAAGCAATTATACTCCAATAAAGGTGTAAAAAAAAAAAAAAGATAGTGCATGATCAGTCAGTCAATCAATCAAACAAATTAACCATAGACTTCTGTTAAGGGTTTTGTGTTTAATTGTGTTTAATGTGGTACTGAAGATGAAATTTTAAAGTGATAGCATTCTAATGATCATATTAAATAAATCTTTGTTATAGCGAAAGCTAACTTCATTATAAATGCATTTCATTTCTAGAGGATTTATTATTGTTCCTACTCAGGAAATTATTCTGGCCAGACTCATTTGTCTCCTTTAGTCAGGTAGAGAATAAATGATGGCCTAGAATTTTTAATATCAGTAAATCCAATGAATCCTATGCTTTGACGACACATTCCTAGTCCAATGAAAATTTATGGCCTCAGTGATGACCCTGATGAATTCAGATTCCCTATGTGTCTTTTGAATTACCAAAGGGAAATTAAATGGTATGCCTTATTCTTTCTCATACGTAAGAGTTTGAGATTTTATAGTTCTTTAAAAATTATTAATCCACGTATATAGTACATAATCATTCTAGAATAAATGGTTGAATAACCAGATCATTCCATTCTGTTACCATAATATATAACCAAGGTCATTGTAAAAACAAGAGGATTAAAAATGAGAGGCTTTTCATGCTACCATTATCATAACAGAAAGTGGAAATGTGCTTTAAGAAGATTTATAATTGAGGTGTTCTGGAAAAAATATTTTTTAGGGGAAGTATTATTCTTTTTCTTACACTCATTATCTCTGTCAACAATTGTTTCTTTTTTTTTCACACAAGCTTATCTGAGCCTCAAAAGTGAAAGAAACCAGTTGAGAGAAAGAGAAGGAGGCCTATTGCGCTCTGGCATTTTATCTACTGGACACACAAAGGGAATCTACACAGTAAAATATATTTTTTTCCTTGAAGAGCTCTTTCATTCTCCTTGCTTCTCTGACCTTCACTATGTAAACAATTCCCAATCAATTGCCAGCTCTGATCTCTCTCCTGGGCTCAGGCCCTCCATTCCCAACTGACCAGTGAACATTTAGCTGTTCAATGACCACATTAAAGCTCAGATGTCTACAGCTGAATCCCCATCCTTCCAACCTAACATTTCAATGGTACCGTTCTCGAGCTTACCTTCACATGAAACTGCAAATTCACCCCTGAATTCTTCATATTTCTTCTCACCTCTATCCATTAGTCAGTTGACCCTGTTGCTTCTTTAAAAAGTCTTTAGCAGCTTCCTGTTCATGCTGCTTTCATTCTAGTTGCAGCTCTTACCTTGCACGTGAACAGCAACAATAATTTCCCATCTGACCTCCTCATATTACATGTTTTCCTTCTCCAGACTGTTGCATTACTTCCACCATAATTAATATCCAAAAATAATGCCGGCAGTTTGAGATCAACCAGGAGAAATCAGGACCAGAAGGGGGCTGGTGGATCAATGTTGCAGACAGCCAGTGAGAGGTCAAGTTCAAAGAGGCATAGGGTGGGTAGAAAGATCAGTGGGTTTTATAGGTTAAGCAGGGAAGAATTTGAAGCTCAAAAGATTCTTGAGCCAGAAATGATCAGGTGGTCAAGCACAGTTAAGTTCTAGAAAAGGAGGATCTTGAGTCTCAATATCAAAAATGGTACAAATGACCAGGAAGAATAGCTATTATATCCCAAATAGATGGCCAGCTCCATTAAGTCTGGAACTATTTGCTAAAGGTGTTGTCACCGTCCCCTCTTATCTAGAGCACCCCTCCCATACACACAGAGCTGTCATCCCACAGCAGAAGGTGTTTGTCTCAGTCCCGTTCACTTCTCACAGCTGCTGCTGGATTACCCTGGACCTACTATAACCAAAGAGTAGTGAGAGAATTGGGCATGAACTTTGACCTTAAACAGATTAATTTTACTGGTCTTACCTAGAGGTCCCCCTGTAGGTGGTAATTTCTAATTCAGTAGCTCTGACTCCAACCTAATTCTCTAGCTCCATCCTGCTATTATGCAGTCTTTCTGTCTAAATGCTCTCCTACTCTACTTTGTCTGTCAAAGTTTATCATGTTGATCTGGAGTCAGACTGCATGGGTTGAAATCTTTGTTTTACCATTACCTCGCTGTGTGATATGAGAAGATTACTTAACCTAAATTGTAATATCCTCATGCGTAAGAAAGTACCGTTGACCCTTGGACAACACTGTTTGAACTGCATGGGTTCACTTACATGTGGATTTTTTTTTTTCACTAAATACGTACTACAACACTACACAGTCTGAGGTTGTTTGAATTCCTGGACACAGAACTGTGGATATGGAGGACTGACCATAAGGTTTTATGTGGATTTTCCACTAAGGGGAGGGTGGGTGCCTCTAACCCTTGCTTTGTTCAAGGGTTAACTGTAATGATAATAGTACCTGCTTCATAGGGGATTTGTATGCATTAAATGAGACAATAAATGAAAAGCATTTAGTACCTTTCCTGGGACTTATTGATGATGTAAATAATGTTAAGCTGATACTAATGCCCAAACTTCAGCCACCTTTCAAAGTCCAAATTAAAATACTACTAGATAATATACTGCATTAATTAAGAGTGTGGACTCTGGCTTTGCATCCTAGCTCTGTCACTTAAACTAGACATGTAACTTTGTGCAAATTTCTTCACCTCTGCAAATGGTGATACTATTTCCCACTTCATATGCTTGTTACTGGGCTCAGGTAGAGGCCGAAGTCTGACCATGCAACACGATGTGACTATGTTGCCTGAGAACTGCACATTACTACATTATTAACTAGTGTTATGTGAATTGCTGCATCATAAAAACTGAAAGGCATCAGCAAGATACTATCGTAAAATGGGAACTGCTAATAGATATTGGATCTGAGGAAGTCCAGATGCACAAGGAAACTGCATAAGCAGATGGTTCAGACTCATCTGTTTCTATTGCTTTGCTGCCTCTCTCTCAGCGCATATTTTTAGCCTCAGAATTCCCAGGGCTAACTCATGAGGGAGGAAAAACATGTGGGCCTGACTTACTGATATACCTGCCTGGGATACTGGCACCAGGCAGGGGTGAATGCTGTTGCACTACAGCTGCACTTAAGGGAGGCTCCAAAAGACGGTGGTGAAAGTGTATATACATCAAGCCAATAGGCATAACTTTAGGTGAGACTGATTGCTCACTTTGTCTGGAAAGAGAGTGCCTGCATCATAGATCCCAACTGATTTGTGGGCAGGAGCTAATGGGCTGACCAGGTGATCAGGCACGTGGAGACACAATTGGAAAATTGAGGATATGGAAAGATAAGTACATAGACCTCTTAGAAGGGCTTCTTTCTCTTCCTGGAGTGAACATTCCAGGATTCCCCAGGATTTAACATGACTTCTCATCTTTCAAAAGGACTATGTTTAGAACCCTGGCAATTCCCTCAAACGCCTGTTAGCTTTCCTCTGTTAGCAGTTCTGCTCAATGGAAAATAGCAACAACCCCAAGCGACAAAACCACCACGTACTTGGATCCTAAAGGTTACCCTTTCATGTAAAAATCCTTTTGCAGCTGAAGGGCTTGCAGAGGGTGAAAGAAACATGGACTGCGTAGTGGCAGAAGGCAATTTTTGCCTCTTGACCAGCTCTAGGAGTGGGGACTGAAGCAGCTGTCTTATGTTAATTAATAACTTGACAATCTCTCTTTTTCATTCTACAACCTAATATGAAAACTAGGGTTTTAGATTTCAGGTAGTAGTCTAACCAAATTGCTATCGACTTATGATGGAAGTTGATGGAAGTTTACTCACCTGGGTTGAAGATATGAACTTTTCAATTACATAAATGACAAAAGTAGTAGCCAAAGAGCAAAAGCACTTTGATGGGCATCAGCAATTTGTTTTTCCAAATCTACACCCTTGTGCCCCCTCTTCTATATCCGAAGAGGCTGACCTGTCCAGGTTATATTCTCAGTCAGAGCTGTAAGTAACAGAGTCCAAATCCAGTGTTTTATCCACCATATCATACAGAGTTGTATCCGCCTGAAGATGCCTTTGTTTTCTTAGCTGAAGGATAAGAGACCTAAATTATTTGTGGTGGAGCAGCTGAGGTACCCGATGTCACTATCCATTAGCTGTGGAGGCATCTAGTGGCAGTGGTTGTCAGGTTCTGCAACGGTGGCCAGAGGCAGAACTGTTGTATAGCTGTGTCTGGGGGTGATGGTCTGTATCCTTATCCCTGATGCTTAGTGTTCAAGGCCTCTGGGTTCCAGCCTAATTTCCCAACCTGCTCCTCCAGCTTTCTGTCAATTCTCTGAGCCACTAAGTGTCTTTCAAATTGGATGCAATAAACCAAGTTTTTTGTTTTAGCCCACCAGATACAGCTTATAATTTAATTGGTCGAAGGGCAGTGCCAATAAGCAAACGAATAAGCAAAAGGAATATCGAAAAAGCGATAATTGTATATAGAAGATTGAAGCAGGTTTATTGAGAGGTTATTTTATATCAGGTGTCCTGGGAAGACCTCACTGAGGAGATGACACTTAAGATGAGATCTGAAAGATAAGAAGGAACCAGCCATGTGAAGATTATGAGGAAGAACATTCCATAAGGAAGAAGCAGCTACTCAAAGGCCTCAAGGTGGGGAATGAAATCAGCATGTTAAAGGAACCAAAGATAAGAGTAACACGGTCTGAGAAATGAGAAAGAGCAGGGAGGGCAGGATTACAGGGCTTTATAGGCCACGGGTGAGGAGGTTTTTAAAAAGTGTGATGGGAAAACATTGAAGGGTTTTAGGTGGGAGAGTGATGTGATTGCATTTCTATTTTAAGAACAATCACTTGGGCTACTGTGTGAAGAAAGGATTAAAGGGGGACAAAAGTGGAAACAGGGAGATAATGTGAATTAGCATCATAGCCTAATGATCTCTACTCAGAAGGTTCAAGAAAATATAATGGGGCTTCCCTGGTGGCGCAGTGGTTGGGAGTCTGCCTGCCGTTGCGGGGGACACGGGTTCGGGCCCTGGTCTGGGAAGATCCCACATGCCGCGGAGCAACTGGGCCCGTGAGCCACAACTACTGAGCCTGCGCGTCTGGAGCCTGTGCTCCGCAACAAGAGAGGCCGCGATAGTGAGAGGCCCGCGCACCGCGATGAAGAGTGGCCCCCGCTTGCCGCAACTAGAGAAAGCCCTCGCACAGAAACGAAGACCCAACACAGCCATAAATAAATAAATAAATCTTTTAAAAAAGAAAATATAATGAAGGAATTATTTATCGAGAAATGGGGAAATGGGGGAGGTTCAAGTGTTCCAAGGTTCAAGGGTGCAAGAAGAATTAAAGATGACTCTGAGATTTCTGGCTCCACCTGGAGTATTGATTTATCACATTTAATCATAATTACATTAGTATGTTTGTCTTACTAGCTGATTAAGGGCAGAGACTGGATCTTATTTATCATTTTCTATCTAGTTTCTAACCCATTGTCAGAGTGGACACAGAGTAGGAAGGAAAGAAATGCTGCCAAATGAGCCTGTATGCACTTTGAATAACAATAATAATTAAACAAGTACTCTCATCTAGTTATAGAGGCAAGTAGTAGAGACCATTTAAATACCGCTTTCTCTTTTTCTCATTTATGCTTCTCCTTTTTCTTTACCTTCATGTGTGTCATTTTTTTTTAGATGTAAAATAATTAAATGTAACAGGAGAAAAGAGAATCAGATATTAGATGTAGGAGTAGGAGCTTCTTTTATTCTTTGCAGGAAATTTTTTGTTTTGCTATTTTGCTTTTTTCTTTAGACTGAAAATAAAAAGAGATAAAGATGGGGGGTGGAGAGGGAGAAGGGAGCTGTGGGGCTGAAGTATAATCTGAAGTGAAGACAGGCATATAGGGGAGAAAAGAGGAAGGAAAAGGGGAGCTGGGATGAAGAGATGAGGACAAGAATAAAGGCCACCTAAGAAAGGCTGGAGGCACAGCAAGGCCAGATAACGGGTCCCTTCTCCCCCCAGCCCTGTCTCCCACTCCTTCCCACAACTCCATTGCTACTCCTACAGTCTACATTTTAAACACAAAATCCCTAACACACCAAGAACCTCTTGGGTATGTGCAGGTGGTATATCGGGATGAAATGACTAAGTTAGAACAAACAGCTTTTCAATTTTGGTTTCATAGCTTCAATTTAAATGCTCCTGTTGTACTTTGTGAGGTCTAAATATAGTCAGCATATCTGTTCTACAGCTTCTCAGTTATTACGTGTAGATTTATCTCCATGAGGGCCATGCTACCAGCTATCTCCCCTGGGCACCCTGTGGAGGGTATAGTCACGTATGTGGGAATAGAGAGAGTCATGCGAGACTGGTAGAAGTGTGAAGGTCATATACAACTAGAACTCCTATGGACCAGAGATGAATCCTTTGCTCCCTTCCCCCACCATTTTGTTCCACTGTAAAAAAAAAAAAAAAAAAAAGAAAGAAAAAGAAAAAAAAAAGAAAAAAGGATATTTATAATCCAGGTAACAACATTAATGGCTGTATTGCTTGACATTCAGTTGTGGAAAAAATATTCTACTCTAGCTATATAGCTAGAATCTACTCTGGCTGAAAATTTATGTAGGAAGAATTTTATTCTAGGGTATCAAATGGCTTAAGAATTGTTGGGAGGGATAAAGCAACAAATTCTATGTTGTGCTTTTATTAGGAAAGAATCCCAAAGCCCCACGCAAAACTCGGCTTTTAGAAGTGTTGCTGCCTTACCGTTATAACAGTATTTTTAACCATCTTACCCTATCAGTACAGAGGAATGATCTTCTACCTTGCTCTGCTTTTGCCAGTTCTATCCTGTGTGTAACCTCTTTTGGGGCTGTGTGGCAAGGTAACGCATAGTGGTTTGTAGCTTTGGCTTTGGCTTAGGAAGCAAAACTCTATTTTAGCAATTATCCCTTTATGCTGTAATTACCTATTTGTTTTATATATCTCAAATTCCTCATAGATAGTGAATAAATCTTACTTATTTCCTAAACGTCAGCACCTGGAACATAGCGCTCAATATTTATAGAACACATGAAGAAAGGAATTTTATTTTTGCCATTATTGAAACTATGCACAAGCCTGACCAATACGAAATTGTACAGGCTTGATTCCCTCCCACTCCCTACCAAATGTGCATAGTTATATTACTGGGTATGCAACAAAATGTTTGATTGTGATGAATGCTATTATAGTTAAGGCATGTGGCTAACATTTGCTGCAATAAACAAGGAATGACTACTTAAAAAAAAAAAAGTGTTGCTGCCTTTTCTGTGATCAGGAAGCTGTTGTTTTCAGCCCAAACCACTATTGCTACAGTCAGGATAGCCTACAGTCAGGAAGGTGTTGCTACTGCTGCCAGAGATAGAACAATACCACCTCTTAAAATCTGTACTTGTACCTGGAAAATGGATGGCCGGTATGTATCACTCATGAAGGTAATGACTGGACACTGAAAGCTCTTCTAATCTAGCCAATGGAGAAACAAATGTCTCCACAATCTGGGTTGACAGCAAAAACAAAAGCAACAACAGGAGCAGGGGAGGAAAGAAGGATGGCATGCTCCTTACTTTTGACTTCCAATTTTAGGCAAGTCCACCTTATTTCTGAAATTAAACCACCTCCAGGTCTTGGCAGTGATTTCTTCTATCTGACACCAAAAGTACAGTCAATAAAAGCGAAAACAGACAAGTGGGATTACATGAAACCAAAAAGCTTCTACACAGCAAAGGAAACAATCAGTGGAGTAAAAACACAACCTACAGAATGGAAGAAAACATAAGGGGTTAATATCCAAAAAACGTAAGGAACTATTACAACTCAGTAACAAAAACAAAAACAACAAACCCAAAACACCAAATAACCCAATTTAAAAATGGGCAAAGGACTTGGATAGATATTTATCCAAAGAAGACATACAAATGGTCAACAGGTATATGAAAGAGTGCTCGACATCACTAATCATCAGGGAAATGTAAATTAAAACCACAATGAGATATAACCCCACAGCTATTAGGATGGCTATTATTAAAAAAAAAAAAATCCCCTCCCCCTCACAAAAAATAACCAGTGTTGGTGAGGTTGTGGAGAAATTGGAAACTTTGTGCTCTGTTGGTGGGAATGTAAAATGGTGCAGCTGCTATACAAAAAAGTATGGAGTTCCTTTAAAAATTAAAAATAATTAAAAAGTAAAAATATGATCCAGCAATCCCATTTTGGGATGTTTATCCAAGAGACTTGAAAGTATACTATTACCTTAAAATGCAAATAGTAATAGTTTAAGGATAATATGTACCATGCGTGTTTATAGTGAGTAGTCAATGTGATAAAGCACATAAAGGGCCTAGGACACTTAATGTGCCAGGCACTTAATAAAATAGTAATTGCCTTTTATCCAAGAAATATAGAAGTTTTATTCCTTAGAAACTCAAAGCTTTTTGCATGTATCATGTCAGCTATTTTCATGGGTAAGCACATCTTTTAGTGCTTACCCATGGACCTAAGACATATGTCTTGTTCACTGTTGAACTCTAGATGTTTGCTAAACATTCACTGAATTAATGAATGCATTAAAAATTGGATAATCAAGGGGAGTTCCCAAGATGGTGGAGTAGAAAGACCCCGAGCTCACCTCCTCTCATGGGCACACCAAAATTACTATTTACACAACAACTATTGATGAAAAAAACTGGAACCTACAAGAAAAGATCTTCTACAACTAAACATACCAAAAAGGAACCACAATGAGATGCGTAGGAGGGTTGGAGTCACGGTATAGTCAAGACTAACACCCCTGGGTGGGTGACCCACAAATGGGAGAATAATTACAATTGCAGAGGTTCTCCCCAAGGAGTGAGGGGTCTGAGCCCCACATTGGGCTCCCCAGTCTAGGAGTCCTGTGCTGGGAAGACAAGACCCCAGAACACATGTCTTCAAAGCCCAGCAGGGCTTACTTTCAGGAGACCAAGAGGACCGTGGGAAATAGAGACTCCACTGTTAAAGGGTGCACACTGATTCTCACACGTTCCAGGACCCAAGGCAGAAGCAGTAATTTAAAAGGAGCCTGGGCCAGTAGGCACATGAAGAGATGCTCAACATCACTAATTCTTAGAGAAATGCAAATCAAAACTACAATGAGGTATCACCTCACATAAGTCAGAATGGCCATCATTGAAAAGTCTACAAATAACAAATGCTGGAGAGGGTGTGGAGAAAAGGGAACCCGCCTACACTGTTGGTGGGAATGTAAGTTGGTGCAGCCACCTTGGAAAACAGTATAGAGGTTCCTCAGAAAACTAAAAATAGAACTACCATATGATCCAGCAATCCCACTCCTGGGCATATACCTGGATAAAATTATAATTCAAAAAGATACATGCACCCCTATGTTCATAGCAGCACTATTCACAATAGCCAAGACATGGAAACCACCTAAATGTCCATTGACAGATGAATGGATAAAGAAGATGTGGTACATAAATACAATGGAATTTACTCAGCCATAAAAAAGAACAAAATAATGTTATTTGCAGCAACATGGATGCAACTAGACATTACCATACTAAGTGAAGTAAGTCAGTAAGAGAAAGACAAATATCATATGACATCACTTATATGTGGAATCTAAAACATGGCACAAATGAATCTATCTATAAAACAGAAACAGACACGTGGCTGCCATGGGGGAGGGAGGGAGGGAGAGGGATGGACTGGGAGTTGGAGTTTGGGGTTAGTAGGTGCAAACTATTACATTTAGAATGGATAAACCAAAAGGTCCTACTGTATAACACAGGGAACTGTATCCAATCTCCTGGGATAAACCATGATGGAAAAGAATGTATAAAAGAAAAATAAAATAAAAGGAGCCTGGGTCAGACCTACCTGCTGATCTTGGAAAGTCTCGCAGAGAGGCAGGAGGCAACTGGAGCTCACCCTGGGGACATATACACTGGTGGCAGCAATTTGGAGAAACTTGTTCTACCATGTGGACACTGATGCTGGGAAGCACCATTCTGGAATCTTCCCTCTAGTCTTGTAGCCTCAGAACCCAGCCCTGTCCCTGCCCACCAGTTTGTAGGCACCAATAATGGGATGCCTCGAGCCACGCAACTAAATGGGAGGGGACACAGCCCCACCTAACAAGACCCCCTGAGCCCACATTCACCCCTGGACATGGCCCTGCCCAGCAGTGCACAGGCACTAGGCCTGGGATGCCCAGGAGCCTGCAGCCAGAGACCCTTTAGCCCTAAAGTTTATTCCACTTCCCCGGTAGAGGTTTATGTTAAGAAAACATATATTATGCTTAAAATTCTTTTACTGATCCCCTATCATACTTGTTTTAAATAAAACTATGTGTATAAATCTAAATTAAAATATTTTATTATATTGAAACATATGTTCTGGATCATGTTATCACTGCATTATGACTATGCAATTTGATCAAAATAATATACACATATTATAATTTTTGACAAAGACAATTTAATTAAGCACTTATATGATGCATTTTACTTTTTTCCGCCGATTAGTTAATGTAACCCTAGATGAATATTATTTATTGCTTGAGTGGCATAGGGAGGGTTCAGCATCAGTTCACATAGATAAGTAGATGAGATGGGTTTTGTTAAAGTGGTTTTCCTTTACTCTTTGAATACTCTCTGAGTTACATGCCAAACATCTCAAAGTGGTCTAGCAGCAAAAGTCATTTTTAAAGCTCTATTAGCTGAATATTCTATTAGGCCTGCCTTCAATTTCGTCGAGAGCAAAGAATTGAAAATCAACTCACTTGCAAAGATTTGTTACCCAGTTGTTGTAGACATTCATTTTTTCAGATTTTGGGAACTATACCAAAAATGCTTTACCAATACTTTTTAAATGGCTATTTATTATATTTGTTAGTTTTACACTTGGAGGCATATAGTTTAACCCAATACTCTCAGAAAGAACTGGGACATGAAATAGTAATAATTTCAATATACGTTGTCAATATAATAGCTTGATAAAATGCTTGTATCCACACGATCCATATGCTTTAAATATATTTTTGTTAAAACCTGGGGGCTCCAAGTTTAGTTCATTCAATTAATTGAAAATTTCCACTCTGTAACCTAATTAGTAAAGTCTGTACTTACTGACAAAAATTTGTTACAATTGATGAACCAATATCAACATATCACTAACCACCAAAGTCCACAGTTTATATTTGGATTCACGCTTGGTATGTACAACTGTAGGTTTGGACAAGTGCATAATGAAATGTATCCTCTACTGTAATATCATATATCACGACCCTTAAAATCCTCTGTGCCTATCTGTCCTTCCCTCCCCACTAACCCCTGGCAACCACTGATCTGTTTACTGTCTCCATATTTCTGCCTTTCCAAATGTCATGTAATTGGATTGATACAGTGTGTAGCCTTTTCAGACTGGCTTCTTTCACTTTAATAATATTCATTTGAGTTTCCTTCATGTATTTCTATTTTTTGATAGCTTTTTTCTTTTCAGGGCTGAATAATATTCCATTATGTTGATGTACTGCAGTTTATCTATTCACCTATTGAAGAATATTTTGGCTGCTTCCAAGTTTTGGCAATTACGAGTAAATCTGTTATAAACATCTGTATGCAGGTTTTGTGTGGAAGTGTTTTCAACTCCTTTGGGAAAATACAAAGTATGACAGTGGGATTGTATATGTTTGGGTAAGAGCATGTCTAGTTTTGTAAGAAACTGCCAAAAGGTCTTGCAAAATGGCTATATTAGTTTTTCTTCCCACCAGCGATGCACAAGAATTCCTGTTGCTCCACAACCTCACCAACATTTGGTGCTGTCAGTGTTCTGGATTTTGGCCCTTCTAATAGGTGTACAGTGGTATCTCATTGTTTTTTCAATTTGCATTTCCATGTCGATATATGATGTGTCAATTAAAGTCTTTGGTTCATTTTTTAATTGAGTTGTTTTTTTCTTAGCATTGAATTTTTATGTTTTGGGTAACAGAACTTTGCCAGATATTTCTTTTGTAAATCTTTTCTCCCAGTCTGTGATTTGTCTTTTTATTCTCTTGGCAGTGCCTTTTGAAGAACAGAAATTTTTAATTGTAATGAAATCCAATTTATCAATCTTTTTTTATGGATTATGCCTTCGATATTGTATTTAAAAAGTCATTGCCAAACCCAAGTCATCTAGATTTTCTCCTATGTTATCTTTCAGCTTTATAGGTTTGTACTTTACATTTAGGTCTATGATCCATTTTGAGTTAATTTTTGTGACGGGTGTAAGGTATTATGAATCTTGATTAATTTTTTTTGCACATGGGTATCCAGTTGTTTCAGCACCATTTGTTAAAAGACTATTTTTTTCACCGTTGCCTTGCCTTTGCCCTTTTGTCAAAGAACAGTTGACTTTATTTATGTAGGTCTATCTCTAGTGTCTATTTGTCTATTCTTTTACTAATACCACACTGATTATTGTAGCTTTATAGAAAGTCTTCAAGTCAGGTAGTATCAGTCCTCCAACCTTGTTCTCCTCCAAGGTTGTGTTGGCTATTCTGAGTCTTTTGACTCTCTACACAAACTTTAGAATCATTTTGTCAATATCCACAAAATAACTTGCTGGGATTTTGACTGGGATTACATTGAATCTATAGATCATGTTGGGAAGAACTGACATCTTTAAAGTACTGAGTCTTCCTATCTATGAATATGGAATGTTTCTCCTTTTATTTAGCTCCACTTTGATTTCTTTCATCAGTTTTGTAGTTTTCCTTATGTGAATCTTGTACATATTTTGTTAGATTTATATGTAAGTATTTCACTTTGGGGGTGCTGATGTAAATGGTATTGTGTTTATAATTTCAAATTCCATTTGTTCATTGCTAGTATACAGAAAAGCAATTGACTTTTGTATATCAATCTTCTATCCTAAAGCCTTGCTATACTTGCTTATTAGTTCCAGAAGTTTTTTTGTTGATTCTTTTGGATTTTCTACATAGATAACCTTGTTATCTGTGAACAAGGACAGTTTTGTTTCTTTTTTCTCAATAAATATCCTTTAATTTATTATTATTTTTGTCTTATTGCATCAGGTAGAATTTGTAGTGTGACAGGAAAGGAGTGTTGAGAGGCGACATCCTTGCCTTGTTCCTGATCTTGGCAGGAAAGCTTCTAGTTTTTCACCATTATGTATGATAATAGGTTTTTAATAGATATACTCTCTCAAGATGAAGAAGTAGCCTTCTATTCTTAGTTTACTTAGAGTATTTGTCATGAATGTGTGCTGGATTTTGTCAAATGCTTTTTCTGCGTCTGTTAATATGATCATGTGACTTTTCTTCTTTAGCTTGTTGATGTGATGGATTACATTAATTGATTTTTAAAAACTGAATTATAGATGATTTACAGTGTTGTGACATTAACTGATTTTTGTCAATTCCAGTCTTTCATACCTGGAATAAATTCTACTTGTTCATGATGTATAATTCTTTTTATTCATTGATGGATTTGATTTGCTAATATTTTATTGAGGACATTTGTATTCATTTTCATGAGAGATATTGGTGTGGGGTTCCTTTTCTTATAATGTTCTTATCTGATTTTGGTATTAGGGTAATACTGACCACATAGAATGGGTTAAGAATCATTCACTCTGTTTCTGTCTTCTGAAAGGGATAAAGAACTGGTATAATTTTTTTCTTCAATATTTGATAGAATTCACCAGTGAACTCGTCTGGTCTTGGTCCTTTTTGTTTTGGAAGTTTATTAATTATTGATTCTATTTCTTTAATAGATATAGCTCTATTCAAATTGTCAATTTGTGTGTGTGTGTGTGTGTGTGTTTTAGCAGATTGCATCTTTCAAGGAATTGGTCCATTTCATCAAGGTTCTTAAACTTGTGGGCAATGTTATTCATAGTATTCCTTTTATCATTTTTATATCTATGGGGTCTGCAGTGATCATCTCTTTCATTTCTCATATTAGTAATCAGTGTCTGTTCTCTCTATCTTTTGCTTGTTTAGCCTGGCTAGAAGCTTATCAATTTTATTGATTCTTTCAAAGATCTGGCTTTTGGCTTTTTGATCTTCTGTTTTCAATTGTATTAATTTCTGCTTTAATATTTATTACTTCTTTTCTTCTCCTTCTAGGAAACTAGAAAAAGAAGAGCAAATTAAATCAAAAGTAAGATCTTTTTTTCTAATATATGCATTCAATGCTATAAATTTCCTCTAAGCACTGCTTTTGAGATATTCCACAAATTTTCATAAGTCATGTTTCAAAATATTTTCTATTTGTCTTGAGATTTCTTCTTTGATACATTTGTTATTTATAAGTGTGTCATTTAGACTCCACATATTTTAGGATTTTTCAGATATCTTTATATTATTGACATTTCTAATTTAATTCCATTGTGGCCCGAAAGCAAGAAAGTATATGATTTCTACGTTTAAAAATTTGTTAAGATGTGCTTCATGGCTTGAAATGTGGTCTATCTTCATGAATGTTCCATGTGAACTTGAGAAAAATGTCTACTTTGCTGTTGTTGGATGAAATAGTCCATAGATGTCATTATACCTAGTTGATTGATGCTGTTGAGTTCAACTATGTCCTTACTGATTGTTTGCCTTCTGGATCTATCCATTTTGGATAGAGGGGTGTTGAAGTATACAACTATAATAGTGGATTCATCTATTTCTCCTTGCAGTTCTATCAGTTTTTGCCTCATGTAATTTTCACTTTGTTGTTAGAAGCATAAATGTTAAGGATTGCTATGTCTTCTTGGAAAATTGGCTCCTTTATTATTAGTAATGTCCCTCTTTATCCTTGATAACTTTTCTTGCTTTGAAGTCTGCTCTGTCTGAAATTAATATAGCTACTCTTGCTTTCTTTCGATTAGTGTTAGCGTGGTATATCTTTCTCTATCCATTTACTTTTAATACTTATATGTCTTTATATTTAAAGTGGGCTTTTTGTAGACAACATATCCTTTGGTCTTATTTTCTGATTCACTCTGACAATCTGCCTCTTTTGATTGATGCATTTAGATCAGTCAAATTGATTATTGATGTATTTGGATTAATATCTGTCATATTTGCTATGATTTTCT
This sequence comes from Balaenoptera ricei, assembly GCF_028023285.1. Classification (NCBI taxonomy): domain Eukaryota; kingdom Metazoa; phylum Chordata; class Mammalia; order Artiodactyla; family Balaenopteridae; genus Balaenoptera; species Balaenoptera ricei. The sequence continues at coordinate 28,519,922 of NC_082655.1, forward strand.
ATTTGTAGCCCTTGTTCTTTGTTCTTTTTTTTGTCTTCCACTCTTTTTCTGCCTTTTAAATTTTTAATCAAGCATTTCATATGATTGCCTTTCCTTTCTTTTTTTTTTAGTGGTTGCCTTTGAGTTTGCAATATGCACTTACAACTAATCCAAGTCCATTTTCAAAAAACACTATGCAATTTTACAGTGTGAGTGGCATAGTAAGTACCTTATAACAAAATAATACTTATTCCTTTCTTTCATCTTTTGTATTATTGCTATCATTTATTTCACTTATATATAAACCTACATAAACATATGTATATGATATACAGGTTTAAGTTTCTGACCTGTATTATTTTTATTCTCACTAAAGAACTTCTTTTAACATTTCTTGCAAGGCATGTCTCCCGGCAACAAATTCCCTCAATTTTTGTTTTTTTGAGAAAGTCTTTATTTCTCCTTCACTTTTGAAGGATAATTTTACAGGGCACAGAATTCTAGATTGGTGGCTTTCTGTTCTCAACATTTTAAATGTTTCATTCCATTCTCTTCTTGCTTGGTTTCTGAGGAGAAGTTGGATCTAATTTTATTTTTGCTTCTCTGCAAATAAGGTATATTTTTTCTTCTTGCTTCTTTCAAGATTTTTTCTTTAATCTTCCGTAGTTTGAATATGATATGCCTAGGTGTAGTTTCGGGGGGCATTTTTCTTCTTGGTATTCTCTGAACTTCCTGAATCTGTGGTTTGTTCTCTGATATTCATTTGGGGAAATTCTCAGTCATTATTCTTTCAAATATTTATTCTGTTTCTTTCTCTTTTTCATCTCCAGGTATTCTCATTATGCATATGTTACACCTTTTGTAGTTGTCCCACAGTTTCTAGATATCCTGTTCTGTTTTTCCCAGTTTTTGTTCTCTTTGCTTTTCAGTTTTGGAGATTTCTCTTGTTTTGGAGACTCTCAAGCTCAGAGATTCTTTCCTCAGTCGCGTCCTTTCTACTAATAAGCCCATCAAAGGCATTTTTTATTTCTGTTGTCATTTTTGATCTCTAGCATTTATTTTTGGTTATTTCTTAGGATTTCCATCTGCCTTCTTACATTGTCCATCTATTTTTGGGTACTGTTACTTTATCCATTCGAGCTCTTAGCATTTTAATTAATCATAGTTGTTCTATATTCTTAGTCTGATAATTCCAACATCACTGCCATGTCTGGTTCTAATGCTTACTCTGTGTTTTCAAATTGTGGTATTTGCCTTTTAGTATGCCTTGTAATTTTTTCTTGATAGCCAGACAAAAGGTACTGGGTAAAAGGAACTGCCTTTAGGAATGTGGTTGTAAGGTGTCAGGGAAAGGAAATGTTCTGTAGTCCTATGATTAGGTCTCAGTCTTTTATTGCCTCTGGACTGTAAACTGCCCAAGTCCTTCTCATTCTACCTCCACCGTCTTAGGTAGAACAGGATGACTAGAGCTGGCTGGAGTTGGGTATTTCCTTTTCCCCAGGTCATTTAGGTTCTGATAAAACCCCAGCAGATTAGGCTTTGGTTAAATAGTTTGTCCTGCCTTCTTGTTATGAAGAACAGTGTTTTGACATATTGCAAAATGGTTCATTCTCCTCTCCATGAGGGGATTTTTCTCAAATATTTACTATGAAAACCTGGTCAAACTCCTGCAGGAAAAACTCACAAGTGTGGCAGACCCCTCTATGACTGTGTCCCCCCGGTGATTTCTAACTCTCAGACCATCTACTCTAAGCCTCCAGCAATTTGCAATTGCAGTTCTGCTTTTCCTACCCTGGCACTGGCTCCCATGGAGGCTTCAGCTCATATGTTTCTGCTCTGGTAAGTTTTGATTCTCTGTGTTTGCCTGTTGGTCTCAATGATTTTGGGGGCAGCAGTTTGCCCTGTGACCTCACTTCTCTTACAGATCTAAGAAGACTTGTTGATTTTTCAGTTTGTTCAATTTTTTACTTGTTATTATAAAGGAGTGGTGGCTTTCAAGCTCCTTGCATGGAGAACTAGAAACTGGAAGCTATGTGTTACTTTTTTATTATTTAATTTGTATTAATGCAATGTGATGGATAGCTAAAATAAGTAGTTGGGAGGAGTATAATAAATCAAACATGGTGTGTTTTTAACCTAAATGGGTTTTTAAGCATATATTGTATCAGTTTTGGGGAAGTGTTAAATAAAGAATTATATATAAATATTCAGAACTCTTAATTTTTTTGATATGATGGTAGCATTTTTCCAGGGACCTTACTAAAGAAAAATATTTTTATTGTCAAATTTACCTGGCAACTAACATATAACTATATATTATGTAATAGGGGATAGAAAATATTAACCACTTTATAAGATAAACTAATACACAATTAGAGTAAGTATTTTATGGTCTGATTTGATAAACTATACATTAATGACCTCATTGAATATTGTACATTAATCTAAAAGAAATCATAAGATCTTTATTTATGGATGTACTCTCCATAATAACTAGAAAAAATTGAATAGTCTTGGAAAATATTCCAGTTACTCTTAAAAGACTCAGCATCACCAAGCTATACTGCTTTGGCAAAAAGGTGCTTTTCTTTTATAAATATTGTGATATCTGAAAAAATTGTTCCTTTTATAAAAGCAATTTTTAGCTTTTAGTGTTTCTTAACAATGCTCTCCTCACTTTGTTCTCAGATTCTGTCTCAGGGAGTAATGTATGCTTTGAAAAGAGTCTGGGGAAGGGAAGAGGTGAAGACTGCTTACTCTATTATACATGTAATTTTGGAAAATTCTTACAAGGGCCAACATACCACTATATTTCTAATGCCATATACTTTAGTTTTATCAGAAATGTGTGTAGGACAAAGGAAAACAGGAAGACAGAGTCTTGATTAACCAACAAAGGACACTCTCTACAGTATTTCAATTGTCTTTTGCTGGTGCCCTATATGTTTTTATGCCTCAGAACAATGACATAATTAGATTCAGGATGAGTCATGGGGATGTCTTTCTTATGTAAAGTGGGAGAAGAAAGGGCTATTTTGAAAAGGGAAGTAAGGGAATGGAATCTACCTGATGATAGGAAAAAGTACCCCTGAAAGTTGAGGATCTGAAAAAACAGATCCTCTCAAAATTATACCCCAATTGAAGACCACATCTTATACTTCTCCCGTCTCAACCCCACCTTTGTTTGTACCACAGAAATTTTGTTATCTTGACTTTGCTTTCTCAGTATGATATTCCAAACCTGCTCTATATTCTGCTCTGTATATATTAGCTTCATCCTTGAAAAACAAGGAACGAAAGAATTAGTTCTAGTAATATTCTTCCTCAACAGATAATGTCCATGACCTCATATTCAGGGTCTCTAGCAACACTGCCATCCTTTCTAGTTGTGCAACACGCTGGTCCTTTAAGGGCACCACAGTAGCAACAGGAAACTGCAATATGACTAAATCAGAGTGCTAAGGCAATGACTATAGATTGAGTACTTCTTCTTTAAAAAAAATCATAAAATACATGCATGGGTTTCCCTGGTGGCGCAGTGATTAAGAATCCACTTGCCAATGCAGGGGACATGGGTTCGAGCCCCGGTCCAGGAAGATCCCACATGCCACAGAGCAACTAAGCCCGTGCGCCACAACTACAGAGCCTGCACTCTAGAGCCTGTGATCCACAACTACTGAGCCCGCGTGCCACAACTACTGAAGCCTGTGCACGTAGAGCCCGTGTTCTGCAACAAGAGAAGCCAGCGCAATGAGAAGCCCATGCACGGCAACTAAGGGTAAGCCCCTCTCACCGCAACTAGAGAAAGCCTGCACGCAGCAACGTAGACCCAAGGCAACCAAAAGTAAATAAATTAAAAATAAATAAAAAATAAATAAAATACACGCACATAATAGCAAAATCAGAAAATACAATAAGAAAGAGATACATACTGTCACTCAGAAATAACAATATTTTGAAGTGTATCTTTTTTCTATCTATCCTTATCTATCTAAATAATAAATAAATAAATAAATTTATCTTTGAAGTTATATAATGCAAGGTGTTTTGAAATGTAAGTTTTAGCTCTCCAGCTCATTAATAACATATTTCCACATTAATAAATTCACCAATACAACATAATCTTTAATGGCTGCAGAATGTCCCATTGTGTGATTGGATCACAATTTAATCAATCAGTATACTATAGTTGGATGTTTAAGTTGTTTTCAGTTTTTCACAATTCCAAACACTATGTGATTAACATCTTTGTAGCTAAATCTTCTCATACTTCCTTAATTATTTCCTTGGAAATTACTCCTAGAAGAGATAGTTCTGGGTCAATATTTGAGTCTCTTGATATATAACCTCCAAAAAGGTTATATCAATATGCACTCCCACAAGCAACATATGAGAGTCTCCTTACAAAATTATGTGCTTCACTTGAGGAATGCTAACACATCAAGCTTTGGTAAGGAGTGTATATTAGAGGTAAGAGAGTGTGTAAATTGCATACTGATTCATGTACATGTAAATAATCTTTTCCTAGATGGAAGACTACAGAGACCTTTGGTTTTTCTGCCTTGCTTAGAAGCCTCTTCACGGCTCCTGTATTCACAGGCTTTATAAACAGAGCTTTAAATATCTACTGATTTGTGGCAAACCAGGCAAGATAATTATTCTACCGCACCTGAAAGCATGTCTTGCTCTCAGCATCTAAGTAGTTTGAAGCTTTGATTAGCTACACAATCTGCAGAGTCCTGAAGTTTGGCTTATTTTCTTATTTGAAGAAAGTCTGCCAACTAACTTGAAAGTCAGAAAGTAGCAGAGGCAGATTTAGAGACACAACCTATTTACACATTGCAGAGGAAAACCTGGTTTTGTATTCTGAATCCAATAAATTATTATTGCCTGAAAAAATTCCTACCAATGATGATAATAGACAGGATACTGAGATTATGAAATTCCTTTTCCTAAAAAGGCACTGAATGATGACTTGAATTGTCATTAATACAGAATTTATTTCTTCCACTGTTATAAATATGTGAAAGGGGCACTATGAAACAAACAATATGAATTGGTAAAAAGACTGTCTGATGACAGAACGAGATCAGGGAGGCATATGTGTCACAGAAGAAAGAAAACTGGACTTGTATCTGAACTTAAGTTATTCATTTTTTTCCCCACCCATTTAACAAATATTTGTTGAGTATTTACTATGTACCAGAAGTTGAACTAGGTGCTTAAATACAATAGTGAGCAACAGACACAATCTTATCTTTACAGGGCTTAGGGTTAGGGAGAAAATGGACATCAAAAAGTAAATAAATTTTTAGCTCCAGCAAGAAAAGAGCTTGAAAGTTTTCACTCCCATCATTACAACAATAAAAAGCTGAACAAACTGAACATTAATGACTTTTCTTGGATCCATCAGAGAAATGAAGTCACAGGGCTAGGCGTCGTGCTGAAATCTGGAGAGACAGGTGAGATTGGAGAGTCACAGCTGAAATCTGCTTACTGAAGCAGAAGTTAACCGGTATGAATGTTTAAATGGTGATTTCGATAAATCATTTAAGTGCATGAAAATCTTAAGGAAATCATTTAGGAAGTCAGCAGGCGAGAGAGCAGTTGGAGTTAGAATCACAGCTCTAACCCTAACTGGCACTGACTAGACGGTTTGGCCATGAGTAAGTCACTGACCTTTCCTGCCTCTTAACTTCCTCTCTTGTTAAAGATGTGACATTCAGAACAGAATCCAATTCATAGTTATCTCTTAAAAATATTAAATTTCTACAAATTAGCAATGTTTGTTGTTTCAGAAAATAACCTTGTTGTTTATGTCATAAAAACTGAGAAGTAATTTTCCTGCTTACTAAAGCATCATGTTCTGTTTTGATCTTCACATTTTAAAAGACTTTTTTAGTGCTGAGAATCAAACACAATGAGGTCTTAAACAGAACCAGTGAGGAAAGCTTAAATGAATTGAAGTCATTTAGCATACATAGAAAGAAGATTAAGTGATGATTTGATGACAATTTTTCAATGAAAGAAAAGTTATAGAAAAGGACATAGCTAATTATTCTCTCCTTTCATAAAGGTTTTAATGAGAAGTGGCTTAAATTGCTAGGAAGGAGTTGGGAAGTATTGTTGACTGTACCTGTGAGGTGTACTAGCATAGATTACAGAATTTCCATGACCGAAACGTACAGAACTGGGTCAGACAACGATTTGCCTTAAGTATTCTGAATTTTCCTTTGTAAAGACAGGTGATTGGTCCAGAAAGCACCTGGAGGTCTCTTCCAATCCTTTCATTCCACAGGAGAAGGGATTAGTACCTATTGATTCTTGCTTGGTGACAGCTGCTTTCATAATGTTCCTTAATCCTTACAATAACACTATGAGTTGGGATAATTATTCCTGCTTTAGAGATAACAGACACTTCTTTCCCCATACCCTGGAAGGAGCATCTTTTTGCAGGTGAAGGGAATAACAACTGGGCCCTCAAAACTAGGCATCTGTTTATGTGCAGTAGTTAAATGGTTTATAGTCACAGAGTGAGGGGTGCAAAAATAAAACTTCATTCCTCATTTCCGCTTGGTGGTGGAAAGCATCCTTTTGCCAGGCTAAAGAAACTCAGTCATTTCCATTTAATGCTCAGCCTCTGCAGTTTTCTCCTCCCCTTTCTTCTCCTCATCTCCATGAGCAGCATCTGAGATTATGGCGTATGTAATGCCACAGAATGGGGTGATGTGGGGATTCCATGGTAGTCTTCTGACCTTGCTCACCCATCCTGATGGGTGCCTGGTGGGGTCAGCATCTGCTACTGCTGTATCTGCTGATGGTGTAAACCTCCTCCACAGCCTTCAGTTATCTGGGTACCACCATCTGTGTTAGCCTTATGTCAGCCATGAGCCTTCTTTCAGTCTACTATTAATTTTAATGCCTCTCTTGGGACCTAAGAACTGTTAGATCCTTTGCCTTATGGCTTTAGATGTGGAGGAGACTTGAGGGATGTATCAGGTCTGCTTTCTCTCTCTACCTATCCTATACCCATTGCTCCTCTACTGCCTGGTGCTGTTTGGATGCAGGGCTTCTCTCAGAGGTTTGCAGTCTCTTTGGGCTAAGCCCTGGGAAGAAAGGCCATGTCCCCTCTACCACATGATTCCTCTAAACTGGTCTGCCATCTGAGATTAGAACAGGGTGGAGAAGTGTGGCAGAGGCTCGGGTGTTTCACAGGCACATCTAACTCTTTTGCTTTACTTTTTGAGTTCTTGCCAAATTCCCTTTTCCCCCATAGCCCATAAAAGGTTCTGATCACCTGTCTGGGTGTTAGGAAAGCTATTCTTGTGCCATCACACATTCTTCCCTGCTCTCTGTTTTGACTTTTCCAGGCTTTGCTTTTTATTTATTTATTTATTTATTTATTTATTTTATTTACGGCTGTGTTGGGTCTTCGTTTCTGTGTGAGGGCTTTCTCTAGTTACGGCAAGAGGGGGCCACTCTTCATCCCGGTGCGCGGGCTTCTCACCATCGCGGCCTCTCTTGTTGTGGAGCACAGGCTCCAGACGTGCAGGCTCAGCAATTGTGGCTCATGGGCCCAGTCGCTCCGCGGCATTTGGGATCCTCCCAGACCAGGGCTCGAACCCGTGTCCCCCGCACCGGCAGGCAGACTCTCAACCACTGCAACACCAGGGAAGCCCCAGGCTTTGCTTTTAATCAATAAGGATATGCTTTTAAAATTCCCCCCAAGTCCACCAGCAACTGCCCACAGGAAAACCAAGCCACAAAAAATTTATTTTATCTTTCAATTGTCTGGCTTTTGTAATGGAAAGTTACTGCTTTCAAGACTATTTTGGAAAAAAAAATTTCCAAATTTGACACTTTTTCTTATTGGTTTGCTTTATCTTCTTTCTCCTTGGGCAATAAACCTCAGGTTTATGATCTATGCGTTTTGTTTTGCTTTAAGTAATTTTGACATTGAAACATAACAATATATAGAAGAGTGCAAAAAAAAAAAAAAAAGCATACAGCTTGGTGGCTTACTACAAAGTGATTACTGGTGATACCACCACCTACATCCAGACATAGAGCATTACCTGCACCCCAGGAACACAGCCTCCTTCCAGAGACTATTCCACCTTCAAAGGTCGCCACTGATCCAACTTCTAATACTCTACCTGTTTTCAATTTTTATATAAATGAAATCATGGAGGATGAGTTATTTGTGTCTGACTTGTTTAGCTCAAATTTACATTTGTGAGGATCATTTCTATTGCTGTGAACAGCAGCAGTTTGTTCATTTTCATTGCTGAATATTCCACATTGCATGTATATCCCACAGTATGTTTATCCATTTCATTGTTGATGGATATTTAGATTGTTTCCAGTTTTTTGGCTGTTGAAAACAATACTTCTCAAATCATGCTTGTAAATTTCATGTGGCACGTGCGTGGTCTGCATTCTGTCGGGTGAATTCTTTGAAGTGATAGTCTACACCTTTTAATCAGAGTGTTTCTTGTCTTCTTGCCTTTCTCTAATGCCTTCCCTATACTATATTCTTTCTAAAAATCAACTAGACCCTGTCATTTATATTTTTAAACCACTTCAGCTGTAAACTATTGCTCTGGGGTAACTTACAGACTCTACATGGCCCGTAGGGCCTCCTATGATTTGATTTCTGCTTCCTGCACCTTTTGCTCTGCTCTAGCCAAACCTTGTTCACCTCTTCTAAATGCGCTCTTTCACGAGCTGTTTCCTCTGCTTTAATCGTTTTCTGTCACCCCTTGTCCATCTCCCTCCCTACCCCTCACCATGATTTCATCTGGCCAACTCCCACTTATTTCTTAAGTCACAACTTGTCATTTCTGAGACAACACTGAAGGTTGAATTGTCAAATTCGGAGCATACAACACTCAAGTGAAACATGGGAAAGTCTGAGCCCATCAACAAAACTATCAAAGTCTGTTCTTCCCATATTAGGATGTATATTAGAACATGTGAAGTTCTCAGAGGTGCTTGATGGATATGCACAAAGGGAGCCATTTCAGTTATGGAACAGCTCCTTTACATAGCCCATTAATACACAGTTACATGATAATTTCTAGTGACCTATAAGTATCAAGTTTAGTGACAATAAGCAAACTTGATAGACCATCTCTTAGAAATGATTCCTCCCCTTCCCCCTAGAAAACGCCATCAGGTCGTCGCGTTTACAGAGGGATTTGACTGTGGCAACTCTTGCTAGGCATCCCTTAGAGGAAGAAAATAGATTTCAGACTTGCGGTTAATCTTTTCCTTTCCAACTTCCTAATGTAAGCGTTTCCAACACTCTAAGTCTGGACAAGTGTCTCTATTAATGTTTTCATAGTTTCTTGTGTTTCTCCCATCAAGTGATTTCTGATGTATTGCCCATAACCCCCTCAATACTATGAATTCCATTAAAATGGGGACTATGTATATTTTATTTACTGTTGTATGTCTGATGCCTGGCACCATTGCTGAGACATAGTAAGGCCTCAACAACATTTGTGAATTGTTAGATTGTTTAAATATATCTGCTCTTTTAAAATAAGGTCTTTTGTTTACTCAGTTTGACATTGTTGGTTTTTAAGCTTGTTTGAATAAAGTTTATACATAGTTAACTTTGATGAATGATTCTGGCATAGCAGAAAGAAAAAGATTCATGGGTTTCTTGTATAAACCTTGTCATAATAATTAGATTTTATATTCTCATTGAATATAAGGCATAATACATCTTTGACCTTTCCAGAGATGTATTATTAATTTCCAGATTTATTTCTGCTGACTTTCTCTGTATTATTGTCTTCTTTTTTTCATTTTCTCACTCTTCTCCATTTTTCTCCTAGTTTTCCATCCTCATCTGTTTGCAATTCGTATTTCCTTTTTGTCTTTCTTTAAAATCCATTCCTTTTCTTTAGTTTTTGTCACCTCATAGAATTTAAAAAATCAAATTTCCCTGGCATTTGAACTTAAGATTGAAATAGTAAGCTTTTTGTTTGTAGAATTAGTGGTTTAGATCTACCTTTGCTCCACAAAGGCTGACCTCCAGTTTATCCATAGGTTGACTGATAAGGTTATGATAAGACTGATAAGACTGAAAAGATTATGGGTTCTGGCTATTTCTAAGTTATGCCAAAGCACCTCAGTGAAAAGGGGTATATTCACTCATTTACCTGGATTCAAACAATACTTCACTCTAATATAATTCATAATAATAATATTGAGTTTATGTGACAACTGACATTTTCCTGAAACTAAGGCAGCATTCGTGAAGAGACTATTACACTGACTGCTACTGAGTTCTTTTGAATTTGACCCGTGTATACTTTCTTGTGCCATGGAATGGTTCAACTCTGCCGATCCTTTTGCTCTAGCACATTTTTCTATTCAAATTACTGCTAAATCTCTATTCAAATAGCACTTAGAATTTCATTTGGTCTTCACTGAATAACAATGCATCCTTTATGCATTTAGTCCTTATCCCATTAGCCAGTCTTATTAGCAACAATTAAAGTAATACTGTTTGGTGTAAGATGTAATTATAATCATAAATGCAAATATGGGCACTGACATATGACAATAGTTAGCAATAAGGTGGTTATCTGGATGTTTTAAAGTAAGTTGATAATAATTTATTTCAGATAATTATTAAAAAGATACACAAAACTCAAAAATTTTATAGAGGGCTCCTGAGCTCTTGAGACTGTTTTTTGATCCCCAGATGTCCACATCTTTGAGAAATCGTAGCTTCTTCCTTGAATTCTTAGACCAATAATTCTCAAAGTTTGTCCCCAAACCAACAACATCTTCATCACCCCAGAATTCATAGAGATGCAATTTTTGGCCTCACACTGAACCTACTAAATCAGCAATATTGAAAGTGGGGCCCAGAAACCTGTGTTTTGGCCTTTCAGGTGATTCTGATGCACACTACAGTTTGAGATCACTGTCTTAGACCATGAGGAGATACTATCTGCCCTGGGCTAGAAAATAAAAGTAGGGCAGTGTGCTGCATGTATTCTAGAAGATGCACGTGACTTGATGTATATGGCATGAATCATTTAAGGAACAGTATTCAATCTCAATTCTATAGTGGGGCAAGGGTCTTATAAGTTTAAGGCATGAAGAGGGTAATAAAACTAAAATAAAGTTACTATTCTAAGATGGGAAGACCAGGAGTTACTGCTTATCTATGAAGATCAAACTGAGTCAGGAAAGAGCAGAGGTCAGAGAGTCTGGAGAGTGTGTGTCAGAGGGAAAAATTGTGAAATTCAAGGATTAAGAGTTCAAAATCGGTGTCTATGGACAAACCAAACTTAGATTCTAAACCAGCTGGAGACAATAGCTGATTGACTTTCTTCTGCCATGGAGAGTTTGGACCAGATAAGACCCTGTTGTTGTGAAAGGGCATACCTCTGTTACCCTTAAAGCTTTGGTGTCCTGACAATCATGGTTTAGAGAGATACACTGAAGGCTATTAGATGAAATTACATTTGAGAAAGGAAAAGAATCTTAAGATCAACTGCATCCATGTAGCTAGTACCTTATTCAGGATTCAGTGGGAGCTTCACTTCTCCAGGAAGATATTCATGACCCTGTAAGGATAGGGTCCTAAGATAAGTACCATGTGCTCCATGGTACGCTGAAGCTCTGCTATCATAGAAACCTCATCCTGTAATGTAAGGGTCTTTTACCAACCTGTCCTCTCTAATCATAGTAGATTACGAACTGCATGAGGAACTGTGTTGGGAGTTCCCAAGATTCCCCTACCTTTGGAGATTCCCTAGAAATGTACATGAGACTCTTCATATAGACGTACTCATGGCTAAGATTTATTACAACTGTGTAATAAGGAGACACAAAAAGACGCAGGCAGAGTCTGGAGGAACCCATATATAATACATTGAATGAATGAATGTACGTGAATTCCTTATGTTGTCTCTAGCCCATCAGGGGTCACACAGAATGTGCTCTTCCCCCAGCAATGAAAATGCAGCAAACTGTGTGTGATGTTTCTGCCCAAGGAAGCCCACTAAAGACATGATGCCCAGGATTTCTACTGGGTGTTGGTTCCATAGGCATGCTCTTCATAGCACATAATAGAATTCCAGACTCCCAGAAAGAAAACACGTGTGCAGCATAAACTCTCTAGCCATAGTCTAGCCCTTATCAGTTCACTGTTGACTGGGAACACTTGAAAGCCAAGTTTTCAGAGGCCAGACAAGGGTCAACTTTGCAAGTAGGCCTTTCTAAGGACAGCAGTGTCAAACCTACTATTATAGCTCTTTCTGCACAAGGACCATATCTGCCGTATTCCCTGCTGTTTTCCCAGCAACTAGCACATTGCCTGAGAACCAGTAAATCTTCAGGAAATACTTGCTAAAGGAATTATAGACCCATACAGATAAACCACATATTTCTAGAAGCTTTGGCCTGAGTATGGTTGTGTGTACATGCATACACACATGCCTGCATACACACACACACACACACACACACACACACACACACAAGGCAAACACTAAAATATGCTTCACAATTTATTGACTGTAAACCTTTCTCAAGAGTTACTGAAGTGCCACAGTGCTATAGCAGGTTTGGTTTCTGGATAGTTTGCTGTCTGTTTGAGGGTGCAGGTCACTGACTCCCCGTTCAGTTCTCTCTGCTGAACTGTCAGAGAATCTAGGGCCTGGTCCAAGCCTCAGGGCACCCTTTAGTGAGGCCTAGGGGTGGGGGTGGAGTGGATATGCAGGAGCATAGCATGGAAACCATCCTCTCTTCCAACCTATTTTTAGGGGTAATAGGTCTCTTCCTTCTTTCCTTTCTTCCCTCCTTGCCACCTGCCTGCCTGTTAATCTCTTGCTTTTTCTCTAATGCATATGGACATATCAGCTTTGGAGTAAAGTGAGTATCCACCTTTGTTGACCATTAGTTTAAAGGCATCCCTGCCAATACTCTCCAGTCAAATACCACCAGGAACATGCCTGAAGTTCAAGTTGGATCTATGACTTATTGACATGAGGGAGAAGACAATCCTTGGGGTGTCTCAGTAAAAGGGTGTTAGGTGAAACTTATTATAGGATTTGGGCTTGTGTTAGGTGATTTGGGGAGGGTTGAAAGAAGCAGAATTTTGCTCTTGATTAGATGCTGTGAGGAATCGGATAATTCTATGATTTTGTATCTTAAAAAATATTTTTTAGGAGGAGGAAAAATAGAGGATAAAGCCATAATTGGTAAAGAAGATGCAGTTACTCATATAAACTGGGAGAGGTAGTTTTTTGTGCCTTGGACAGTATTCATGTTTTGTCTGTCTAGACATGATTACAGAATGGTCCTATTTTTGTCTTAATCCATCCTGGTCACAGAGTGGCCTTGTCTGATATTGACATTCTGTGAAATTGTTTATGTTCAACAGTAGAACACCAAGGCCTGGCTGGGAGTATGAGGCCAGCTCCTGGATATCAAGGACTCCTTTTCTTTTTCTCACCCCCATGGCTGAGCTGGAATTGATGTACAGGGCAATTGATACACTTCTGGGGATGAGGTGAAGAAGTTGTGCTCCTATCAAAAGATAAAAAGTTATGGATCTACTTAACAGGCCCATGAACTCAGAGCTTAGGATGGATAAATGTACCAAAAAGAGAGACTTTATAGACAAAGCAATCAACAATTTGATGAGAAAATGCAATAAAACTACACTAATGTTACAGATTTTTTTGGAGAAGGTGGGAGTCAAAGTTTCCTTCTTTGTTTCTATGCACATAACTCTTCTTTTCCAATCCAAGAGTAAGTTAGTTCATTTTCTTGTCACTTAATAGTTTGCAAAGTGCTTTATGGCCTGTCATTAGTTTGATTCTCATAGTAACCTTGAGGCAAGTATTAACTTATTATTATTATTTTTTTTTTTTTTTTTTTTTACAGATTAATAAACTGAAGCTCAGAGAGGTTTAACAGATTTGCCCCAGAACACAGAATTAACTTACAGGAGTGCGTGACAGAGGATTTGACCTCTGATTCTGAATCTCATGTTCTTTCAAAAGTGACACCCAGCTTCCATTGGGGGGACTTCTTTTTTCTTCTCAAATAATTTAAATAAGTAGCATCAACACCCTCTTTGAGTCACAATCATAGTGCCAACTTACATAGCACTTCCTGTGATTCAGACATTTTTCTAAGCACTTTATATAAATTACCTCCTTTAATCCTCAACCCTTTGAGTAGATACAGTTGACCCTTGAACAACAGTGGTTTGAACTGCACGGGTCCACTTATAAGTGGATTTTTTTTTCCAATAGTAAATGCCACAGTACTACACAATTCCCAGTTGGTTGAATCTGAGGATATGGAATCTTGCATACAGAAGAAACTTGGATACAGAGGACCACTTATAAGTTATATGTGGATTTTCTACTGGTGGAGGGTCAGCACCCTTAAACCTGCTTTGTTCAATGGTCAACTGCTTTCATGTTCCAAAGGATGAAACTGAAGCAGAGAGTCTAAAATTAAGGAAGAAAGAGATAACTTGCACAAGGTCATGCAGCTAATAAGGGGCAATGTCGGAACTTAACCCCAGGTAGATGGTTTCCAATGCTCATGACTTTAACTACTGTGATTTACAGCCACCTGTGCTCTCTCAATTCTTACCCAGTGGGTGATTAAGTTGCTCTTGGGGTGCAGAAATTATGGATCTAACTGAAGTCTGCTATTCTCCTTTAGCCATCTCCTGTCTTCTAGGGTTCAGGCTCCTCAAGAATACCTTCTGCCTTTATTAGTGCTTCTCACCCATTATTTCTGATGAGAAATATTTTCAACTTGTTTATCTCAATCCTGGCTTGAGGACAGAGAGAGAGGCAGAGAGGGAGAAAGAGAGGGAGAGATGGGGGTGGGGGGGAGGGAGGCAGAGAGAGAGAGGAGAAAAAGAAAAAGGAGGAGGGGAAGGGGAGGGGGAGGGGGAGGAGGACAAAGAGGAGGCTAAGAGGAGGAGGAGGGGGAGGGGAGGGGAGGGAAAGAAAAGAGATCTCCAGGCCTATTTTTGTTATCTCTTGACCTCTTGCCCTTACCCAGCTTTTTGCTGAACTTCACAGTCTTTGGTAGTGTCTCTGTTTCAGCTCCATGTTCATTCCTCGACCTTCATGGTGAATTTGACCTTTCTGGTTTGGACTCTGTTCACTAAGATCTGGGCCTGTACTCACTACCTGCTTCTGCCCCCCAGCTCCAGACCACAGGGTGCACATCCTAGAAATACATCTTTCAAAGTTTCCCCTCCTAGGAGCTATGAGGAATCATCTAGATCCTGGGCCCAAAGATCACCTGTGCCTCAGCTCCTGTGGGGCCTCCAATGCCTTTTGCCTCCAGCAAACCTACCAGCTCTTCCTCCTCTGCTACTAAACTATTCTGAAGAACAGAGTTTATGCCTCAAAAAAAGAAGTGGTGCCTTTGTGTCAGCAGCATATAATTTTCCTGAAGTTACTTGGAGAAGCAGCTTCAAAGATGCTCTACTGTGATAGGGATGAGTGTGTGTAGAAAAGAGAGAACTAAGCTCTAGTCCTTGACTCTGCTAGTTGTTCTTGTCCTATCTCTGGTAATCCAGGCACTGGAGTGGGGTTGATCAAGTATATAAAGATCAACTCCGTCCTTCCCTGGACAACAGCCAAGTGAAGACTGTTCCAGAATAAGTTTACACGTCAGCAGTGGAAGGACCAACCAGTTGTGTTACAATGTATCTTAAGAAAGCAACAGGACTTAAGTCTTTCTGTAATATTTCCTTTCTTTATTTTCTGCTAGATGCTATACTAGGAATCTGTGGGAAAATGATGGATATTATTTGGCCTCTGCCATCAAGGGATTTACACTTGAGTGAGAAAAACAGGCACATAAACAAACAGATTACAATATGATGTGATAAGTACAAAAAGGGAATATTGTATAGTTCTAGAAACAGCATACAGGAAGAAGCTATCAGTTCTCTGTATAGGAAGGCTTCCATATGAGGTTGTTTCTAAACTGGGTTTTGAAGGATGAATAGGAGTTGTCCAAATAAACAAGGGAAGACATTGGGTAGGAGGAAAGAATTAAAACCAGGATCCTGGTCATAATTAAAACCACAGAATGAGGACCTACTTCTAACAGTATTATGGACTAAGGTATTATTAGAGGTCTCTCTGCCACAGCAAAACACTTCCAAAATGACATGTTAAGCTCACAGGAAAGTATGGAAAATCTTAAAGGGCCAGATCATAAGAGTGAATGCTGAAATCACAGAAGCAGATGAACACAGACACGGAAGCTGCTGCTGCCCTGGGGATAAAAAGTCTTATTTATAACCCAGAGTTTTATGTACCAACGACCACTGCGTGGAAAGACTAAGTTTGGGGTATGTGACTCTATGTTAGACAACATCACAGATTGAAAACTGCTGAGAAAAGCAGATGACTAATTGCAGAGATTGTCTTTATATGCAAATCTCTTTGCAATAAAAGTTTCACTGTATGGATAATCAACATAAAATGAAAATGCTGTGTGACTGTTATGAATGTATATTCAAATTTCTGTCTTATGTGATAGTCGATACTTTTGAAATTATATTGCCAAGTATAAGAACTAGAAAATCTGGGGCTTCCCTGGTGGCGCAGTGGTTGGGAGTCTGCCTGCTAATGCAGGGGACACGGGTTCGAGCCCTGGTCTGGGAAGATCCCACATGCCGCGGAGCAACTAGGCCCGTGAGCCACAATTACTGAGCCTGCGCGTCTGGAGCCTGTGCTCCGCAACAAGAGAGGCCGCGATAGTGAGAGGCCCGCGCACCGCGATGAAGGGTGGCCCCCGTTTGCCGCAACTGGAGAAAGCCCTCGCACAGAAATGAAGACCCAACATAGCAATCAATCAATCAATCAATCAATCAATCTTTAAAAAAAAAAAAAAGAACTAGAAAATCTGAGAGAATATGACTAAAAGAGGATGAAAGTTAGAAAGGTGAGCTAAAAGTAGCCTAACAGTCTAGTCCCCAGTCACCATCAGGAGCTTCGATGGTAATGAATTTATACTTCTCAAGGCCACAGGGTTTTGCTGGGAGTCCAAATCCTTCCAAAATCTAAGATAAATAGTAGTTCCCAAGACAACTCTCTGAAGCTGTACAAGTGAACCCTTTGAAGAATTTCCGTAAAATACAAATGACAGTGGTTAAAATAAGGAGTTATTTAGAACCCACAGAGGAACATAAGTGAAAATAAATGAAATGTTAAAAAGTTATAGAAAGTTGCTGCAGAAGTCATTAAAAGAGGGGGGAGAATACAGTCTTTGAAGGATTTTCATATTGTCATTGAATGTATGAGTTTCACAATGAACTCTTTTTGAAGAAAGATATTTATTTGTGCTTGCATTGATTCACTTAATAAACACTGAAAGCCAAGTATGTGCCAGATACCATGTCAAAAGCTGGAGATACGAAAATGAATAGACCTCACTGCCTGCGCTTCTGCAATTCCATAGTCTACAGTAGACTACAGTGTGGCCTTCGTGTAACAAATAATTGCAGGGCTGTGAGATAAGTGCTGTAATAAGATATAGTGGTGACACACACAGCCCGGGGTGGATAATGAGAGGGAACATATATTATCTTTTCATCTGGGATGAGCATCTACTTAACGGCTGATCTTCCTTTCATTTTTAGAGTGGGCTGCACCAAGTCAGGGAAGGCTTGGGGGCTTCTGACTCCCTTTCTGAGCTTTATCAGTGAAATTTTATACAAGTTGTATTCGTATCTGTGTATATTTCATGTCTCTGTATATTCTAGCCAATGCATACACAATGTAACAGCAAAATAAAAATACAAGGAAACAAAAAACAATAAACAAAGACGCATTCAGGTGTATCAAGGGAATAAATTAAGTGATATGACTTTTAGGGCATGAATCTGTTTTCATTCATAGTATCTTCCTTTTTCTTTGGGCCTGGGGGCACACAGAGAATTATAAAGAAATTACTTTCTCAAGGAGCTGCAGTGTAGAGTGATGATTGAGTGTGTGGGATACAGAACCTACATGGTCTGGGCTCAACCCAGGCAGGGCCACTGACTACTCAGGGATGTCAGGCACAATATTTAACTTAGCAAAGCCTTAGTTTGCTCATCTGAAAAATGGGGATATAATTGCAATTTTTTTTTTTTTTTCCTTCATAATGTTATTGTGTGGATGCTTGCAAACAGCTTAATACATGTGATGACAATAATGATGAAAAGCCACCCAAGCTACAGGAGTGGGGTCTGGCCAGGGGAAACATTTGGTCTAATGGCTTTCAAAGTTTTTAGCATATTAGCATCATGTGGGGCAGGGCTGGCTTCATGGATGTGTACCTGTATGGGGCCTTGTCCAAAGAGGGGCTCCCCCCTTGATTTAATGCTCTGCTGTTGCCATCTTAACATTCTTAAATCTAAACAAGAGTCCTATATTTTCATTTGAAAATGCGCCCTGCAAATTATGTAGCTGGTCCTGCCTGGGGAGCATTTAAAAATCCCAATGCCTGAGCCCCACCCTGCATCAATTACGTCAGAATCTCGGAGGCTGGGACCAGAGATGCTTCTCATTTTTTAAAAGTTCTATAGATGAGTTTAATATGTAACAAAGTTGAGAAACAGCGCCTTGATTTTCTAGTTGATTGCTGGTAGTCTAGGGCAGTTTTTGCCTCTGTGGCCTATGTCACCTTGGTGGGGGAAACTTGTTTTAGGTATAAATTTCTATTGCAAGAGAATTAACATACGTTCCTCAACGTTGAATCATGTCTATTACTACACTGCACACACTAGAATGCCCACCAATATAGCTGAGTGATGACTGGTCCTGGAGTCAGACCATAGGAAACTTACTCTCTTTAATCTGTAAAATGGGGCTTAAAATAACACCTATCAATACATCAGACAGTTGTTATGAGAATCAAATAATTCATATTAAATGCTTAACAGAAAGCCTGACACATAATAGGTATTCAATAAATGTGAGCTATTATTAATGTTATAACGCCTACAGGTTGTTTTGGCTTTATTAGTAACAGGAAACTTTGATGACCTAAAAGATTCCTGTCATGAGAACATCCTTAAAGTACTTGTTTCAAAGTCCATGGTTAGTTATTCTTTAGAGTGTACAAGGCATTTAGTCCAAGGAAGTACAGTGGCTTGAGGCAAGCCACATCACAGCACATAAAGGCAAGCTGTGAATAATTTACTCATCCTGCCAAGCTGTCAAATTATTGAAGTTTTCCAAAGCACCATCTGACCTGATTTCTCAGACCACCAACCCCCCACCCCCCCTTTAAGGAGGACATGGCTAATTGGAAGAGAAAAGACATCCACAACCCTCATGCCCTTTGCACATCAAAACATGCCATCTGTCACCCCTATCCTTAGTCACCACCCCAGCCAACAAAATCTCTCCATCATCAATGACTGTACTCATATTTGTTCCTTAATTATTGATCATTATTTTTTGTTTATTCTGATATCCTTCATGTTTGATAGTAAGATGACAGAATGGATGCTGCAATACACTTTTAGAGCCTCAAGCACTGCTAAGATGCAGACGGGTAGGTTTTTAAGCCTTAGAGGGGGATGAGGACAAAAAGAAATATAAATGATGTTTTAAGGCATAAACGAACCATAAACTTAACAGCTTTAATTCTGCAGTTTGAAATTTTGTTTTCCTATTTTCCTCCATTTGAAGGATTACTTGGCATTTTGCTAGTACCGCAGAGGGAAAAAATGTATGAATGCCTTTTGGTAGAGAATTACAAAGAACTGTGTAAATACTAATTTAATTAGAATTCAGCATGGAAGCCAAAAGCCAGAAATTATTTATCTGCCTGACACCTGGTTGACATGCTTACTTGGCACGGTGGTTCTTAACCCAGCAGCACTTCAGGATCACTTGGTGAGCTTCAGTGAAATCATACCTAAACTCTGGCTCCACTTTCGACCAGTTAAATTTGAATCTTTGGGGATGGGGTCTGGGCATCATTTTTTTTTTTTTTTTGTCTTTTAAATAGACAATTTTTAAAAAGCAGTTTCAGATTCACAGCAAAACTGAGCAGAAAGTACAGAGAGTTCCCAGCTACCCCCTGCCCACCCCCTGACAGCCATCCCGACTATCAACATCCCATACCACAGTGGTACGTACATTTGTTATAACCGATGAACCTATACTGACACATTGTTATCAAAGTCCACAGTTTACACTACAGTTCACTCTTGGTGTTGTACATTCTATGATTTGGACAAATGTTTAATGACATGCATCCAACATTGCAGAATCATACATCACTGCCCTAAACGTACTCAGTGCTCTGCTTATTAATCCCTCTCCCCCCCCCCCCCCACTAACCCCTGGCAATCCCTGATCTGCTTACGGTCTCCATAGTTTTGCCTTTTCCAAATGTCATATAGTTGGAATCATACTGTATGTAGCCTTTTCAGATTGGTTTCTTTTACTTAGTGATATGCACTTAAGTTTCCTCTATGTCTTTTCATGGCTTGATAGCTCTTTTCTTTTTAGTGCTGAATAATATTCCATTGGCTAGATGTACAGTTTTTTTTATCTATTCACCTATTGAAAGACGTCTTAATTGCTTCCAAGTTTTGGCAATTAAGAAAAAAGCTGCTATGAACATCTGTGTACGGGTGTTTGTGTGGATGTAAATTTTCAACTCATTTGGGTGAATATTAAGGAGCAAATTGCTGGATCGTATGGTAAGAGCATGTTTAGTTTTGAAAGAAACTGTCTGTCTTGCAAAGTGGCTGCACCATTTTGCATTCTCACCAGCAGTGAATGAGAGTTCCTGTTGCTCCACATCCTCACCAGCATTTGGTGTTGTCAGTGCTCCGGATTTTAGCCATTCTAATAGGTGTGTCGCAGTATCTCATTATTGTTTTAATTTGTATTTCCCCAATGACATACAATGTGAAGCATCTTTTTTTATATGCTTATTTGCCATCTGTATATCTTTTTTGGTGAGGTGTCTATCTGTTCGGGTATTTTGCCTACTTTTAGATTAGGGTTTTGTTTTTGTTTTTTTAAATCAGGTTCTTATTGCTGAGTTTTAAGAGTTCTTTGTATGTTTTAATAGTCCTTTATCAGATATGTCTTTTGAAAATATTTTCTCCCAGTCTGTGGGTTGTCTTCTCTTTCTCTTGATGGAGCATCAATTAAAAAAAATCTCCTCTGGTGATTCTAACATGTAACAGGGGTAAGAACATGGAGCCCCAGCTAGAAATGTGAGGGATCCTTATAGAACCCTCAAGGGCTACATGCTTTAAGGGTTGAGAAAGTACAAAAGCAGTTTTAAAAAAACACCCTATTTGATTCTGCTTGGACTGTACCAGTAAGCTAACAATGTTGATGCTTGGTTAAAAAAAAGCACACACAAACATACCTTCAACCACGTAGGAACAAGAACTTCCTCATGCTAAAAGCAAATTCAGTGCTGCTGGTTCCCTGGCCCTGAGGGCATCACGGCAGCAGAACAAAGTGAGTGCAAAACACAGTGTGGCCTCTTTTCTCACTTTTAGGTTTTCTCCACTTAGCTCAGGCATTTGCAGTTCCCTTGCACACTTGAGTTAGACCCGAGCCTCCCTGAAAGGCAGCCACACTAGCTGTTCCGAGCGGAGCGCGGCGAGTGTTCTCCACTACTGTGTGAAGTGCAGCCCGCCCCCACTCACTGCTGTGTCCAGCTTCCTGAGGGGCCAGATGCTGCTCCCCACAAAAATGAATGTCATCCCACTTCTGAAAGAGACTTCTGCCTTGAATCCCTACCTTTAGAGAACTTCCTGCCTAATATAGAAGGAATTGCAAAGGTCTCCTTTACTCTAATGCCTGAAAGCCTACATCAGTGGAGGACCTGCTTGCAACCTCTGGGGCCCCATCCTGACCCCTGTTCAATTCTGAAAACGAAAGAGCCCCCTAAACTACAACGGCAGCTCTTCCACGCTGATGCTATATGGGAAGCAACTCTATGAAGGGAGAGAGGGAAGGGGAAAGGACAGAGGCAGAAAGCATTTAATTATTTGATAACCACTTAGAGTGAGCTACCCAATATAAATCTGGATTATGCCTGTGTGAAGTCTCTTCTTCACCCAGTAGCCAGTGATCCTTAGTTATATGAGTCAGATCATGCCACCCCTCTTCTCAGAAATCTCCAGTGGTCTCCCAACTCACTAAGAAGAAAGTCCAAAGTCCTACTCATGGTCTACAAGGCTCTATGGGACCTGCACCCCATTGGTCCTGCAACCCTGTCTCCCACTGCTCACTGAGCTTCAACTGCATTGGCCTCCTGGCTATTCTTGGTATGCACCAAGCATCTCAGTTTGTAATTGCTATTCCCTGGGTCTGCAAGGTTCTTCTTCCGGAGGTTGGCATGATCCCTCCCTTCCTTATGGGAGAGGCAAGCTGACCCTCCTAATTAAGACACCACCCCATCCACCTCTGTCACTGTCTCTCCCCTTACCCTGCTTTGTATTTCTTCATAGTATTTATATCCACTTGACACATCAGAGAGTTTTTGTTTACTGTCTGTCTTCTCCCACTAGAATGCAACCTCCATCAGAGCAGAGGCTTTGTCTTGTCCACAACTGCATTCCCAGTGCCTAGATGGGTGATTATTAGACCTACATTGGTGTCAAGTAAAGTTTCAGAACATGTGCAGAGGGATCTTTCAAATGACACCCCTTAGCAGAGCTCTTTCTCCAGAATGCTAAGGACAGCTGTCCAAAATTTCCACTTGAATGTCTTAGCATGTTAAAAGACTGTAAGCCACAGCAGATCAAGGACTCTTGTTTTGCCCACCAATTTCTCCCCAGCACCCAAGACAATGTGGGTCTATGGCCTGTGCTCAGTATTTGTTGAATGAATGTTCAGAATTGAACAATTTCCCACCAGCCCAGCCATAAACCTGGGAGACAACCTTGACTTCTCCTCATTCTTCATTTTGTACACCAATTCATATATCAATCCTTGTGGACTGTATCCCATTTACATCTATGAAATATATAGATTTCTCTCTAATCCTATGGCCATCACTCGAGTCTAGACTTCGTAAATCTCTGATTTCCTCTAATTCATTCTTTAGTTGACAGGTTTAAAAAAATTTCTATTAAAGCAGATCTGATCATGCCTTTTTTATTATGCTTAAAACTTGTTAATGACTTCACATTGTGCTCAAGATACAGTCCAAACTCTTCAATATGACTGGCACAGATTGCATGATTAGATCCCTGCTTTTCTCTTTCATATCAAATTCTATACCCCAGACACACTGGCCCAAGGCTCTGTCTTAGCTCTGGACCTTTGCACAGGGTGTTCCTGCTGCCTGAAGAGCCTTGTTCTCTTCTCTCCATCCATACAGCTAACTCCTACTACTGTCTTCACCCCGCTTCGAGATTGGATCATGTGCCTTTGCTGAAGCACCTCCTCAAAACACATGCATTCATTTGTACTCTTGTGAAGGTAAGGGCAGTGCCTAACTTGTTCTCCCTTGTGTCACCAGTACTAATCCATCTCTGATACATAGCAGAGATTTAGCAAACTTTTTTAAAAAATAGACCTTTATTGGAGTATAATTGCTTCACAATACTGTGTTAGTTTCTGTTGTACAACAAAGTGAATCAGCCATATGCATACATATATCCCCATATCCCCTTCCTCTTGAGCCTCCCTCTCACCCTCCCTATCCCACCCATCTAGGTGGTCACAAAGCACTGAGCTGATCTCCCTGTGCTATGCTGCTGTATGTTTCTTGATCAACTGAATCCTGTGTAGGCATAGTGATTAGTGTGTGTGGTGGCGAGGAGAGCATGCTGTGTTGTTTAAGTTTAAACATCTAGTATTTAGAGCAAGCCCTGTATTTCCACAATTGTTAGTTTCTTTATATGGACTGGGTAGGGTTCACATATGTATCCCTGGGGCCTAATACTGTGCCTGGCATGTTGTAAATGCTCAGAAAATGTTTGCAAAATGAAGGTTGCATATATTATTGCAGCAGAATTAAAAAAAAACCCCACTGCATCTCAACTCTGGTAAAAAGGCAAAATAGTGGAAAGAATGAGAGCTTAGACAAAGAAAAAAATTCAGATAATTTTGGTTGCTTTAATGTGGACTACTCCTGATTGTAGTAGAAATGGTCTTAATGCCTTAACCACCAAATAATTTCCAGTTTTACCACATTTTCTAAGATATTTGAGCTGTTTAAGGGACATGCAGTATGAGTGTGAATGTGATCTTCACAGGATAACAATTAAATACACACACACACACACACACATCTTGACTCTTAGGAAGGTAATATGGTGTAGTGGTTGAGAACCTGAATTTAAGGGGTCAGACAGACTTGGAATAACATACTGATGTGTCATTCCCTACATGTGGGAACTCAGGTAAATTACTTAATCTCCCAAGTCTCAGTTTATTAGATTGTAAAATGGGAATAATAATACCTAAATTTTAAAATGATGTATTGACAAGAGGGAGGAGATAATGGGGATATATGTATATGTATAGCTGATTCACTTTGTTATGGAGCAGAAACTAACACACCACTGTAAAGCAATTATACTCCAATAAAGATGTTAAAAATAAATAAAATGATGTATTTAGATAAATACTGTATATAGTACTTGATATACCAAGCATAAAGTATTTTAGAAACTGTGCCTGATTATTACTAATTATTATTAAAAGATAATCCAGTTACCCTTCATGTAATTGAATTCCTATTGAGCAGTAGTTCATCCTTTGCTTCAACAAAGCCCTGAAGCTCTCTAGCCATCCTTTCATCAACACTAACTCGCCATAATACCACCCACAACAGGTCTAATATTTTAAGGATGCAAATGGAATATTGTAAGCCCATTCTTCACTAGTCAACAGAATTTCTCATACAAAAATATCAAAGATTATGCATTCTGGAAGGAGAACTAGGGAACATCTATGGTGATATCTCTAATGGAAATAGTCTTTAAATTTTCAATATTGGGGACATTATGGTGGGAGTTGTAGGTATTTTAATGTAAGCCATGGATTAAGACTTGTTTGGGGGCAGGAGGATCAGGTAGATATTTTATGAACATTCCCTCAGAAGATGAACAGTTAAGAGTGACGCATTGTGCATGAATGACAGGATGCAACACACCATCCTGAACTTTCAGCCTACTGAGAAAACTGGGGGGAAAACACAAAAATTTTCCATATAAAAATGTGCGTTGAATTTTCTGAATCTTAACAGGAGAGAGCAAAGAAGCTGACTTGCCAGAAGGCTTTCTCCAAGTTCCGAGTAATGAGTCATTTAGAAAAAAACATCTGTTGCATCTAGAAATGGACTACTGGGAGCAAAAACATTCACTGGAAAACAGAGAGTTTGAACCGATGTCACAAGCAGTTTCACAAATAGTTTCCAAGACTAAAAAAAGAGAATTAGATTCAGCTCTCATGGCTACCAAACCAATATTCTGTTGCATCATGCCAATTTTATTGTTTTTGTTCTATTATGAGCACTGATCTTTAAAATTCTCCCAAGACAAACAATCAGAGTGCAATTCTGAATGTCATTCTCATTTGATTACCTGTCATCCAAAACTCTGTTCTCTAAACTTGGCGTGCACATGTATTTGTTCTTCTAAACTACAGTTACATTGAAAATTAGAAGACCAACCCGTCCAAGATTGATTCTCAGTGGCATTATTATGTGATGAAAAGACAGCAGGCTTTGCAGTAAGGTCTAATTTGAATCCTGGCTTGGCCGTTGATGAATTGTGGGAATTTGGAGTTATTTATCTTCAACTGAATGGAGTTGCCTCATATGTAACATAGGGAACATAATACCTACCTCGCAGATTTGTTGTAAAGGATACATGAGTATCCACTGTGCTCATTACAGAGTCGTTCTAAATGTTTTCCCTGTAGCTTCCCAAACTCCAGGGCAACTCTCATACAGTCTCCTTATAAATATCCTGGAATGCAGTACAGGGACAAAAAGTGTTTTTGATGGAAAGGCATCTTGCATTGGTCCTTGGACCCCATGGGTAGCCACTGTCAAATTCTGTTTTCCGATGAAAGGTGTTTCAGAAGGGATCTCATGTACTCGATAATCAGCTTAGGAAAAACCTAAAGTTTATTAACTGTTTCATGGTTCATAGAAAACCAAATAATTAAACACTAATACGCCAGTTGTTTATTGACTGACTTCTACGATCTTGGCCCTTTTTACATATCATTTCAACCTTAAAACAACTGGACTTAGTTTGTATTTTGATCACCCTAATTAACAGAGGGAAGCCCTGAGATGCAGAGTTGTGCTCACTGAAAGTAAGTGGCAAATTCAGTGTCCGATTCTAAAACTGGGCACTTTCACTTCATCACTCTGCCTCCCCAAATAATAGCGTCTTTGGAATGTGTAAGTGGTTCAAGATACAGGATTACTTAACACACTCTATCAGTATATTCACATTGTAATTTTAGGAATTTGATTTCCTTTGCTCCCTTCTATGTTCTTTTCCAACAACTATAAATTGTTTTTTATTACTTTAAAAATTTGATTCCAATCTGATGTCTAAATAAGCCAAATTTATACATCTAAATTGTATTTCTCCCTGAATTCCTACCTTCCTCCCTCACTCCTTCCCCACCTTTTCCTCTCCTTCCTTTGGTCATGTCATTCTATTAAATATTACATATGCATTTACAAATATATACATATATATAGAAATATATCAAAGAACTCCAGATGTCTAGTCAGAAAATGATGCTAAAACAAACATGGCCTCCTTCCTGTTTTACCTATTACTAGTTCTGGCCATTCCACAGTCATTTGTAAAATATAGACATGCATCTCTGAACCTGGACCAATATCTTCCATATCTTCTCCATGGTTGGAGCATGTCTGGTCTAGGCCAAGAGTCAAAACTCCTTCTAATTTTAGACGTATACTCTCTAAATGAAAGAAATGCTATCCAATAAATTGTTTGGCAGTTCTTTTTCTCCTTTTCTTTCTGAGGAAGCAGATTACTACCTAATTTTCTTCTATTTGGAAACATTTCACTAGCCATTGAACTAGAGCCTTTGAGGTTTATTCATAAAATACCACATGAAGAGTTGGAAAACATTCTGGTTTGATCACTAGAAAAAGCCCAAAGGTGGAGACAGTTGCAGAAAGGAAAAGAATGAAGGGTCAACATATATACAAAGTAACTGCACTGAAGTGAAATGAAATGAATTTTAATGAAAAATGGATTCCCATGGATATATATGTTCTGGTTCTGAATTGAGTTTTTTAGAGCAAAGGAAACTAACAACCCCTTTTAATGATAATTAAGGAAACTTTTATGTAAAAACTTTAAGAAATTAAGACATTAGTTAAAGGAATTTTCTCTTGCCCTTTTCCATGAGAATTTCTGCCTAAAGTGATTTACTTGGCTTACTGTTTGCAAGGCTTCTGATCCTTTATTTGCATTTGGTTAGAAATCCCCTAAAATTATACACTAAAGAATAAGTATGCCATAAAAGTATATACCTAAAAGTGAATATTAAAGAATATTCTAAAGGATAGGTACTATTCTAAAGGATAGGTACTATTCTAAAGGATAGGAGAAGGATGATGCTTTAATTCGTAGCATCAACTTATCCTAAAAATGATGGAGGTCATATATGTTACTAGGGTAAAATCCTCAAACACCATATGACACGTATACAATAATGCCCCATATTTCAAAAACAGTCCTCAATCTCCTATCTTCTGCTACTGTATCAGATACCATGTACATGTTATAACCCATGCCTCAAGTTTTGGATTAGGAAATACTACCAAAGCACACGTGGACAAAACAACAACTAAAACAAACAAAAAAAAACCCACAACAAAATCCAGCCATTTCTTGTTTACAAGGGACTCAGTCAAAGGAAAAAAAATCAGGACACAGAAAGTCTGGAAATAACAAGATGACAAAAAATGTACTAGGAAAATATTAACAAAGTAAAAGAGAATATGGCAATATTAGTAGAGAAAAAATTATATTTCTATGAATTACTATAATGGATCTTTCTGGGATGAGAGTGTTAGATGAGACACAGAGATATTGCATATTTTAGAGGTAAAAGAGATTTTATATTAAACAAGTAGATATGACCTATATACATCTAAATGTATAGCTATAAAATATGTAAGGCAAAATATTAGAAATACAAGAAATGGATATACCTACAATTGTTGCAGAAAAATTTAACAAATTTTTCTTAGAAATTAATTGATAAAGAATAAAAAAGTATATAGCAGATATAAATAATTACCAAACTATATCTAATAAACATGCAGAGAACTTTGTATCCATGAACCGAAAATATACAGTCATTTTTTGTATATATGGATATGGAAAGTCTCACTAAGAAAAGAGACTATATACTAGTCCACTAACTAAATAGAAAAATTATTTAAAAAGTGGGTGTAATAAGGAGTATTTGATCATAATGCAATCAAATTAAATAAAGAAATTTATAGTAAAACTCTAATCACTTAGAAATTTAATCTTTTCTAAATAAATTTTGAGTTGAAAAGGAAATCAAAAAGAAATTAAAATTTATATTGTAAGAGAAGACAAATGAGAACATAATTTGAACATAAGTTTCATATCAAAACCATATAGCAGGGCTTCCCTGGTGGCGCAGTGGTTGAGAATCTGCCTGCTAATGCAGGGGACACGGGTTCAAGCCCTGGTCTGGGAAGATCCCACATGCCACGGAGCAACTAGGCCCGTGAGCCACAACTACTGAGCCTGCGCGTCTGGAGCCTGTGCTCCGCAACAAGAGAGGCCACGACAGTGAGAGGCCCGCGCACCGCAATGAAGAGTGGCCCCCGCTTGCCGCAACTAGAGAAAGCCCTCGCACAGAAACGAAGACCCAACACAGCCAAAAACAAATAATAAATAAATTAATTAATTAATTAAAATGTTAAAAAAAAAAAACATATAGCACATAGGCGCATACATATATATACATACAGACTGTTAGACCACCAACACAGAAGATGCATCTCTGTATTTAAAGAAGATTGGGAAAGCCAAAAAATAACAAAAATGTTAGTTGTCTAGATTCAAAGTCAACATACAAAATTGGTATCATTTTCTATACATCCAGAATAGGCAACTGAAGAAGTCAATACAAAAGAATCCCATTTACAGTAACAACAAAAATCTGGAAGTTCTTAGAAAAAAATTAATAATATGTGTTCAAATCCTATCTGAAGTAAACCAAACTATTTTAGGGAAAGGCAGAAAGGGAGACCTGTATGAATGAAAAAGCACACCATGTTGCAGCATGGGGAGATTCAGCATTGGAAAAGCTTACTAATTCATGATTTGATTCATTTTCAATTAAAATCACAGTAGAAAATTTCATGGAATTTGATATCTGGATCCTAAATTTTTCTGTAGGAGAACATGCACAGAAAATTTGGTAAAATAAAAACAAGAGGGAAATAGTACTACCAAATTTCAAAATAAGCCATAAAGCTAAGTAAGGTAATTAAGATAAAGTGGTGTTAGGGCAAGAAAGAGGTTAATTCAGATGGGGAATCCAGAACCCATCCCATATATAAAAGAATGTTTTAAATATTAGAGTGTCAATCCAAATGAATTCTCCCCCAAACTGCTGTGGGAGAGATGTTGCCTGATTTTCTGAAGGTAACACTAGAGAAAAACACAGAGAAATATTTTTACTGTCTTGATGTGGGCAAGACCTTCCCAAGCAAAGCAGAAAACACAGAAATTATAATGGAAAAGACTAACAAGTTTTCCAACAAAAGAATTAAAATCTTTTGTACGATAAAAGATACCACAAAAAACAAACGACCAAAAGGGAGAAAATATTTGTTACAAATATAGCAAAGAATAAATATTCAAAATACACAGAGAACTCCTATAAAGCAATAAGAAAACTCAATAAATAAAAAATAAGGACAAAGACCATGAAAAAGCAACTTACAGAAAAAAATAATGGAAATAGAGACAGACAGAAAGAGAATGTTCAGCTTTATTAGTAATAAGAAAATAGGAATTTAAACTAGTGTGATTTTTTTTGGAATTCCCTGGCAGTCCAGTGGTTAGGACTCTGAGCTTCCAACGTCAGGGGTGCAAGTTTGATCCCTAGTCTGGGAACTAAGATCCTGCAAGCCGTGTGGTGCGGCCAGAAAATTTTAAAAAAAAAGTGTGATTTTTTGGACCATCAGCTTAGGAAAATCTTAAAAGATTGATACGTTTAATGTGGGTGAAAGTGTAGAGGAATGATTACTCTCCTGTACTATTGATTGGAGTGTAACTAGGTAAAGTCTTTTTGGAGGTCAATTTAGGAATATATTTCAAATTTATAATACATATGCTCTTTGACTCAGTAACTACTTTTAAAGGCATATATCCTATAATACTTCTGGAAGCTGTGTGTAAAAACATCTTTATGACGGTGCTCTTTGAAGCACTGTTTGTGATAGTAAAACGTTAGGAACAACCCCACTGTCACTGATAGATGGATGTAATTAAATCATGGCACAGCCATACAAAGGAATCCCATGCAGCTCATCAGTGTTCTCCAACTTGAATCACAGATTTTCTCTAAAGGGATTTTTACAAATTAATTGCCAAAGTAACATGAGGAATATTTATAAGTACAAGACTTTAAAGATATAAAATTATCTTAAGTGAAAAAAATCAGGTTACAGAATTATACATTTAATACAACTTTTTAAGAAAACAAACTCAAGCTATATATTCTCTTTCTCTCTCTGAATGCATAGAAAAGAATAAAAATACATGTCAAATTGTTAATACTGGTTACTTTTAAGAACTGAATTGAGATGAAGAAACATTAAACAGTATTTTATTTTTACTCTACATGATTCTGCTGTGTTTTTTTATGTTTCAATCAGATTGTGTTCCTTATTTTTAAAAAGTAAACTCTTAGAAAATGAAAAAAATCACCTATTATTCTAGATTTATTTTAATCTTAAAATATTTACCCTGGGATGGGAGTTATGAGATTTAAGAAGCAGACCAAGTCATACTTAATCCAAATATATCAATGTAAAATGAATTTTTCATTAGTGATCTCTGAAACCAAGTACTCAAATCATTATATTCATGAGAAAAGTCAAACATCCCTTCTTAGCTTTTTGAAGTGTTATTTGTCACTCTAGCTTGCTCTAAAGTATTCAGGTACTTATCTGCCTTATTCCATGTCCTACTGTGGACAGGAAAAGTTCAGCATTCATTCTGTCACATAAGAAAAGTGCCCCCTTTGAGGGGACCTTCAAGATGGTGGAGGAGTAAGATGAGGAGATCACCTTCCTCCCCACAAATATATCAAAAATGCATCTACATGTGGAACAACTCCTACAGAACACCTACTGAACGCTGGCAGAAGACCTCACTTTCCAAAAGGCAAGAAAATCCCTATGTACCTGGGTAGGCCAAAAGAATAAAGAAAAAACAAAGACAAAAGGATACGGACAGGACTTGCACCTCTGGGTGGGAGCTAGGAAGGAGGAAGTTTCCACACACTAGGAAGCCCCTTCACTGGTGGAGATGGAGGGGTGTAGCTTTGGAGCCACGGAAGAGAGTGCAGCAACAGGGGTGCAGAGGGCAAAGTGGAGAGATTCCCGCACAGAGGATCGGTGCCGACTAGCACTCACCAGCCCGAGAGGCTTGTCTGCTCACCCACTGGGTTGGGTGGGGGCTGGGAGATGAGGCTTGGGCTTCAGAGGTCAGATCCCAGGGAGAGGACTGGGGTTGGCTGCGTGAACACAGCCTGAAGGGGGCTAGTGCGCCACAGCTAGCTGGGAGGGAGTCCAGGAAAAAGTCTGGACCTGCCTAAGAGGCAAGAGACCATTGTTTCGGGGTGCGTGAGGAGAGGGGATTCCTTCCCTGTCTGCCCACAGAAGGTAGAGCACTGCCTAAGAGAGCTCCAGAGATGGGCACGAGCTGCGGCTATCAGCTCAGACAACAGAGATGAGCATGAAATGCTAACGCTGCTGCTG
This sequence comes from Balaenoptera ricei, assembly GCF_028023285.1. Classification (NCBI taxonomy): domain Eukaryota; kingdom Metazoa; phylum Chordata; class Mammalia; order Artiodactyla; family Balaenopteridae; genus Balaenoptera; species Balaenoptera ricei. The sequence continues at coordinate 28,551,944 of NC_082655.1, forward strand.
CAGCCACCAAGAATCCTGTGTGCAAGCACAGGTCACTATATACACGTGTCCCCCCCCACCCCCTGCCCCACTGGGACCCTGTGCAGCCTGCCACTGCCAGAGTCCCGTGATGCAGAAACAACTTCCCGGGAGAACACACGTCACACCTCAGGCTGTTGCAATGTCACGCTGGCCTCTGCCGCCACAGGCTCACCCTGCATTCCAGTTATAACTACCACATCCTCCCTCCTCGCTCCCCCCTCACCCCAGCATCAGTGAGCCACAGCACCTCAATCAGCTGCTGCTTTAACCCTGTCCTGTCTAGGTGGGAGCAGACGCCTGAGGGCAACCTACGTGCAGAGGCGAGGCCAAAACCAAAGCTGAACCCCAGGAGCTGTGTGAACAAAGAAGAGAAAGGGAAATTTCTCCATGCAGCCTCAGGAGTAGTGGATTAAATATCCACAATCAACTTGAGGTACCCTTCATCTGTGGAATACCTGAATAGACAACAAATCAACCCAAAATTGAGGCAGTGGACTTTGGGAGCAACTGCAGACTTAGGGTTTGCTGCCTGTGACTGACTTGTTTCTGATTTTTAAGTTTATCGTACTACAGTTTTTAGTGCTTGTTATCATTGGTGGATTTGTTTACTGGTTTGGTTGCTCTCTTTTCTTTCCTATTACTCTTTTTATTGTTTTATTTTAATGATTTAAAAAAATTTTTAATTTTAATTATTTTATATTTTATTTATTATTCTTTTCTTGCTTTTTTTTCACCCTTTTCTTCTGAGCCGTGTGGTTGACAGGGCCTTGGTGCTCTGGCTGGGTGTCAGGCCTGAGCCTGAGGTCGAAGAGCCAAGTTCAGGACATTGGACCACCAGAGACCTCCCAGCCCCACGTAATATCAATTGGCGAGAGCTCTCCTAGAGATCTCTGTCTCAACACTAAGACCCAGGTCCACCCAAAGGCCAGCAAACTCCAGTGCTGGATGCCCCATGCCAAACAACTAGCAAGACAGGAACACAACCCCAACCATTAGCAGAGAGGCTGCCTAAAATTATACTAAGTTCACAGACACCCCAAAACACACTGCTGGATGCAGCCTTGCCCACCAGAAAGACAAGATACAGCCCCACCCACCAGAACATAGGCACCAGTCCCCTCTACCAGGAAGCGTACACAAGTCACTGAACCAACTTTACCTACTGGGGGCAGACACCAAAAACAACGGGAATTATGAACCAGCAGCCTGCAAAAAGGAGACCACAAACACAGTAAGTTAAGCAAAATCAGAAGACAGAGAAATATGCAGCAGATGAAGGAGCAAGGTAAAAACCCATCAGACCAAACAAATGAGGAGGAAATAGACAGTCTACCTGAAAAAGAATTCAGAGTAATGATAGTAAAGATGATCCAAAATCTTGGAAATAGAATGGAGAAAATACAAGAAATGTTTAACAAGGACCTAGAAGAACTAAGGAGCAAACAAACAATGATGAACAACACAATAAATGAAATTTAAAATTGTCTAGAAGGAATCAATAGCAGAATAACTGAGGCAGAAGAACGGATAACTGACCTGGAAGATAAAATGGTGGAAATAACTACTGCAGAGCAGAATAAAGAAAAAAGAATGAAAAGAATTGAGAACAGTCTCAGAGACCTATGGGACAACATTAAACACACCAACATTCGAATTACAGGGGTCCCAGAAGAGGAAGAGAAAAAGAAAGGGTCTGAAAAACTATTTGAAGAGATTATAGTTGAAAACTTCCCTAATATGGGAAAGGAAATAGTCAATCAAATCCAGGAAGTGCAGAGAGTCCCATACAGGATAAATCCAAGGAGAAACATGCCAAGACACATATTAATCAAACTATCAAAAATTAAATACAAAGAAAAACTATTAAAAGCAGCAAGGGAAAAGCAACAAATAACATACAAGGGAATCTCCATAAGGTTAACAGTTGATCTTTCAGCAGGAACTCTGCAAGCCAGAAGGGAGTGGCAGGACATATTTAAACTGATGAAAGGAAAAAACCTACAACCAAGATTGCTCTACCCAGCAAAGATTTCATTCATATTCAATGGAGAAATTAAACATTTACAGACAAGCAAAAGTTAAGAAAATTCAGCACCACCAAACCAGCTTTACAACAAATGCTAAAGGAACTTCTCTAGGTGGGAAACAAGGGAAGGAAAACACCTACAATAACAAACCCAAAACAATTAAGAAAATGGTAACAGGAACATACATATCGATAACTACCTTAAATGTAAATGGATTAAATGCCCCAACCAAAAGACATAGACCTGTTGAATGGATACAAAAACAAGACCCATATATATGCTGTCTACAAGAGACCGACTTCAGACTTAGGGATGCACACAGACTAAAAGTGAAGGGATGGAAAACGTTATTCCATGCAAATGGAAATCAAAAGAAAGGTGGAGTAGCAATTTTTATAACAGACAAAATTGACTCTAAAATAAAGACTATTACAAGAGACAAAGAACGACACTACATAAGGATCAAGGGATCAATCCAAGAAGATAAAATAATTGTAAGTATTTTTGCACCCAACATAGGAGTACCTCAATACATAAGGCAAATACTAACAGCCATAAAAGGGGAAATCGACAGTAACACAATAACAGTAGAGGACTTTAACACCCCACTTTCACCAATGGACAGATCATCCAAAATGAAACTAAATAAGGAAACACAAGCTTTAAATGACATATTAGACAAGATGGACTTAATTGATATTTATAGGACATTCCATCCAAAAACAACAGAATACACTTTCTTCTCAAGTGCTCATGGAACATTCTCCAGGATAGATCATACCTTGGGTCACAAATCAAGCCCTGGTAAATTTAAGAAAATTGATATCGTATCAAGTATCTTTTCTGACCACAATGCTATAAGACTAGATATCAATTACAGGAAAAAATCTGTAAAAAATACAAACACATGGAGGCTAAACAATACATTACTAAATAAACAAGAGATCATGGAAGAAATCAAAGAGGAAATTAAAAAAATACCTAGAAACAAATGACAATGAAAACATGACAACCCAAAACCCATGGGAGGCAGCAAAAGCAATTCTAAGAGGGAAGTTTATAGCAATACAATCCTACCTCAAGAAACAAGAAACACCTCAAATAAACATCCTAACCTTACACCTAAAGCAATTAGAGAAAGAAGAACACAAAACCCCCAAAGTTAGCAGAAGGAAAGAAATCATAAAGATCAGATCAGAAATAAATGAAAAAGGAATGAAGGAAACAATACCAAAATCAATAAAACTAAAAGCTGGTGCTTTGAGAAGATAAACAAAATTGATAAAGCATTAGCCAGACTCATCAAGAAACAAAGGGAGAAGACTCAAATCAATGGAATTAGAAATGAAAAAGGAGAAGTAACAACTGACACTGCAGAAATGCAAAGGATCATGAGAGATGACTACAAGCAACTCTATGCCAATAAAATGGACAACCTGGAAGAAATGGACAAATTCTCAGAAAAGCACAACCTTCCGAGACTGAACCAGGAAGAAATAGAAAATATAAACAGACCAATCACAAGCACTGAAATTGACACTGTGATTAAAAATCTTCCAACAAACGAAAGCCCAGGACCAGATGGCTTCACAGGCGAATTCTATCAAACACTTAGAGAAGAGCTAACACCTATCCTTCTCAAACTCTTCCAAAATATAGCAGAGGGAGGAACACTCCCAAACAAATTCTACAAGGTAACCATCACCCTGATACCAAAACCAGATAAATATGTCAGTAAAAGAAAACTACGGACTAATATCACTGATGAACATAGGTGCAAAAATCCTCAACAAAATACTAGCAAATAGAATCCAACAGCACATTAAAAGGATCATACAGCATGATCAAGTAGGGTTTATCCGAACAATGCAAGGATTCTTCAATATATGCAAAGCAATCAATGTGATACACCATATTAACAAACTGAAGGATAAAAACCTTATAATAATCTCAAAAGATTCAGAAAAAGCTTTTGACAAAGTTCAACACCCATTTATAATAAAAACTCTCCAGAAAGTAGGCATAGACGGAACTTACGTCAACATAATAAAGGCCATATATGACAAACCCACAGCCAACATCATTCTCAATGGTGAAAACCTGAAACCATTTCCTCTAAAATCAGGAACAAGACAAGGATGCCCACTCTCACCACTATTATTCAACATAGTTTTGGAAGTGTTAGCCACAGCAGTCAGACAAGAAAAAGAAATAAAAGGAATCCAAATCGGAAAAGAAGAAATAAAGCTGTCACTGTCTGCAGATGACATGATACTATACATAGAGAATCCTAAAGATGCTACCAGAAAACTACTAGAGCTAATCAGTGAATTTGGTAAAGTAGCAGGATACAAAATTACTGCACAGAAATCTCTTGCATTCCTATACACTAATGATGAAAAATCTGAAAAAGAAATTAAGGAAACACTCCCGTTTACCACTGCAACAAAAAGAATAAAATACCTAGGAATAAACCTACCTAAGGAGAAAAAGACCTGTATGCAGAAAACTATAAGACACTGATGAAAGAAATTAAAGATGATACCAACAGATGGAGAGATATACCATGTTCTTAGATTGGAAGAATTAATACTGTGAAAATGACTCTACTACCCAAAGCAATCTACAGATTCAACGCAATCCCTGTCAAACTACCAATGGCATTTTTCACAGAACTAGAACAAAAAATTTCCCAATTTGTATGGAAACACAAAAGACCCCAAATAGCCAAAGCAATCTTGAGAAAGAAAAATGGAGCTGGAGGAATCAGGCTCTCTGACTTCAGACTATACTTCAAAGCTACAGTAATCAAGACAATATGGTACTGGCACAAAAACAGAAATATTGATCAATGGAACAGGATAGAAAGCCCAGAGATAAACCCATGTACATATGGTCACCTTATCTTTGCTAAAGGAGGCAAGAATATACAATGGAGAAAAGACAGCCTCTTCAATAAATGTTGCTGGGAAAACTGGACAGCTACATGTAAAAGAATGAAATTAGAACAGTTCCTTACACCATACACAAAAGTAAACTCAAAATGGATTAAAGACCTAAATGTAAGCCAGACAATATAAAACCCTTAGAGGAAAACACAGGCAGAACACTCTATGACATAAATCTCAGCAAGATCCTTTCTGACCCACCTCCTAGAGAAATGGAAATAAAAACAATAATAAACAAATGGGAGCTAATGAAACTTAAAAGCCTTTGCACAGCAAAGGAAACCATAAACAAGATGAAAAGACAACCGTCAGAGTGGGAGAAAATATTTGCAAACAAAGCAACTGACAAAGGATTAATCTCCATAATATATAAGCAGCTCATGCAACTCAATATCAAAGAAATCAAACAACCCAATCCAAAAATGGGCAGAAGACCTAAATAGACATTTCTCCAAAGAAGATATACAGATTGCCAACAAACACATGAAAGGATACTCAACATCACTAATCATTAGAGAAATGCAAATCAAAACTAAAATGAGGTATCACCTCACACAAGTCAGAATGGTTATCATCAAAAATCTACAAAGAATAAATGCTGGAGAGGGTGTGGAGAAAAGGGAACCCTCTTGCACTGTTGGTGGGAATGTAAATTGATACAGCCACTATGGAGACCAGTATGGAGGTTCCTTAAAAAACTAAAAATAGAACTACCATACGACCCAGCAATCCCACTATTGGGCATATACCCTGAGAAAACCATAATTCAAAAAGAGTCATGTACCAAAATGTTCATTGCTGCTCTATTTACAATAGCCAGGACATGGAAGCAACCTAAGTGTCCATCAACAGATGAAAGGATAAAGAAGATGTGGCACATATATACAATGGAATATTACTCAGACATAAAAAGAAATGAAATTGAGTTATTTGTAATGACGTGGATGGAACTGGTGTCTGTCACACAGAGTGAAGTGAGTCGAAAAGAGAAAAACAAATACTGCATGCTAACACATATATATTGAATCTAAAAAAGAAAAAAAAGGTTCTGAAGAACCTAGGGGCAGGACAGGAATAATGACACAGACATAGAGAATGGACTTGAGGACATGGGGAGGCAGAAGGGTAAGCTGGGATGAAGTGAGAGAGTATCACTGACATATATACACTACCAAATATAAAATAGATAGCTAGTGGGAAGCAGCTGCATCACACAGGGAGATCAGCTCGGTGCTTTGTGACCACCTAGAGGGGTGGGATAGGGAGGGTGGGAGGGAGTGCAAGAGGGAGGGTATGTGGGGATATATGTATACATATATGTGATTAACTTTGTTATACAGCAGAAACTAACACAACATTGTAAAGCAATTATACTCCTATAAAGATGTTAAAAAAAGAAAAAAGAAAAGTGCTCCCTGAGAGAGTTTAATAGTATGAGCCAAAGTATCTCAAAACCCACTACAGTTAAAATCCCAGGAACAAATCGAAAGAGAAGATAAGAAGGGTTATATACTCCATGCAAGCCTACCTTTTGTTCTAATATAAAAATTCCACTCGAGTATATATCCGAAAAAAATGAAAACACTAATTTGAAAAACTACATGCACCCCAGTGTTCACAGCAGCATTATTTACGTTTGCCAAAACAAGGAAGCAACCTAAGTTTCCATTAACAGATGAATGGATAAAGAAGGTGTGAGATATATACACATATTCATACAACGGAATACTAGTCAGTCATAGAAAAGAATGAAAATTTGCCATTTGCAACAACATGGATGGAGATGGAGGGTATTCTGCTAAGAAAAATCAGTCAGACAGAGAAAGAAATACTGTATGATATCACTTACATGTAGACTCTAAAGATAAAACAAACTAGTGAATATAACAAAACAGAAACAGATTCACAGATACAGAGAATAAACCTAGTGGTTACCAGTGGGAAGCGAGGAAGAGGGAGGGGCAAGATAGGGGTAGGGGATTGAGAGGTACAAACTACCATGTATAAAATAAATAAGCTACAAGAATATATTGTACAGCACAGGGAATATAGCCAATATTTTATAACTATAAAAGGAATATAACCTTTAAAAATTGTGAATCACTATGTTGGACACCCAACTATAATGTACATCAATTATACCTCAATAAATCCACCCCCCACACAAAATATATATATAAATTCCTAACTTGGAGGGCAAGAATTAATATCTTCATTTTATGGCTGAAAATGAAATTAGAGGACTTCAGTGAATGAATAATCTGTGTTGCTTATCTTGCTAAGTAGCATATTAATTTATGGTTTCTTATTGGTGCCCAAACAGCAGGAATCATGGGAAGCAGTGCAATGTATTAAAGAAGGATGCTTTTACGTATCTGAAAAACATTCAGGTCAAATTAAGTAACAGTTCACGTAGTAAGAATTAGGTTGTATCAAGAAGTTAGTCAATTTTTCAGGCAGACAGGGTTAATATTGCTAGTGATGGGGTGGGCAGCTATCAACATGCTATGATGGGTGAGGGACAAAAGATCCGCCTGCCCAAAGAGGCTTCTTCTTCCAGCCTTTCTGAAAATCCTCTTGGAGTCACTTGTATAGTCACTGTCTCCAAGTGGATCTGGCAAATGAATTATTGCCTCATTGGACAGCATGATACCTTAACCTCCTTTATAAAAATGACAATTTATTTTGACATGAGTGTCTGTCTGGTGGATCTAGGGCAAGGGCTCTCCGTGCTCCCAAGGTGATCAGGGATCATCTTGTGAATCAGTTAAGGTAGAGTAACACTCGTAATCTACTGATGATTGATGGTTAAGTGGCAGAATAAGGGTTCAGTGTCTTAGAATCTGAGTCCTGTCCTTTATTGATTCCTACACCACTTATCCATTCTTTCCTGAAATATTAGCAATTTTTCTGTCCATTAACATTCTTTGACATTTTCATGCTTGTTCATATTTTATGCTTTGCCCATAAAATTCCCTTTTCCTGAAAAATGTATTTTTCAGTTTTTCTTCTCTATCTCAAGATTTTACCTATTTTAAGGACCTTTCTTAAATGCTTCCTCCTTTGTAATGGCTGTCCTGGTATCTTCAGGAAGAATTTACCATTTATTATATGTGATTCCAAATACTTTGCAGATCTCTAGGTTAAAAAGCTTATTTCAGTGTAGCTGTGCATGTGTCAACTCACAATTGAGGATGGGGGTGGCCTTGACCTTGCACAGTGCACATTGTAGGTGCTCAATAAAAAATTATTACTTAATAAATGAGCTTTCATTATATAATTCACTGACTCCAATTGGCATGGGTCGATGACTCAGAGAATGTGTAATCTAAGCTAACTCTCAGGAGCTAACGCTTGCAGACAGCTGATATCTGAGGGATTTACAAACTCAAATCATTGCCTTCGATCACAAAGTCTGATTTAAAAAAACTGGCCTTTGGAGTTTAACAGGCTATGCTCTAATTAGATCACATTCATTCTTCCATTCAGTGAAATGGATTTTAGCTTGAACAATCATTTAATCAATTCTCTGCAGAGTACAGCTTAGACTTAAGATATATGCAGGTTATTTGGTCATTCAGGTTTAATTCTGTTGTTGATGCTGGAGGCTGCTGACATAGTGGAGTCCCGGATGAAAACCTAGGCTGTGCACCCACAGGGGGTTCAGGACCAGGTGCATCCAGCCGTGTCTGAAGGGCTGACAGGGGGGAGTCACCAGCAACTGATTTTCTGGAGGTTATCTGAAAGCCTCATTGTGAGGAGCTCACCCACAAAGAAGGAAAAGTTAAGGAATGAGATCTTGGTGTGAATACAACGTGGCATTTTGAATTTACGAGTGTGGCTTCCGGCTCAACCCTCTTAGCAGCAATTAAGTTATCTGTGAACTCAGACCAGAACCATTTTTCTTTTTCATGCTACTTGTATACTGATGACAGAAATCACTGTAGACCTTTAGAAAGTTGCTCTTCCAAGTTGCTCAAAATAAAGAGAAACCCCTGCAATTTCCTAAATGTGTAAGCTACTCCCAGGTGGTTCTTGGTCCAGAGTTTCTCTTTCCTACACCCTCTTCCTCAGAAAAACAATCTCCCCACATGACTACTAAGCCCAGGACTGCTGGCTGACTGCCCTTCATCACACCTTCTTCCTTCCTGCCAAAATCCTGATTTTGCTCAGCTATCTATCCCTGCACCACACAGTGTACATGAGTACGAGGAAACTGACACCATCTCCAGTACCAAGTGTGGATAATAATTATCCTAAAGGAATCATCACATGGAATTCTCTTGGCAACTATTACTGATGCAGGAGTGGGCTTCTGACTTTAGTTGGCTCAATTAGATTAAAGTGAAAGACTTATATTCCTTCCTTGGGGGCAGTGATTTCTCTCTCTCTCTCTCCCCCCCTTCCCCCTCCTTCTTCCCCTCCCTCCCTCTCCCCCTCCTTCTAGATGTGAACAAGAGACCACATGGCTGTAGTTGCTGCTGGCAGCCATCTTAGGACCAAAACAAGAAGGACCATTAGGATAAAGCAAACACTCAGAGCAGAAATATAGAAAAATCTGGGTCTCTGATATTGTAGCCTGAGCCCATGAATCAAATCACCCTGCAGTTTACTGCCATACTTCGTGCTATGTGAAATAATACAGTTCCTTATTGTTTAAGCCTAGATGAGTCATGGCTTCTGTTACTGCAGTTGAAACCATACCAACAGATATATTATGAAAACAGCTAATTATGAAACTGCGAACACAAAATTTTGTGTTGTACTCAAACAAAACTTAAAGTTAACCTGACTCATTTAGCGATTTACATAATTGTTACCACACTGCATAATAATTAGATATAAATTATAAACAATGCACACAAATGACTAATTTCCCAGGGAGATGGTGGGAGAAGGTGACATGTGGATGGAAATGTCCTACTCCACTTACTTCTAAGAAAAGGAGCTACACATACATTTGTGATCAATAATCAGCTCCCAATTGGAAAGGGACTATTGCTTATTGAGTACTTACTGGAAGACAAGCAGTCTCCTGGGTGCTTTTTATATAGTTGGAGTCATGCAGTCATTGAGAGCAGTAGATGTGGAGGAGTTGCTTAGAACTTGTTCCATTGGGGCACGTGCTGGATGCAGCCAATTTAGAATTGAAAGAGCAGATGGGGTATACATCTTCTCTACTCTGCTTCATCCAAATTCCACACTTGGATTCCCAAGATTACTGTTCTCTTAGTGAAATCAATCTTTCCCAGAGCACAACCAGTATGCCCCAAGGGGCTGGTTCCAGAGGAACTTCCGATATCAGCCACATACAGTGTCAGAATCAGCCCTTCCACATAAAACTCTTAGGCCCTGGTGTTAAGGCGGGATCAAAAGCTGAAATAGCTACCCTTTTTTGTCAAGGTAAATTTCTTTCAGGTGCCGCATTGCTTCTTCTTGTCAATGAAACCTGATTGGAGCAATCCCAGAAAGCCCCATCGGGTCTCACCAAGTTCTGTTCTCAGGAACAGTGCTGGATCTGTGGTCCCTTATTCCCCAGAAGTCCTCTGGGCTCCTAGGTAACTCTTTTGAGATCCTGACTTGAACAAGTATAAAAAGCACTAATCTAAGAGTGCCTGCTCTCCTACACTTGAACAACCAAGGGGGCTGCACAAGTGATTCAACACTTGGTAAAGGATGGTTAAAATTTATCTAAAACAACATATATTCAAATTATACACATCTATATGTATGTAAAATCAGATCATTACACAAATGTTCTATATCTTTTTACAGGTCTCATGGAAATCCATCTCTAAGAATACCATAATTTACTAAATCAATCTTCTAACGTTGAACTTTTAGATTGTTTCTATTTTTTCTCTACTATAAATATTTCCTCACAATGAACACCAAATGCATAAGTTTAAATGTTCCTGGTAACATTTTAAAAGAACTTTTCAAACTGACCTTGGGGGAGTCCAGAATCATTGCAAATGAACGTGGGGACTATTGCGGAATGTGTCACTACATCTACGAGCCAGCACCACATAGCTGCTCCTTTCCAGGGCAGATGCTACCCGCGTAATGGACCCTAATTCCTCTTCTTTGACTGTTTCTTTGCTTTGTCCTGTTGGGCCCTATTAGCCTCCCACACCTACTTCCTCAGCTTTCAGCGTTTCCTCTTTGCTCTCCCCCAGGGGACCCTGACCAAGGCCTTGCTCCGAGTCTGCCCGCCAGGCACTGGGGCGCTTCAGGGGGCCCAGTCCTGTGCTCTCTGCTTTCTTCCTCAGCCTTTTCTGGAACTGACAGCTTGCACCAGCCCAGCTCTCTGTGACCACACGAGGGTTTTAAATTGTTCTGAGTAAGGCAGGAGTTACGGGAAGGATGAAGCGCGGTGCTGAGGCCGGGGAGCTGAAAACTTAGGGAAAACCCGCCGTTGGGCTGCACCCAGCGGCCCTGCAAGGCCTGTACTCGCCCAGCTTTTAGACCCAAGAAGGAGCCTGGAATCAGCAACAGAGACATCAGTGGTTGAACGGGTGGGGGAAACTTACGTGTCTGAAGCGAGGTCCCGGAGCGACACCCCACCGTGTGCAGCTGACTGCGGACAGGACATGGCGGCAGTCTTCTCCGGAGACTGCCAGTTATAGGGGGAATTGACATCAGGTGGGCTCATTAGTTACCAGGGAAACCAGCGAGGGGTACGCCCCTTCCGGCCCCTTTGATGAGAACCATCACCAGCTGGGACCTGGGGCAAGTACTAGGCAAGTCAGTCATGTGCGTGGGGCTTAGGTGAAGCGGCCACTGGTCGGGCAAGGGATTACAGAGAGCAAGAGAACAGCCATGTTGAGTGGCCTGACCATACACCCACTCTCAGAGCACAGATCCCCGCCTTTCCCTAGGTGCCTTTTAGCTATGATATTTGATATTCTACTTTACTTCCTTTCTGCCCCAGGCTAATGTTTCAGCGACTGCACCTGAGCTGCGAGTTTCATTTATTTCCATCTTCTGTTGATAACATCTGGACCCCTACACTTTGAGAGGCCCTGGCTTCTGATTCTATCAGTCCTTCTGGCCCTCTTTGGAGCTCCTGGAGACCCAGGTGCTTCCCCTGACTCTGCTCTCGGTAATGAAGAGGCCGTGCTGTTCAGCCATTTAGTCATTCTTTCATATTCACAGAAAAGCATAAAGACAGTTTGCTTAATTACAGGGCTTGATGCTGCCATGTGTCTCCCAATTTTCCGTGTGTGGTTTCATCAGTGTAACAGTCACTCTGCATGAATTTAAGACCTTTAATTGCTGGGGAAATTTCTCCAGGAGAAGTGAGATGCAAAGAGGGAAATGGACTTCCAGGATTCCATTTAAAGGATGCTTATTTGACTCTGGTCTTATTGCGGCTGAGCTGCTGCTTTGTGATTTGCATGTACAAACCAAAATTAAGCTTCTGGTTTGCATTCTTCATTTGCTAATGAAAGTTTGTATTTACCTGCAGATGAAGATTTAGACCTCACTCTCTCCTGAGATCACTGTGAAAGAAGGGAATGAATAATTGGATGGTCTCTAAAACACGGAGAGAAAAATGCTGCAGGCTTTCACCATAAAATTGAATTACATGAATCTATCAGTTAATGTTTACAGATTGTGAGGAAGTAGAGTGTAGCCTCTGTGACTTTCCTCCAAATGCACTGAACAAATCCAGCTGGTCTAGGTTTGTTGGGTAGAATGCTTTGCCATCTCAGTGCAGAGTCTATAGGATTTCAAAACAACAGCTGGGGGGACTTCCCTGGTGGTCCAGTGACTAAGACTCCGTGCTCCCAATGCAGGGGGCCTGGGTTTGACCCCTGGTCAGGGAACTAGATCCCACATGCTACAACTAAGAGTTTGCACAACGCAACTAAGAGTTTGTGTGCCACAACTAAAGATCTGGCAAGCCGCAACCGAAGATCCCTCTTGTGGCAATGAAGATCCCACATGCCACAATTAAGACCCAGTGCAGCCAAATAAATAAATAAATAAATATTAAAAACAAACAAACAAAACAACAGCTGGAAAGTAGAATAAATATCATCAAATACATTTGCTTTGAGCATCTTAAGAGCTAGATCTCCCTGTTTGATTTCAAAATTCCACTTTTATCAGATGTCAGTTGGTCAAACTAAGCAGATTTTTTTTCTTTCCAGTCATTTAGGGTCTAATGAAAGAAATATATGTTTCACTCTGGCTCTGCCCCTCACTCAAGCTGTCTGAATGCTTGAGGCTGCTGCTGGCTGAGATATGATCTGAAGCCAGGACTGATCATGTCTGAAGCTGGCATTAGTATTCCTTGTTTCGGTAGGATTGAACTAAGATTTGAAGTAAGCTAAGGATCCCTTGAGTTTGTTTTTTATTCCCATTTGTTCTTACAAGTTACAGAAAGAAGAAATAAACTAGCACATCTACTTTGTTCCTCAAATTTAATCTGTTTTCAATACAGCTGTAATTTTTACGGACCCTAAACTGGGATTTAGTCACCACGCTGGTGGGCCAGTGCCCTTCATTATTTACATTCATGAGCTGATTTGTATCAAAGGAGAAGAAGATGCCAGAGTTGGAAAGTTTTGTGATGAGTGTCTGAGAGGAGAGGTGGGGAGAAGAAAAGGATATTATTATGGTGCTTTTTCCCAGCTTTTCAAGAGCTTATTTTTATAGGAATCATTGCTACACACAGAACATAAGCAGTGGTATGCAGAACCAAACTTATCTTAAAACATGGTATAAAATAAGGGAAAGAAGGGGATTTTACATGGAGCAGGGAAAGAAATGCAGTTGGTTTTTTTTTTTGTTGTGTTCTTTGGGGGGGGGGGGGTTTGGGCAACTCTAACACTTTACATCTTTCAAAGTCAGAAGGGATGTTTCCTTGGGCAAATCTATATTGTCGTGATGAGAACTGGCAGCCATATCAGCTAGGAGATACTATCTTGTTGTTTTGCATCAGTAAAGAGGCTGAAGTTGAAGACAAATAAGACAGGTCCTGAGCAAAGTGACATACCCCCAGGTCTGCAAGAAATAACTGAAAGGGAGACTGAGGCCTTGTTGTTAGGCAGGTGGGTTGACCAGCCAGTGAAATTATGTATAATACTAATGTTACTGTGACTTCATTTATATCCATAGGCTGGTGAATCCCAGGAAGATCCAGAATATATTTGCTTCTATTTTAGACACAAATATCTATTTGGGACACCGGATTTCAATTTGCTTGGAAACAGAGACACTGCACTCTTGCCTTAGGGCACTTTGTGTTAATGTCACATTATCGGCAGACAAGATCATCCTTTTTTGCTTCATTTCCATTGTTTCAGCATATTTGCATTCGATGTCTTTTTCTAAAATCTGATGAGAAAACTTTTCTGTTTGTTTTCTGCTGTATCAAAATAGGAGATTGTAGAAAGTGGTATCGTCCTAGGGGTGATAAGAACAAATGTGAAAACTGCTTCTTGGCAGAGGATAGGGTATGGAAAGAGTTTGCTGCCTTTTTAAACAGAGGGCTGAGAATGGAGGGGGTGGGATGTAGGAAGGGTAACACATAGGAGTTTTGGTGAGTCTTCTAGATTGTGAACTTGCAATGAGAACAGTAAGAGGATGAAGGGTACCAAGAGTAACTCTTAAAATTTTTAAAGAAAGAATCTGTCACCCATTAGTAACTTAAATATTCAAATAGCTGCCTATCTGGTTGGCTCAGCTATCTATCTATCTATCTATCTATCTATCTATCTATCTATCTATCCGTCTATCTATCTTATCATCTATCTATCATCTGTCATCTATCAGTCATCTATCTATCCATCCATCCATCCATCTTCCTTAAATATATGATGTCAATCCTCAGTACAATAAGGATATTTTCTTCAATTTATAGTACCAGAAACAGAAAAATTATAACTTTATGTTTATGTGGCTTTGATTTTAAAAATTGTATATTTAATTTATGACTTATATTGCTTTTTTGGGGGGTAAAACAGTGGTAAATTGAATACACACTTAGGATCTTTTCTGGGAAATAGTCCCTGATCAGAGTAAAAAGAGTCTCTATCAATGAACTCTTGCACCATGCTGATGTTTTAGCATCCTGACCTTAATAATGCTCTGTGAGGGACCAGGAGGAGAATGAATGGGAAGAAAATGAGAATGGTTACGAGAAAGAGATGGTGGAGAAGGAGGTAGCATACTAGCTCATTTAGCACAACTAGTCACATGGCACCATTTGACTGCAGAGGGGTTGGGATAGGTAGTCTTCCTTGTGTCCATGATGGGGAAGAGAACCAGTAATTTTATGCTTTATACGGTGCTCACAAAGATAACTTTATTGGACATGGAAGCTCCAATTCCTTTGAAATTCTAAAAAAAAATTCTCACAATGTCTAGTGTTATCTATCCTTATTTAGTGACTCATGTGTGTGTCACTGTGCCAGATACATTGCACACATTTCTTATTTAAATTTACCTAAATGTTGTTTTGGTCACTTTATAGATGCTCAGGGAAATTACACAGCCACCCTGAGATTACATAGTTAATAGTTGTACTAGTGAGATTTCAACCAACATCTACTTTAAAGTCTCAAAAGTAAGCTCCCACATTGTGATTTGATATTCACCAAAGCTGGACTGATCAGTTTTTGCAGCAGCTGGTGAATGTTGATATCATCTTCCCTTTGAGTTGACTCCTTTCTTCCACTGGCTGGAATTCTAAAAGTCTGGAGAGTCTAATTCCTGACACACTCTTCTTTTGGAGAACCATATTAGAGGCCTGGATTTTTCTCCATTACCATAATGATCAAAACATTTTTTTTTCTTTTAAAAACTCTATATAAGCCTCAGCATATAAAATGTCCTAAAACAAAATAATCCTTTCAGTTATTCTATTATAAACTGTATGGGTCACTACTTGTGATCCCAAATTAAAATCTGTCATGTTACTTGGGATAGATTTTTTAATGATAATACACACACACACACACAAACACACACACACAAACACATACACAAGATCTTAATAATTTTTGTTGGTTTCTGGGACATTTTTCATTCCTACTTTGGTGGTTAATCAGAATTTTAAAACCAGTAACTAAGAGGTTCTTTCTTTTCCAATAAACACTTGTATTTAAAATATTTAAAACATTGATGATCAAATTCTTCAAACACGCGCCTGCTTTGCTCTGGGAAATACACAATCAGTAGTTGGGGCAGCATGTGTTTCTGCTCATCCCATTCCTGAAAAGACACTGAAATTCCCCTTCATGTGAATAGTAATCACAATGTTCAAGTGAGAACATAGGAGCTTAATGTTGGTCAGGTCTGCCTGGTCTTTGAGTCTCTTCAGTCTCCTTTCTAGGGCTGGGGTCCCTTGACCTCACTTTGAAAGCTCAGTCTCATTCCCTGCTCTCAAATAAGTTGTGACTTCAGCTGGGTCTATGTAAGCACTTACAGCTCATGACTGTACTGCTCCACACAGCGTCAAGTCACCCATACTTCAGCGTGGCTCTGATTATTTACATTGATATTTGTCCAGTTAGATCTCTGAATATCATTAATTTCTTTCAAGTGCTCTCCTTGTCTAAGTCAATAAACAATTATGATGAACTTTCCAGTATCAAGTATATGTAGTGTAAGATGTATGCGACCAGTCATAGTGTTGGCACGCTGTAGATGCTTACTACCCATTTGTTGCCTTAAATTGGATTACGTGGATGCCATTTTTCCTAATAGACTGGACTCCCTCTCTGTTTCCACAGATGGATGGGCCCTCACCTCAACTTCCTTCTCACAGTGCCTGCTAAATGCAGGAAGCAGTTTTAATGCTGGGTTCCAATCTCTTTGGGTCTCCTAAGTGCCACTCTATTGATTATATCATACCAGTAATAAGACATGGTAATATTAATTTTCATAAAATCCCAAACATATGTAACTGATATAAGAAATTAAAGGACAGCAATTCATACTCACCGTATCCATTGCTGTTTCTGATCAGCGAGCAGAAGTACAGTGTGAGGTATAACCTAGGAGAACAATATGTAATGTGGGTAAACTTAGCAAATGCTCAATTTGAAAGAAGCTGTAGTTCACCATTTGGCTATAAAAGTGTGTTTCCACATTCTTCATATCTTAGCATTAAAAAGAACGTGTTCAATGTTCCAAGCAAAGGCCATGATTCTTTCAACTGTCTCCGATCCTTCTGGCAGCCAATTACATTCTTCCCAAAGAAAATGACTTATTGTGAATGAAGTAGCAGTGCTCCTATTAAATATTGAATATTAAATTCTGAAAGAACTTCTTTCAATAAATCCAACACAATATGATACTTGGAAAAGTTATTTTCATCAATCCTTGTTTTATTTCCTTTTCGTTGTTGTTATTGTATATCTTCCCTTCGACTGTTGGGATACTGTCTAAAGATGTTTCTGTACACCTCTGTCCAGTCGTAGCTAATAGTACTAAGAAGCTAAACAAACAAACATTTTAATTGTTGCTATTGTCACCTCTTTTTCAGGGTTTTTTTTCAGTTTAAGAGTTAGTCTTTCTTAGACCTTGGAAATTGCCGCAACCATGTCACCTGCCATAATAGCTGAAGACATAAGATGTGATTTTCAAGGTCTGGAGTGTGGGGTAAAAGTTGAAACACTGTTTTAATCAACAATGATGGAGTTTCTCTGAGGGTACCTTGGCAATGGCAGAGTCATTAGAAACTCCTTGAAGTCAACTAGTGTCCATTTTATAATACCTGTGAATGACTGAAGTCATGTAGTAGATCATGATATATTTTAGTCGATGAATGGTTATATGGATGAAATGAAGAAAGCTGTCTATGGTCAGTTTGGTTTTTTAATTGTTTTATGCTTCTCTATACTCTATAATCTGGCAGTGTGTTTGTGTGTGTGTATTTGGGGTTAGGATGGGGCTTTTCTGGTTTATACTACTATATAACAAAATACGAAGCTAACTGATTCAAGTGAGAGACATTCAAAAAGCTCCTTGCAAAAAAAAAAAAAAATCCCTGCACTTGAATTATGGTTTGACAGTTATGAGCTTTGCTAGTGGTTTTGTTAAGAAGGTTTGCCTAATTTAAAAAACTATCTTAATATCAAGATAATTCTGGATCTCATAGGGAAACATTCTAGGTCATACTTAGATGTTTCTATCTCCATTTTACAAATGCAATGATTATATGCTGAGTTAAATACTTATGAATTACATAAGAGAGATTGAGAAGAAAAAAGATGAATTGAAATGACAGGATCCTTTATGGTAGTATAGAGTAGTATAGAGAAACAACTTTTTTTTTCTGTGATTCATACATGTTGTGCTATATTAGAAGTGTAAAAACTGATAACTATATGCAACGTCAGTTCTTTGAGATTTTAGAAGGCAATCTGATTGGAAATACAATGAGATCTATTCTTTGTGTTACTTTCTGATGATGATGTTTCTGATCTGCCACTGAGTAGACATTCACATAAAAATCGTAAAAAATTGTAAAATCCCAAATCAGAGCCTCAAACAAAGATTTGGGTGTGAATGTTATATTTTGGAGGTGACTCCAGAAAGCAGAAGTGAGAAATTTAGGAGAGAGGAACAAGGTAGGAAGAAAAGTTAATGAAGGGTATGTCTTTGAGCTGGTTACCAATATGGAAACTGGGGGCTGGTCAGGCTGAAGACCTTCTGAAGAACCTTTTGAAGATGCTCAGAAAGATGCACCTCTTCCACCAGAAGGTGAGAGGCTGGTGCTTTTGTCCATTGGTTTTCATCCCTCACTGTTTTAATGTTGTCCCCAAGGACATTAACTCCCTTGAAATCTATGCTCAAGCTGAGTGGCTTCCCACAGCTTTGAAGGAAGTTGTGAGGCAGAAAAGCAGAGTCACCTTGGTTTGCTGGAGCTGGGAGGGAAGAAATGTGCCTGGAACTGTCCACCACAGCTGTGCTGAAATCATGGAAGCCAAAGAGGAGACGTGATGCAAGTCCCCACAGGTGGCTGCTACCACTGGTTGATTTGCATAGATTCATCTAATATTATCTCACCTTTTATAACAAATCTATCAGCAGAGGTCGCAGTTTTGTGGAGTGGATGGAGTGATCACATTTGGTGGGTTTTTATCTTATTTTATTTATTTTTATTTTTTAATTTTTTGACAGCACCACACAACTTGTAGGATCCTAGTTCCCCGACCAGGGATCGAACCAGGGTCCATGGCATTGGAAGCTCAGAGTCCTAACCACTGGACTTCCAGGGAGTTCCCTGGTGGATTTTTATGTCAGAGGAAACAATATTAAATCATGAAGCTGAACATATTTTAAGGTTAGTATGAATAAGCGGATGGTGTTTGAGACTGAGGAGATCTAAGACTTTTAGTGTCTACATGCAATCTATACTCTTAGTAGTTATTATCTGTGGTATAAAATGCTTTCTGTCCATTAAATTTAATTATTTGCTAAACATATTCATTCACATCCATTAACAGATACTTTTGGTGGGTCCATTACATGCCAGGTAGTGTGCTAGTCGCTGCACTTTACTGACCATGGTACATGAAAATGTGTCTTCATTGATTTTTATAGCATTTTTAGGAGATTTGGGAAAGAGGAATATGCTATTTGGTAAAATCCCACTAAATGAATGACCTGGGGTGGGGGCTGAGGAAAATTGACATTGCTGAAGGTGCTACACATCATAATATAAGAACAAATGTTTTGGAAGGTAAATAGGGTTAGTGGTGGCAAGGTTGTTTTATTCTTGAATAAAGAGGATTCAAAGAATCCACTGTTGTTCACTCAATGCTGCAGTGCTTCAAATGTTATTTTTTATTTTCTTTTTCTCATGTTCTCCAAGTGTGAAAGAATAAGGTCATTCAAGCAAAGTTTGAGATTTACTTAAGCAAGCATTTTCTTTTACATGGTAAGATGAACTTTATCAAATAGAGTCTGTGTACTAGAGCAGTGGCCCCAGGAATAAGCCAAATCCACTTCTACAAGAGCTGAACTTTATGGTCCATGTATTTTTTGCCTTGCTTATTCCAGGTAAGTTGGAGATTACTTGGAACTACAAAGGTAATGGAGCAAGCTGCTTTTCAATGATACACACAAGTACCTGGGTTTACTTTGCTATTGTTCAAAAAGGGACAGACACCTGAAACAATTACTTCAGTGCTGTCCACACTTCAGCCACTTGTTTAAACCTCATGATTTTTCGTCCTATCTAATATCAACATCGTGAACTCATTAACATCATTGACATCGTGAATTTGATGAGCTAGTCATATTTGCTCCAATACACATTAAAATGACTATTGAAATGGAAAACGTCTATCTCTGTGTTACTTATAATCATCTCAAAAAACCACAGTGGTACATGTTGGGTGCCACTGGATTAAAATGATGTTCTTCTGAGCAAGTGGTTAAGAGTCAAGTTGCACCAAAATGAAATAATTTGGAAGACAAAGAAAACTAAAGAGCCAGTTCTTTCAGTCTGATGCTTTATTGCTCACAATACACATATTGGTACAGACACAGTTTCCCACAGCAGAGCACACGATACTGTACTTTCTTAAAGAAGAGTCTTTGTCCCACAAGGACACAGCGATTAATTCCCAAGTAATGAAATGAGTCAGCATACAACTTTCTAAACCTGATAGAAGGAAGCCAACACATTCAGGAGCACATCAAAAGCAACATGCAAGTCCACGATGTCACAAGTAATCTGAAGCTAATCACTACTTGCTTTTCAATACAACTTTAATCTTGAAGCTTAAGTTCATGAAGGGCCTAGGTCCCTGAGCTAGCTCTGATTTCTATGGTTAACATAATTGGATAAATCCAGAGTTGTTAAGAACCCCTGGATAATATACACAGGTATAAATACTTTAAAATATATGGTGATGATATGATATAGAAACAAAGATATACATGTATATGTATATGTATATATATATATATATATACACACATATTTTCCACTTCAAAAATTAAACTATAAGAGTACTTTTGGAATTATAATGCTTATAAGACAAATAGTGTATTATATTTTCTATACATAATAAATGAAATATTTAGAAAGTAAATATAGCTGACCTATATGCTTTTAAACTCTATATTCTAGTGTATGGGTGAATATTTCCTCACCAAATATAAGCACAGGTAGGTTCTTGACTTCCTTTACTTTTCCTTTACTTGGAGTTTTATTGGTGGTGGCAAATATGAAAGGACTAGCTGCCTTCCTTAATCTCTCATGAAATGGACATACTTTGGACCAGTATCCATAATGTCCAGAGCCTTGCTCTAATGTTTATTTGTATCTCCCTGACCTCACTCATTTCTCCCACATGTATTGTCTTTTCTTTATCTAAATCAAACGTATTCTTGAAAGAAGTCCTGTGTTCTCCACAACGTTATCCTTAATGACTCCAGGCACCAAAGATGTCCCTTTTCCTCTGAAGAGTTCAATTGTTTGTAGTCTGAAATCACACAATTTGGCTTCCAATTATGCATTCTGTATTTCTTATGTTTCTGTGTTAATATGTTATCACAAGATTGTAATCTCCTTGAGGGCAGAGGCAATGCATTAGTCTTGAATTATTAAATTAGGATGTGGAAGTGCTATTGAAATTGTCAAGCACTACAAGTATGTAAGGAATTGTTCTGACCCTCATCTAGCACACTTAATGTAGTGCCTTTCACTGAGCTGGGAGAACGGTTTAGAAAAATAAAAACCAGATAGAACTAGTTATCTTATTGTGTAGAAAGATTTAGAGGCAAATTGGACATCAGCAGAAAATTAAAAAATATATTAGCTTGCAATTCATTGATTTATTCATACATTTACCAGATACTTAGGGACATCATCCAAGTTTAGATAATTTGTGGAATACAAAGATGAAATAGACTTACTCTCAAGGAGTTTTTCATGTAGTTTGTTTATTAAGAATTATGATATATAAGAGCCTTGAAGGTCTACACTGGGGACTATGCCTCAGTGGTTTTCAGGGTATGGTCAGAGCGCTACAGGCATCAAAATTACCTAACAAGAATCTTGCGGCAACGTCAAATAAAGTGCATTTTAAGATAAGCTTCCAGATAATTCTTATGTATATTAAAGTGGGAGTGATTTATTATTCTTGGCTAAGGTGTAAACATTTAGCCTCCTTACTGGGGCATTTTGTGCCATTTCAGGAATACAGAAAATGTTCTTAATTGTCTTCTAAATTCAGACCTGTGGTTAAGTTCAATCTTATTCTACTGTCATGTTGTGTTTATTTTTCTGTTCTGGAAAGTCTCCATCTTCATCAATATCAGTTCATAACATTCTTGAGAAAGTTCATTCTCTCTTTCTTACAAGTCAGAGAAAGACCATATGCACAAAAATTAAGTCCATTATTCTGTGAGGAATGAAATAATCACTTATGGGTGTTGCTTAGGGGCTCAAATAAGTTGCAGGAACTCTAGCCAACTCCATAGTTTTTATGCCATCCTTTTAACTTGTATAACTTTCAAAATGCTTTTATTTCCATTATTTCAGTTGAGAGCCTGTAGTACGGACTTGACCCAGATGCTCCTCCACGAGGATATACAGGTGACCATTGTGTGGATTTGCTGTTTATTGGCCATAAAACTGTCTTTTGTTCTCTTGCAGGATCCAGATTTGACAGTTCGGACAATGTGCTGTCCCAGCTGAGCTATTTCATCCAGCTTAGTTTTTCCAGACATAATCTCTAAAATATAAACCAATCACCTTATGTTGGATTTGCCATAAATGTACTTGGTGTAGAAGAATGCAAACAAGCCTGACAACACTATCTACAAACATTCTTCGCAATTCTTTTCACAGAGATTACTCGAATATTAAAATCAGAACCATATAGATTTAGTTTATATCAGCATAGTCCATTTGGTTCTAACCGTCTCAGTAACAAAACTATTCCCCAATGGGCACTCTCGTAAATGAGCTTTTCTGCTGAGTGACTTGAGATTACAGACTAAACATAAAAACAAAAATATTACAGGGCTGTATCTGACCTTTCTCCCCCTCTGTGATCAATGAAGTTAAAAATTAATCAATATTTCTAATTATATTTCATAAAATAGTATCATAATACATGAACGATCTTAATTGCTTCTTTAAAACATTTCTGATGTTTCTAATTCATATTCTAAATATTGCCAAAATGTTATATCTTGAGATGATATTATATTGATTTAGTTTTTCCTCATTGGATTGTGAAATCCTTAAGAATGGGGAGAGCCTTTTATTTAGTACAGTGTGATTTTCTTAAATTTCTGCAGTAGTTTTTCACATATGGAGTATTCTTTTATTGGTTTCTCAGTGAAGCTCTGAAATGCCAGACTTCTACATATCTGTGAGGGAAAAAACATTGAGCAGCTCAACTCTACACATGACTCCCCACCGTGAAAATTGAGACATAAATAGAAACTTTAGAAGCATCAGTTCTTCCACAATTTGAACATGATTTTATGAAACACAGAAGTGTTCAGAGCAAGTATATATATACATATATATATATACACACACATACATATTACATATATTTGAAAGAGTACACTTAAGATAGTTCATGTCCAGGTTTAGTCTTGAATAAAGTCACATAAAACTGGCTGCTCTGAGGAAAACCATGTTTGTGGAGGGAGAAGAATTTGATAGGGGAGGTGGGGAAGGAGAGAAAAATATATTTATTACTACAGAGTGCTGTAAGACTTCTTCCTGTGTATTACTCTAAAAACTTATATTCGCTCAGCCAAATCCTGGTTTTGATGGTTATTTACTGTGGACAACTACAGATAAACAGAAAACAAATTGCTAGCGATGTTCATACTCTGCTTTTTCCAAGGAGAACAAGTGACTCCAAATATTTGAAATAAATGTTCTTTTAGCCTGGATGGACTTGTTGTCTGTGGCTGCTCCATCGTTCACATCCAGTTCCCTCACTCCATGAACAAACAGTCCAACCCCTTTGTGAGCTGCACTTGGGAGACATAAATAATGTTGCATATATTATTTATAGAATTCATAGAGCCATGGGTAAGCTATTTAAAATCTCCTTTTCCTCCAAAAAGTTAATCTTTTCTCTCTTCTATCATGTTTATAGATTTAACATAGTTTGGAATGATGTAACTCTTATTCTTTAAGAGTAGTCCATAACCGTGTGGACTCAGCTTTACTATGACATACTGTCATTATTACTCCAACACATTCTTCTGAAAATGAAACAATTCAAGTATCTATTTAAGACTTAGTTACACTAACCTAAGTTTTATGGCTATAGTTTTCTTTTGACTTAACTAGTTGTTTAGCACAAATCAGCCATGTGTTTGGGTATATTGTCAAGGTGTATTGTTCCGTGCATTTGGCCTGTTTAAGAGTGATTACAGTTTTCACTTTTCTCATTTCTCTTTAGCGTTTAAAATATTTGTGTTGGAGTGAAGCTCTAGAACTAAACTCCTAATACTGATGGAGAAGTCTTAAGAGGAAATTTATGTCTGCTTGTTTTATTCATGATCTGTGCCCTTTACCTAATTACCTCAGGTCCAAGATCTAACCAAAGACACTCAGCAATTAATGAAATTAGAAGTAATAAAATAGCTCAAGGAATTTTATTAAGGGAGGCCTTAATAACATCACTATGTCAGCAATTTTTAATCTCTTTATTTTTCATTTGATGGTTTGTTAACTTTTGATTATTTATGGCAATATTTTATGATTTAGTACAGTGTGATAAAGAATACCTTAAAAAGTTATATTTCTGCTGTGTAAACCCAAATATCTATTGGATATTGCATGGAAACATTTAATTTCATAATGGCATTTGCTTTAGAGTTGAAACGCTATGAACTGTGTTCTTTTGAATTTCCCATGTGGTCTAAAACTAACAGATTATTAGCAAATAACTTTTTAAACATTAAAACAAAAACTGAGCCCATATATTAAATTTCCAAAGGTGGGAAGAATATATTGTGTTCTGTGTATAACATATAAAACTAATCATAATTTTTTTCAACATCTGATCTTACCACTCTGCAAAGAATATATTTTTTTTTATTATTTAAGCCATCAGGTCACAAGAATTTTAATCAGCATGCTGGCTTAAAAAAAGAAAAAAGAAAGACATTTCTTCATTTTCTTTCCCTAATATCTATACAGTTTAGGGAATTAATCCCTGATCCCTGGTCTTATCATAAGAAAATCACAGCAGTAGTGAGACTGTGATGAAGATAATGTTGATTAAATACCTACCAGCATGCCTGAGACATAGTACATGCTCAACGATATCAGTTCTTTTCCATAATGAAAAAAATCTAATATATTCCAATCCCCATGGATAAGCAATTTACGCATCCATGTGCATGTGTTTGTATGCACCTGCATACGTGCATGTGTGATTTGGGGTTGGGTAACTCTAGTGCTCTATCTATATGATCCCAAAATTAATATTTAATCCAGGATGAAAAGTCAGTTAAAATAGTTTTCTTAGTGTCGTGCATATAGACCTTTAGTGTATTTCCTATAAGTGTTTGCTTGCATTGGTTTACTGAAACAGTGGCAGGATAAGAATGTTTTCATGGAGTAGATGAGGCCAATTTTCACCAAAGCATATTCGGGACTGAGGTTCTGGATGGCAGAGTCTCCATGAAGCAGCATTTAAAAACTGACGTTTCCAAAATAGAGTGATATATCCTTCATAAAGAAGGTGTTTGTGTGGGTAATTATCATTAGCAATTAGGTTTCAGGAAAAAATCCACAAGATAAGGATATACCCTGGAAAGGGAAAATGCCAGTCTATGGGGCACTTAGTACATAGTACTTTTTGACCCAGTCATTAAAAATCAGCTATTACTGAACCAACACCAAGGGCGATTTTTACACTTGGCCAAATCTTAGTAGGTGAGTCAATTGAAAGGGATTAAAGTAGGACCTGACAGATTCACATTCACACCTCTCTAATAATCACTGGAATAGAAGAGCAGGTCTAAGTCATAACTATAAAGAGATATTAATAATGAGATGAAATTAGTTTTAGCTCTATTGGAAATAAAGCCAACAAAATTTTGCATTGCTTTGATTTAGAATCTGTAAACAAAATGTCACAAGCATTTAAAAAAAAAAAAGAGAGAGAACCTACAAATGACAAGCAGGCAGGAAGGAAAGACACTTGCACACAAGTTAAAATGCATAGACTACAATGCTCAGTGGGGAGTCTTCAGCTGGAAGTGTAATAGTCAGCCTTTGGCTGACTTAGAATAGCAACTAAGCTTTTGAGAATGTTTCAGACTTTTAGCTAGATCCAGCTAGAAGGATTTGCTTGACATGGCTCAGTAGTTTATAGGATTTTCTTCTCAAATGCTCAAATAGGATTTTCTTCCTTAAAAGTCTCAGAGGAAGAAGTAAAACTTTATTTTGAATACTTGGTCTTGTCTTGGCTACATTTCAATATTAATTATATGTTAGTATGTATCTTCACAGTTATTTAATCTTGATATTTCTCCTGTCTCACCCATCATTTAGAAGCCTTGCAGAGTACAGAGCTGGATTTATCTAAATATCAAATCTACATGTCTTCTCAATTAGTAATTTTGGCTATTTTGGGGTTTGGCTATTTACATTAAAGTTGAATGGTGACCATCTACACTTTGTAAGATATAAAAATCAACTCAGAATTTTATAAGCATTATGACTTTTTTTTCATATGGTGAATATATTTGTTTGAAATCTCATTTTTACTCATCAAATTTTTTTCTATTTTTCCCTGTAGTTTTAAATATTCATGAAAATAGCACTGCACTTTATTAAAACGAAATGCTAAATGAAAACATTAAAAATTTTCATGTTGCCAAACTACCACATGTATAAATAATTTGGGGGGGGTGAGAAAATACGTTTGATAAAGTTATTTTGAATAAGGTAAACTGATGTCTAGGTTTTATCTAAACTTCACAGCCCCAGAAAATACAGTCTCAAATTAAATGGAAAATTTCCACCATTTGGACCTTTCACAGATCTGCTCAGTTTTTCTATGATATACATTTTCTTGATACGAGAAGGAAGCTGTGAATCATTCTAATGGGTTAAAGTGTCTTGGGGCAGTATGTGTTAGAGCACTGGTGAGGACTTTATCTGCTCTGTCGTCACATACGAGTATTGGCTGTTTCCTCTCTTGGGTTGATAACTGCACAGATTCTCATTTTCTTATCATCCATTTTCTTCTACTCCATGAATCAACTTTGGCTAACGGTTATTTCAGAAGCCAAGCAGGTGTCATCAAAAGACACTTTTGTGGCAGACAAGTAAGTATCAGTGACAGTGATGTCATCAAGCTCTGTGCTGAAATGATCTGACTCCTTGATGACGCTGTAATTGAGGGCCACGCTGTAGTTAGCTGGTTTCTCCACTGGCTTCTGCTTACAGTTGCAGAGTTTTCTGAAGGCTGCACGGAATTTCTGGGACATGAGATTGTAAATCACTGGGTTGATGGCACTGTTGAGATAAATGCAAATTCTGCAAAAGAGCAAGAACCAATTTTCTTGGAAAGGGCTGGAGAGAAATGAGTTGACAACCACAAGAGTTCTGTAGGGCATCCATAAAAGGGCGAACAGAATGACAACCACTGCCAGCATCTTGGTGACCTATGGAGAAACAGAAATGCAAAGCAAACACAAATGAAAACAAAACAGAACCAAAACATGAAAATAAAACGACTCCCCCTCTGCCCTCCTCCAGCATTTAGTTCCCAAGATGTAGTCCGAGACAAGGACTTAAGTGCAGGCAGTTTACAGTATTTGGGAGATGAACCCAGGAAGCAGGATTAAAGGCATAGAAGAGAGTGTGACAGAGGAGGAAAAGCCAAAATAGGGTGTGTTTTTGAGACAACTCCCACTGTGGGCAACTGTGGATCAAGTAATGCATTTCGGGATCATCCGTCCAGAGACAGGGAAGCTGAGGCATTTATCTACTGGCTGCCATCTCCCCTTTGTTGAGAGGTGCCTTAGGGGCTTTAAATGCGCGGTACTTCCAAGTTTCACCTACCTGGAAACTCCTAGGGGCTTTAGACAGAACCTTGAGGCGGAGAAGAGGAGAGACAGTCAGGGGACATTGGATACCTGTAGTGCAGTGTTCTCAGCAAGCAGGAACCATCCACAATAGCCATGAAATCATGGGTGAAACCACAGTCTGTCTAAGAGGATGTGACCCAGGGCACCAAAAGTGTCTGCGGTGAACACTAGGAGACCTAGGGTCTAATCCCATCTTTACTCACCTTTCTTTCAACAGCAACACTTTACATATTTTAAAATAAGTTTTTAGTTATCTATAGTCTCTTACAGAGTTTGACAAATTTCAGCTTCCTCAGTCCAGACTTTCTAGATGTTCTGAACTTGAAAACTACTGCAAATAGAAGGAACTGATACTTCCTCTTTCATCCTTCTTAACCTCTCAGCTGTTTCCCTAAAGCCCTCTCCACCAGCCTCTATCTTGTTCTGGCATTGAGAGAGATCCTGTTTTTAGACAGGGCTTTTAAAAGTTCTTTAGTGTAGAAATAAGGATTTCACAGCTAGATACCTACTCTGTCATGAGTATCTACTATAAATTCAGCTCCTTGTACTTAATCCTAATAATAGACTCCATCTTGCTCTCCTGTGTTAGAATACCTTCCGTTCCCCTCCTAGCACTCCTTCTGATACTGGGGCTCTGTCCTACCCTTAACTATATCTTGTCCACCCCAGGAACTCCCCATGAATCCCACATCGTGGGGGTAATGCTACCCTCTTGCTGTTATTCTATAGTAACTGCCTCCTTCTTTGGCTCATATCATTTGCTGTAAGACTTCTCACTTAGGGACACACATAGCCTTTATCGTTTTTTGAACCACTACTATCTTTTTTTGAACAACTCCTACAACTTCTTTGCAATGGCACCTATGAGCTATCTACCCACCTACTCTCAAGTTACTGTGTTTCCTCTGCTTCCAGGGCCCTTTGATCACTTTCTTGAAGTCCTCCCTACCCTCTAAGAATGTGCCCCGAGCCCTCCTGCTCTACCTCACTCACTGTTCCCTGAGCGATCACTGTTCATGGTCCTGCTGACTCACTGCATTAGGATAATTACATTTTCTATTTGGCTTACTGGGGTAGGGAAGTTGTTCAGTGGGAAGATATGATTTTCACATTGGTTCATATAATACCAAGTAAAACATTTCAGAGATTCTTGACTTCTTTCAGAGATAAAGAGGATCTATTCAGACAAGAGGTTAATGGAAGCCTGCTTTTTCAAAGCTGACTTTTAAGATTATGAGTAAATACTTTAATTGATCCTAGGAAACTAAAGGCTTAATTCAGTGATAAATACTCTGAGCTTTGGAAGGAGCCATAGTAATTATCATCTTTATCATCATCATCATCACTCACATCCCTGCCTTTTTCCACTTCCTGGTGGTTCTCTGATATCAGGTCACTGCTTCACACTTACCAACATCCTCCCACTCCTTGCCAAGGACTAAGCATCTTATATTTGAGCCCCTGGCTTGATTTACAATTGGATTACTAGCATCACATTTGAGTCTTTATAATGGCCCGTCATAAAGATATGTAAACATAATCTTATTTAATGCTTTTAATAACTCCGTGTGTAAGCTAGTATTGGTTCTCTTTTGCATATGAAGAAATTGAGGTTTAGAGAGTATATGTGATTTGTCTAAGGACACATGGCTAGTAAGTGACAGCCATGATTCAAGCTAAGTCTGCTTAAGCCAAAGCCCATGCTCTTTCCTTTATACTTTTGCTCTCCCTGTGAAAGTCTTTTGCATTTTCATTAATGATATTTCTACCATGTTACTCCCACATGGTTGCCAAAAACATTTAATCTCTTCTAAGTATAATTTCAACATACTTATTGCTGCTTAATTTCTGAACTTAAAGGTTGAATTTTATCTGTTTATTTTTCCCTACTATTTTCAGATGAAACACTGAATTCACATATAATATCTACCTACCTCTTTTTACTTAATGTAAGGGGGCAACTCTCATTGTCTCAAAGAAAAGCAATCTGTTTCTAGGTTAGTATCTCTGCCATGTGCTTCCACAGGCCCCCATGCATACTTTGGCATCATCACTCCCCAAACTTTTTATTGCAATGAGTTATATTTGTCCACCTGTCCAATAGATGGTGAGCTTCTTCAGGACATGAGTAAAGTTTATTCATTTCTCTTTCCTCAGGTATTTAATACAGTATGTGACATAAGAGAGCCCTCAATTAATGTTGAATAAATTCAGGCATGGAAAGAATTATTTCAAAACATGTAATCATGGTCCTTTTCTGGTTTTTTGTTTTTTCATTCAGTGAACATTTATTAAGCACGTGCCATATCCTAGGGACTTTTCTAGATGCTGGGGATTCAAACAGTAAGGCTCTCTCCTCTTTTCATGTTGCTTTTATCAATGCATTGTGAAGTCACTGACTTTATACATTAAAAATAAGCAGACTATGATATGTGCCTTGTGATATATATGAGTCCAGGGTTCTGAGGAAGGATTAACTTACTCCACCTGCAGAGAAGGGGAGGCTTCATGAACCTGGTTCCCTTGGAGCTGCCCCCTATTCACTCCATACTCCATCCTGGAGGAGACACCATTCCTCGATTATTCCTTTTCTGGGTTTTAATACTCCAACATATTGTTAGAGGATTTTTGCAAACACTTAATTTTTTAATATTAAAAATCCCTTTTAAATAGAGATTGGTTGATTAGTAAAATGAGTCCTTAATATACTTCAGCTTTTTGTTTGAAATATACATTTTTTAAATGTTAAGGAGGTGTTAAAATAAAACAAATGCAGTGATGTTTCTAAGACTGACCCGGAGGGAAATATGTCTCCAGTGGGATAATAGAGAATACATTTAATCTCACTCATAATTATTTTTAGTTAATTCCAAATATCTTTGATTGAGCTTAATCACTTTCTAAAATGTTCACAAGTTTTTTGTGTAGCCATAGCTTGGATTTTAATAGTTCTTAATACAGGAGCAAATACCTAGAAAGGAAATGTCCTAGAGATTGTCTTTCATACCCAATTAATTTCACCGTTGGTTGCTGAAGTTTTATTTCTGTTGTGGTTCCAAATAAGTGACAAAAATGCAAATTTGAAAATATCTTTGGGCCATTGTTTTTAGGCATTGACATTTTTACTGGGAAAGTGCATGGGATACACAATGAGTTGAAAGATTGCTTATTTACAGAAGTCTCTGCCCCAGGACCTAAAGGTCTTTGAGAAACAGCATGAAACAATCTTCAGGGGAAAATGATCTTACCATATATTTTTGATTGGGAAGGAATTAATTTACCCATTTACTCTAGGAGATTCATTGGCATTCCTACTGTGTACCAGTCAATGTCCTGGCTCTTGAGGATTCGACAGTGACCCAGAGACACATTGCCAATGGCTTCATGTATCTTATAATCTGATACAATGTGACAAATGCTAAGACAGAGGAAAGTTTTGGTTTTATGAGAGCCCCTGATCTGGACTTGGGGTTGAGAATTGGTGAGTGAGCATTTGGTCTCAGTGATAGTTAAGCCAAAATCTGAAGATAAGGAGAGGCAGGACAAGTGTTACTGCAGAGACTGGGTGTGTGTGACAATCTGGAGGCATGAGATAGTGGGGCATAGCATGAAGACCAGAAGTAATTTAGTGTTCAAGTTCTAACTGCAGACCATGGAAAGAAGTGGAGCAATCTCTTTTCTCTAGGAAGCTTGTGGAAACCATAACAAAATCCATCATTTTCTGTGGGGTGCTTGGCATTCCTTCTGCTAGGACAGAAGGGGAGATGCAGCTGCCAAAGGGGATGTAGAGTGTTGAGTCCTAAAAGGGTCAGCTCCATGGAGCTAAAAAATCAACGAAGAAGTAGGCAGCCATTTTTGCAGAGTATATTGAGGGCAAGGAAATGAGGTCATAAAAATCAGTTGATTAAAACATAGTGTTCAGCTGGAGAAACTGCCTACAGAGATGGTTGAGAAGAGCAGGGTGGGAACAGGAGGGTCTAAGGTGGGCAGGCCTCTGTCCTTGGCCACCATGGTGAAGGGTTATCTTTTTCGTGAGGATCAGCTGGAAACTTTAGAATCAAGCCCTACTATATATATTTTACTCTTTATGATATTGAATTATGTGGAATAAGTGCCATATAGTTCTCACAAGAGAGTTTCAATTCAGTCCTCAAAACATCATTTTGTAATCTATAAAATCTCTAGATAAAGATCCTATTCAAGGATTTCTTTTCTTCTTCTAAAAATTTCTTTAAAAAAGACATGAACTGGATAGATGTCTATCTGACTGTTAAGGTTGAGATTACATTTCTCTGAGTGGACACAAGCTCAACTTTGCATATGTGTGCTGTCTGTGAAAAACCAGAGGCTAACTAGTTTCTCTATTCTAGGCTGCTGAGGAACCTCGTTTTACTAACTACTATCTCTAGTACTAGTACTATGACTTTTACTACAAGTTCTAAAACTATTAGCTAACGTTTGTATATTACCTTTAAAAAGATAGTGTTAGATTTATAGAAAAGTTGCAAAGTTAATACAGAGAGTTTCCAAATACCCTACGTCAAAGTCTCCCGATCACTAAGACCTTACACTAGCATGGTGCATTTCTTTGTCACAATTAATGACTATTCTTACACAGAATTAGTTAACTCCATACTTTATTCAGATTTCATTAGTTTTCCCTAGTGCCCTTTTTCTGTTCCAGGATCCCATCCAGGATACCACATTATATTTAGTCATTACATCTTCTCAGGTTCCTCTGGGCTGTGACAGTTTCTCTAACTTTCCTTACGTTTGATGGTCTTGATAGTTTTGAGGAGAACTGGTTAGGCATTTTATAGAATACCTTTCAACTTGAGTTTGGATGATGTTTTCCTCATGGTTACAATGAAGTTATGGACTTTTTGGAGGAAGGCCACAGAGGTGAACTGCCATTTTCAACACAACATATCAGGGGCGCAGGCTATCAGCTTGACTTATGACTAATGATGTTAACCTTGTACATTGCTTTATTGAGATATAATTTACATATAATTAAGTTCACCCACTTAAAGTGTTCAATTCAGGTGTTTTTAGTATATCCACAGAGCTGTGCAACCATTACCACAATCTAATTTTAGGACATTTTCATCATCCTGAATAGAAACCCTATACCCACGAGCAGTCACTGTCTACCTTCCCCAGCCCTAGGCAACCACTAATGTACTTTATGTTTCCATAGATTTGCCTATCTGAATATCTCATATAATTGGAATCATGCAGTCTTTTGTGTATGACTAGTGTCTTTCACTTAGCGTAATGTTTTTAAGGTTCATCCATGTTGTGGCTTATATCAGTACTTCATTTCTTTTAATTGCTGAATAACATTCCATCCTATGTATAGACCACATTTTATTTATCCACTCATTTCGGTGGTTTCCACTTTTTGCCTATAATGAATAATACTGTTATGAACATTGGTGTACAAGTTTTTGTGTGCATGTATGTTTTTATTTTTCTTGGGTCTATAATAGGAGTGGAATTGCTGGGTTGCCTATTGCTTTTTAAGTTATAAAGTATTCAAGAATATTAAACATTTAATATTTGATATAATTCTGAAATAATTCCGATAATTATTACAATAATGCCTAGTAAAAAGTACTAACTGATTTTACAGATCAGGACTCAAGAAAGATCAAGAGTAAAAGACAAAACTAAAATAGTTGGGCCAACCCTCTTAGGCTACTCTTGTAACTTGGAGAACAACTACAAGACAGAATAGCATGAGTAAGAGGAAATGAGTAGTTTTGGAGAAAAGCATTATTTATTTATACAAATAAAAACCTTCATTTATCAGGCAAGCCTGTTTAGAGTGGGTTCAAGAGAAGATGGGAAAAGTGGATAGTGATTATAAACATATCTTTTGAGTTATTCTGGGAAAAGTAGTAGAAAAGCAGAAGGGCTGCCAGAGGGGGATGAAGAGTCTATTTTTTTAAAGATGAGAGACATCACAGCATGTTTGTTTGCTTAGGGAACAATCCCTATAGAGAGGGGAAATCTTATGATCCAGGAGAAAGAGAAAGAAGACAATTGGAAGAACTATGTTCTTCAGTAGGGAACAGAGTCCAGTGCCCAAGTGGTGTGGTTGGCCTCTTCTCAAGTGTAGACACAAAATTACTTTTTCAATATCTGCTTTTCTTTTCTTTTCTTTTTTTGTTCTTAGCCACACTTGATCTAAGCAATCAAGATAATCTGGGAGAAAATGCCGCTTTCTTGTCAATACACTGAATCCTGAATGGAGTCCTGATAGCAGTTAATTGTTTAATTCCTTGGAATTAACAAAGTACTTTCATTGTCCTTAAACCATTTTCTGTTCATGTCCCAGTGAGATCTGTAGGACAGGTGTTATTATTCCCATCTCATTGATGAATGGAAACAGCTCAGAGAAGCAGAGAAATAAGGTCATACAGCTCACATATAAATAGCAAAGCTAGTTATTCAACTAAGGTCTGTCCACTCTAAGTCTAGTTTTCTTTCTAGATAATTACAAAAATCAACATATATGGTAAGCTTAAGCCTTCAAATTGCTGTAACATATATGCAATGGAATATTACTCAGCCATAAGAAAGAATGAAATAATGCCATTTGCAGCAACATGGACCTAGATATTGTCATACTGAGTGAAGTAAGTCAGACACAGAAAGACAAATATATGATATCACTTATATGTGGAATCTAAAAAAATGGTACAAATGAACTTATTTATAAAACAGAAATAGAGTCACAGATGTAAAAAAAACCAAGCATGGTTACTGGGGGGATGTGGGGGGGAGGGATAAACTGGGAGATTGGGATTGACATATACACATTACTATATATAAAATAGATAATTAATAAGGACCTACTGTATAGCACAGTGAACTCAGTACTCGGTAATGACCTATATGGGAAAAGAATCTAAAAAAGAGTGGATATATGTATATGTCTAACTGATTCATTTTGCTGTACAGCAGAAACTAACACAACATTGTGAATCAACTATACTCCAATAAAAAATGTTTTTGAAGTACTTGGAAAGGATAACATTATCGGCAGGAATCATTGGTAGCCCTGGAATCACATATGATTTTTTGCCCCAAATTGGAGTGTTACATTTAGAAAGTACTGATTAGGGAGAAGAAAATTGTCGTATCAAGGCAGATAGGAATCCTTCATACCAATTTCCTAGGGAAAAAACAAACAAAATTTAAAATGTGAAAGTAATAAAATGGAATAAAAAATAAAATGGAATAAAAAAATAAAATGGAAACTTCTTTTTTGGGTTACAGCTCAATTAATAGTATGCCATTTATGAGGATCTGCTTACATAGAATCTGAGGACATTTTGATTAATTATCAGAGATTGGTTTATTAGTCTGCCTAGGAGGTCATGGGGAATGGTTGATACCTCAGTACTCTGGGAAATTTAGTTGGAATTCTTGTACTGATTCAGAAAAAAAAATTGATTTTTGGTTCTATGTATGATTCAGAAAAAATCCTGTGCCTGGTCATGGGTCCTGCTATTATCTGGACATTCTCCCCTGGGAGATAAATGCTGTGGCATAGTCCTTCTGTATGTTAGTGAGGGACAAAGTGCAGTGGGCATAGAAGGAGCTGGAATTGGTGTCCAGCATCTTGGTTTCACAATCCACCTCTGAGTTCTGAGGACATTGGGCAGGCCACATGACTTATGTCTGAACCTCATATTCTGAGCCAGTAAATACACAATCTGGATTCCTCTCAAAAGTCTCTCCAGTTTGAACATTCTAAGAAAATCGAACTTATATGTTATTAATGGTAACACAGTATTCAGACATGTTTGTGATCATTTTCACATAATGGGATTTTGTTATTTGGGGATTATAAGGCCAGGCAAAGGGAAATAACACCTGGAGCATATGTATCCCTCAAGATGCTGATGAACTATAGGAAGAGATTCAGTTCCCAATCACAGTGATTGTTGGTAATCATCTTAATTGCTGCATTCAGAGAGGTGATGCAGTTTCTTGAAGTGCTGAAGAAATTACTAGAATTTATATTAATTTCCTGTAGCTATCTAAGAACACAGTGCATCTCTAGACCCAGGACCCTGGTTTCCAGACCTACTATTATTTCTTTTTTAAAGTTCATTATAGGGCTTCCCTGGTGGCACAGTGGTCAAGAATCTGCCTGCCAATGCAGGGAACACTGTTCGAGCCCTGGTCTGGGAAGATCCCACATGCCACGGAGCAACTAAGCCCGAGAGCCACAACTACTGAGCCTGCGTTTAGAGCCCACGAGCCACAATTACTGAGCCCACATGCCACAACTACTGAAGCCCACGTGCCTAGAGCCCGTGCTCTGCAACAAGAGAAGCCACCACAATGAGAAGGCTACGCATGGCAACGAAGAGTAGCCCCCGCTCGCCGCAACTAGAGAAAGCCCGTGTGCAGCAATGAAGACCCAACGCAGCCCAAAATAAAATAAATTAAATTAAATTTAAAAATATAAAGTTCATTATAACTGAAATATTGTTGAAGACATGGAGCTATAGAAAGATATAGAGGTATCACTTTGAGAAGAAAGCAAATAATTAAATCCTTTTTTAGGAATACTGTCAATTTAAAAACTGAATTTATAGAAGATTTAAAAAGAATAGCCAGACAAAAATTACTTAATAAAATGTACCAAGGCCCATTCAAACCTTTGGCTGTCATTTAGGTGCAGAATATCTAAATTTCAGTGCAATCTGAAAAAGCTTTCTTAGAACTAAAAAGGCAAAGACATATTACAGGAAGTGACAACCACATCAGTAAATGCACTCAAAGAATATTTACCACTTTTGTGAGTGATCATCAAGAGCATCGTAGGCTAACTTCAGTTTGTAAACAGGCTCTTTGTCAATATTGGATCCCACATTCTATAATGCTAAAGCTCTGTTTTTGGCTTCATGAACAAAGTAAATCAACAACTAACTTTTATAGGATCGCATAACAGGTTGGGAGAAGGCCTTTGTGTGCATGCCTGTGATATAATAAGTGTTCAATTAACAGTTGAATTATTATTGAGTAAATACTTATTTTTTGCAAATGTTAAAATATAATTGTGTAGGTCTGTGTGGGTGTAGGGCTCTTTAAATCAGCGAAGTGCTCCAGTTCTTGCACTTCTGACTGGAATATTCCCATTTTCAGAAGTGTACATCCTTCTGGACACAGTTTGTTGGTTAATGGATATAAAAGTTAGCCTTTAATCTTCTAATGCCATTTTTTGAAGGGTGACAATACGTTCTGTGTCTGGAGACTATCCACGTTCTCCTGCATTGCTGCATATTAGCAAAGTGTTCTGTTACTGGGAATATTTTGCTCTCAGATGGCCTGTGATCAATGTGATCGATGACCTCTTGCATTTTGTTACATCAGTTGAGCCAACTGAAGGAAAAACTTGACTAGACAATTATATAAATCTGAATTTAGCCAAGCTTCTACACTGATTGGGGGGCTCTGGAATTTTCCACTTTCAGCTCGTTCTACTTTGTTCTGACTTAGTATCTGCACAGACAGTTTAAAAAAGACAGTTGTAATCAATGTGGGGTCCTTCATATCTTGGTGTGAGATCATTGATGGGATTTAAAAATTGAATGATGGGGCCAGAAAAGGGCTTGGAATCAACTCAAAGTCAGTTAAAGTATAATAAAAGTGAATGAAGGCTGAGTGGTGATTCACGGTAGAGAGATTGTGGACTGTCATATCCTGTGTTGTGGATTTCTTCACAAGAAGCCACACAGAGATGCTAATGCATGGGTTCTTGACTCCACCTGTCAGGTACTATATCTAAATGTTCTTTTCAGAATAGCCATTCTGGCAAGAATTCTGAAGTGTTTTCTGGGCTCTACTCTGATTAAAAAGGTCCATAAAAATGTTAGCAGAGGTTCACAGTAGAGAAGCTGTGGTTGCATTTGGTGATGCTGAGGAAGGAGAAGTAGTGATTAAGTGAAAAAAATGGTGACACAAGATTTTTCAAGTATAAATTTGTAAGTGTGGTATATCCAGTGAAACTGAAAAAAAATTTCTTCACAATTCTAGAGGTGTGGAGGAAGGTGGACTTGTCCAGCAGAGCTGTTTTTTGAGTGAGACGATTGTGGGCACAGGAAACTGGACTCTATGTCCCAGGGGGGCTTCATGTGCCAGTAGAGCCACAAGTGGCCACTGCTGTTGGTAAGATACAAGAGCACAGATGAGAGCTGAAGTAACAGGGTGGCATATTTCTGTGCAGAACACGATGTGACTCTTCTGTTGTGACACGTCCAGGTCTCCAGAATAATCACTGAGCGTCACCAAATACCAAGTGAGAGTCACCTCTTGTGGGAAATGGGCAGAGCTCTGCACCCAACTCTGATGTGGGATGAACCCTCAAAGCTTGTACTTTCTTTCAAGAGCAAAGACAGGCAGAGGCACAGACACATGAAGAGCGAGAAAAAGTGATGGAATGTTGAGCCGTCCCAGTTAGTAGAGCTAAGGTTCAGGGTAAAATGACACCAACACCTCTCAGGGTAAGAGAGACCCTGAGTGGCTGTAAGCCTCACTTGCTGAGAATCTCTGAGAATCTGGGGACTCTGCAGTATTTCTTAACATGTTTCAATCTAGAATGAAGAAAACTGGATGAAAATGAAAGGTATTCCAATCTAGCAATGGGAATTGGCAGATGAAGGAGAGAAAGAGAATTAAGATTTATGAAATACTTACTATGTACCAGACAATGTGCTTGGCATTTTCTTCATGATAGCCCTACTTTATCTGCATTTTACAAAGGGTAAGACTGATGCTGAGAAATGTCATACGCTAAGGAATAAAGCCACAGTTTAAAAACATGTATAAACATATATATTTGACTCCAAAGTCTCCTTATCCTCCTTACTATAATACCTTGAATTTGGGGAAGAAATACTTTTTTCCTGAAGTTTGCAAAACCAAAAAGAAAAAAAAAAACCCAAAAGACATGTGCTGCTTAAAGGTTGGAATTGATGAAGGCTGTATGTGCAGGGGAGCAGGGAGGATGAAAAACTAATTCTTAAGGGAATCTTCCTACATTGTTGGTAGGATTGTAAATTGGTGCAGCCATTATGGAAAACGGTACGGAGGTTCCTCAAAAAAATAAAAATAGAGTTACCATATGATCCAGCAATCCCACTTATGGGCATATACCCGGAAAAGATGAAAACTCTAATTCCAAAAGATACATGCACCCCACTGATCATAGCAGCGCTATTTACAATAGCCAAGACATGGAAGCAATGTCCAATGACAGATGAATGGATAAAGAAGATGTGCTATATATACACAATGGAATACTAATCAGCCATAAAAAAGGATGAAATAATGCCATTTGCAGGAACATGGATGGACCTAGAGATTATCATATTAAGTGAAGTAAGCCAGACAGAGAAAGACAAATACCATATGATATCACTTTCATGTGGAATCTAAAATATGATACAAATGAACTTATTGACAAAACAGAAATAGACTCACAGACATAAAAAACAAATTTTATGGTTACCAAAGGGGGAAGGGGTGGGGAGGGATAAATTAGGAGTTTGGGATTAGCAGATATAAACTACTATATATAACATAGATAAACAACAAGGTTCTACTGTATAGCACAGGGAACTATATTCAATATCTTATAATAAACCATAATGGAATAGAATATGGAAAAGAATATATATATATTTATCAGAATCACTTTGCTGTACACCAGAACTAATACAACATTGTAAATTACTTCAATTAAAAATACTTCAATTTTTACTTCAATTAAAAAAAAGGGCCCAGATGATGTTAAAAAAAAAAAAGCAAGCCTCATTCACAGTGTTTATGTCTCAGCACCTAACAAAGATATTCCTATTCATACTGCGATACTAAGTCCTGATAGAACATATTTTTGGAATGTTTCTAATTTCAAGTTCTTTTGCTAAGAGTAGCAAGCAGTTGTGTGCTAGGTAACATGTGCAGCTAGACTTGAGGATTAGATGCAAAACTTGCTGCAACACTAACAACTATTGTAGGGTGGAGGTTTCGGTATTGATTACAGAGACTGATAATTGTGCATGATGAAAGGCTGGCTTCCTTCCTGTTGCTTGGATGTTTTCTTGTTCACAGGAGGAGGATATTTGGAAACATGCTGGGAAGGGAAAAACTCAGCTGGCACACCTGGGATTCAAATTATAATAACATCTCAATTTAGAAAATGAAATGTCAGTCTGAATTCTTTCATGAGCCATGCTGGAACAATGCTGCAGGTCATCTGCCGTGGGTTCAATGTCCTATTTAGCCTTTTCTGAGTGTTCTCTCTTCCAGGTAAATTATTGGAGAATGGCTAAGCATGTGGAAAAGCTTGTCTTAATAAGTCTTGCTTTGGTTTCCTTTCCTTTGTACCTAGGGTATGTTTAGTTCCTTTGATCATTTTTCTCATTGGAATGGGACCTTAGAAATTCTGAATGAGGCATCTTGGCTGGCTCTGAGCTGGGAATCCAGTTACTGGCTATCGCACATCTATGAAGATATTGATCCTTTCTGAGGGAGCTATTTCCCAGTCTCATCTCTCCCCGGTGCTTCTCTGGCCCCATACGGGAGACACCGTAGACTGTAATACAGACAAGTGATCCCTCAGCTGCT
Organism: Balaenoptera ricei; assembly: GCF_028023285.1. Classification (NCBI taxonomy): domain Eukaryota; kingdom Metazoa; phylum Chordata; class Mammalia; order Artiodactyla; family Balaenopteridae; genus Balaenoptera; species Balaenoptera ricei. The sequence continues at coordinate 28,592,652 of NC_082655.1, forward strand.
CACCCAGCACGGGATGGGAAATCAATGAGAATATTCTAAGATGTAGAATATGAATGATGGAGGGGAAGGGAGGTAATCTCTAAATAGCAGTAAAGCTCTCAGGGCTGCCAAACTTTTAGTGGGCATTTAGTTGTCTTGCTTCTAAAGGTCTTGGGCAAAGTCCCTTATCACGGGGCTGAGAGCACTTGGGAGGCAGCCAACTCCTTCGCTACCTGTGTCTGTCCCTGCAGAGACAGCCCGTACCATGCTTGGGTCCATCTGGAGTTACAGAGCTAATTTTCTAGCTGACCCAAAACAACCCACAGAGACAGCCAAAAATGGGGGAGATACGTTTCTTTCCTTCAGCAAGCCATAAATTCAGCATTTTCACTGAATTTAACTTTCTGGTGTGTTAAACATGGGTCTTAGAAGATTTGGTTTGAAATTTTAGCTTCCCTAGTCATTACCATTCAAAGCTTTCTGGAGCCTTGGTGTCTGCATTTAATATAGGAAAATATACGTTTGAAGATTAATTGCAAGGAGGACATGAAAACAATATTCTCTAAAAATAGAGTGGTGGGTATAAACCCTTCTCTAAGTTTCTTTCATCTCTTTCTGTTTATTCTTCTGTACTAATAATTACATTCTGAAGAGATCCTGTTGCTTCATTTGGTTCTTTGTTTATAGTCTCTTTTTTGTCCTTAGAATGATGATGGCTCCTTGAGGATCCCTGTTCTACCTTACATGCAAGGAACAACGTGAAGGTCTGGTACCGAGTAGGTGCAATAAATGTTCAGGAAAGAAATGAACGTATAAATGAAGAAACAATTCACTAATGCTACTCTAAGTTTTGCTCCCTTCATGGAATTCCATGTGGTTGTTTGATACTTCCAGCCCTAATTGCAAATATCATTCTTATTTTGGGTTTTTTTTCTTTCCTGGTACATAGGATCTTGATGGTGGGAATAATGTGTAGTGCACATTTTTATCTCTAGCCCCTGAGGCAAGGTTTGGCATCAAAATATGCTTGAAGTTAAAAATTAAAATCAGTGTGTAAAGATTCAGTGTCCAGAAGAGTCATGATAGATCAGACTGAAATTATGTTGAAGAAAAATTTCTGGGGAATAGTCTGTAGAAATAAAGAATTGTTGGATATATTGTTATGAAGAACTTATGAAATGTAAAGAGCTAAAGAGATGCTAACTCAATATGATTTATGCTGAGTTCATTTCCCATTACTGGATGTTGACTGATACTCTGTTAATGTATACCAAAGTAAGGTGAAGGTTGCCTCCAAAAGATATAAATCTCACTTTACAGCCATTCTTGTTCTGTTCTTATCTGCTGCTGTCAAATTTAGTCATCTGTGGCTTCTCTGTCACTCATGAAACTGTAGAAAACTATTTTTCTAGATATCACTCTGCATCTTAAATTTGTATTTTTAGAGCCTATTGAAATCAAGGATCCTCCCACGTAACAGGCAAAGCATTTTCTTTAGGAGACACAGAGTCAAGTGAAGGCAGGGGATATACTAGCTGCTAACTTAGCCTGCTGTGATAAGTTTGAACTTTTCTGTTTTGAGTAATTTTGTGGAATTCAAACATATTTATTTAATATGTACTTATCATTTGTTTTTGAACACCTGTCATTTACCAGTGCCTGTACTAAGTATATAATATTTTTACAAACTCTTAAATAGGAATAGTTCAGGGGTCAGCAGCCTTTTACTATAAAGGGCGAGATAGTAAATATTTTAGCTTTTTTGGGCAATATAGTCTTTGTCTCAACTACTTAACCTGGCTATTGTAATGCAAAAGCAGCCATAAACAGCACATAAGTGACCAGGCATGGTTCTGTTCCATTAAAACTTTATTTAGAAAAACAAGCAGTTGAACTGGATTTGGCCCATGACTGTAGTTTGCCAACCAACTGAAGCGTTGAACACTTTAAATAAAACAACAAATGGCATATAATGTATTTCAAACTATTGTTGTATTTTATGACTAATTTTTTTCAAGTTCTTCATTTCATCATCAACAGAGCTTATGAGAAATATAAACCAAATAATGCTGGCTTTTAGCTCGTGAACCAAAGTTTTGATTTAAAATTTGATTTCTCTTATGACAGAGTCATGGTTAGCATTATCTCTCTAAAAAACATCACCTAAAAAATGTAATGTTAACACTGTACTTTCAATAATCCTGGGGGCTACTTTTCTAGAAGATATGATGCACTCTCATGGGTGATTAAGTCAGGAGTGTTGCAGAAGCCAGCATAGGAGCCAGTTGGAGAAGGTGCATTTACATGTGGATCCGTAGTTGGTTCTCCTGTCCCTAAGCAAGCCAGCCCTTCGGTTTTTATATCAAACCCTCCTAATTTACTAATGTCAAAGACTCTTCTTTTACAACAGTCACTCTGTGCTGGTATCCTGGTCCCACCACTTACCTATTGTTAGACTTTGGGCCCTACTGAAACTATTTCTGAGTCTCAGTTTTCTCTTCAGGGAAATGGTGAAAGAAATTTTACCTACCTCCCAGGGTTTTTGTGTGGAAACATGAGATGATGTATACCAAGTGCTTATGCTAGGGCTTGGGGCATAGCAAATGCTAGAACAGCGAAAGGTATTTTTGAAACTAATAATAGAAAACACTCATTACTATGCATCAAGTCCTGTTCTGAGTGCTTCATTTACACATTAGCTCATTTAATCTCAACAATAGTATTGTGAGGAAGGTACTATCATCTCCATTTTACAAACAAGGGAATCCATATACCACTTACAAGGGGGTAAAACTGGGATTTGATCTAGGCAGCTTGTCCCAATCTGCTCTTTAACTACTCCGGCTGCCATCGAAAAAATGGAATTCTCTTATCCTGTCCCTAAAAAGGCAACTGTCTCTTCTTCCCCAGTTGAGAAGGGAAGATAGAGGTTGTCAAACTTTCTCTTACAAAAATGAAGAGGCCTAATGCTGTATTTGGGTAAAGGAACATTTATCACAAACCTCTCTCAATCACTGACCTACCTAGAGGTCCCTATTCCCACCGCTGGGAAATACTTCAGTTCTGAATTAGAACATAAAATGCATTTTCTTTTAGAATAAGTGCTATACAAGTATATGAAATATAATTAAATAGTATCACTAATGTTATACTTCCTGTGCATAAAAGCCAAATGACTAACGTAAGCCAGCCTATTTTAACATTTCATCAATGGGAAAAACCCTGTTGTTTCAGGCATTGATTTATAAATGACATTTACTAATGCCTGCATATAGAATCAAAATAACACTGCACTCTGCAAATGGGCTATTTATTTGATATCTCTGACTGTCCTATTTAAAATCATACCCCTCCTATTTCGAGTTTTCATATCCTCCTTATCTGCTTAATTTTTCTCTACAATCTGATACATTATGTGTGTTTGTTTATATATTATGTGTATTTATTCCCTGATTCCCACCTCCCACCCCCCCCTTTAGAATGTAAGATCTATGGGACAGGGATTTTTGTCTTATTTTTTCATCACTGTTTCTCAAGGTCTAAACAATGCCTGGATCATTCAAGCAGGTGTTCAACACATTTTGTGGAATGAATGAATCAATTTAACTGTCACATATATAAGAAGAAGTTCCCCTTTTCTTAGGCAGATAGGCCCACTCTATACCTAATCTCTGAGATACTAGTACCCTGGGCAGGTATGTGAGGACTTTGAGTGTAGCGTTGCTATCAGAGGGTTTAGATCAGATGTTAGGATTAAACTCTTTGCCCTCCTATTTTTTGACTGGGGGCCCTGATTTTAATGTTGCTAAACCTCAGATCCCTCACCTTTAAAACTGAGATGAGAAAATTATGTCTATGTCAGAGGCACAAATGAGATGAGATGTGAAAATCCCTCAGAAACATGCCTGGCTCAGTGTAGGAAAAGCTCAATAATATTACCTATCAAAAAGGTTAATAAACAACTGACACCTAGGCAAGTGGGACACACTACTTGCTTGGTGGGAGGAAGACAAGGCAAGTGGTCTGGGGCATGATTTTAACTGAAGAATCTAAGGTAGCATATTTAAACAGTGACTCTCCACCTGGGGTGGGGAGGCTTTGAGGAGGGTTGTAAGAATCTCTTGGAAGTTTCAGCCTTTTCCGGTAAGCGGCCTGAGGTGACCGCTAAAAGTGGTTCACTATTCACTTGACCAAGAAAACCCCACAAAATCATGCGAGTCAAGAGGTTCAAATCTTCGTGTTCACTTTAAGAACACTCGTGAAACTGCCCAGGCCATTAAGGGTTTGCATATCCGAAAACGGTTTTGTGAATTTTATCCTTGCTAATCACCATGCTTCAAGTTGTCTTCATGATAAATTACTGGTGTTTTTGAAAGAATAGTTCATATTCCTCCATGTTACTAAATAACTTGACTCTACCCTTAATATTGGGATTGTATTGAGTCAGTTTGGTTGAGGCAGGAAGACGGCCTTATTGAATAAATAGAATTCTAGTCATAATATCTTTACTCTGTAACTCTTCAAATGATAGCAGCAGCATCTGAAAGTGGGTCTACATTTACATCAGTTTGCAAAAATTATTGTGCCTTCCTTAAATGCTACCAAGAGTTTCATAATGGTCATTAAAAATTATTTGAGAAAATTCATACCATCACAGCCTAGAAATTTCTGTCTTTTGGCTGAGTTTAATAGGACCATGAGTTTTCTTTTGGTGCCTCAGTTTTCATGATTTAAAAAAAAAAGTTTCAGAGTGCATGGATAATTTTCTATTTTAAAGCATGTTTAGAAGGGGACAACAAGCCTGATATGACTTAACAACCTCTTTTGATTAATTATTCTGAGGAAATGGGTGGAGTTGGGGAGGAGCCAGCAACAGAAGTTGTTATTCATTAGCTTAAGAGCCACAGTGAATAACAGCAGTTTTCCACCTGTGTGAATTTTGGGTCTGCATTGGATTTTTGAGTGGCTGGCACAGACTTCTTGAGATGGGAGAGCTCCCCTGAGGAATAAAAAAATATTCTGCGTGATGCTGAGGTGTGAAGAGTAGCACTGATAGAAAAAAGCGTTATTATGTGGAGCCTCTCTGGTTTTTGCCTTTAGCATCTCAAGAGTCTTGGTGAGGCACAGGAAGCTGGTACGCTTGCATTTGAACAAGAAGGGTCAAGCACCCTCGATCGCGCGGATCTCTGTTTATTAAGGGTGTCTGCACCTCATGATACCCTCTTTCTCTGAGATAAAGTCAAGAGCAAAGTTAAAGTAAAGGACTGTGTGCAAAACGGAGTGTGTTGCTTTTGTCCCAAGGCTAATTGCTTTTACATGTGTTTCCAAAATCCTCTAAAGTGGACAAATATCATATGATATCACTTATATGTGGAATCTTAAAAAAAAAGGGTACAAATGAACTTATTTACAAAACAGAAGTAGAGTCACAGATGTAGAAAACCAACTTATGGTTACCAGGCAATAAGGGGTGGCGGGGTGAGGGATAAATTGGGAGACTGGGATTGACATATACATACTACTATATATAAAATAGATAACTAGTAAGAACCTGCTGTATAGCACAAGGAACTCTACTCAGTACTCTGTAATGACCTATATGGGAAAAGAATCTAAAAAAAAGAAGAGTGAATATATGTATATGTATAACTGATTCATTTTGCTGTACACCTGAAACTAACACAACATTGTAAATCAACTATACTTCAATAAAAATTAAAAAAAAAAAAAAAAGTGGAAAGAGCCAAGATGTTTGAGGGGGAGGAAAAACAGACTGAACACTAGGCATGTCAGCTGGGGATGCTGATAAAGGAGAGATCTGGCTCTAGGTGGTGAGGAAGGACTTACTGCCCGTGAGCTGGTCCTATTCACGATGTTTTTGAGTAAGGGGTTTATCCAGGCACCTGGCTCCTCTCCATTTGGAGGCAGGGCTCCCCATGGCAATTTTGGCAAATGCAGAAATCCCTGCCCTGTGGCAATGCATCACATCTGATGTGATCTGGCCCTTTGTCCTAAGATCCTTGCCTCAATGAAGGGGAATGAAGTGCTAAATGTGAAATTGTACCCGTTGTGGGTGTGTCACTTGCTGCAACAGTAAAGGAAACAACCTTGAGGACAATGAAATGGCTCATCTAAATAGGGCACCATGCGTAAAGACCTCTGACTGTCCAAACAAAGTGATGGATTTTCCTAATTTGCTGGAGATGTTTATTGGGAATAAGTCCCAGAGGAGGTCCACTGCAAGTACGCAAACGTCACTAAGAAATTAGATCGCCTGTAATTTACTACTGCTCCAGTTCATTTTTTCTAAACAGGAATGCGGCTGAACACTGTTACCATTCTACCTCTCATCTACTTTTCCCACTTCCCACAACGAACTGCCACGTCCCCTCCCTCTGCCATTGCCCCTTCTTTCTCAATCAATATTGTCCATCTTATCACTGAGAAAATAGAGACCAGCTTGTGAGAACTCACCACTTCCTGCCCCAGAACTTAAAACTGATCTGCAAAATAGTCATTCTCATCTCTTTTCCTTGTATCTTATTCATTTCCTCTTTCATTCACTCACTTTTCCATTTATTTATTTAACAAACATTTATTGGGTACCTCTATGTGCCAGGCACTGTGCTAGGTGCTAGGTGATGTAAATGGGTCAGTGACTTAGACACAAACCCTGCTGACAAGGAAAACAAGGATGCACCCTTTTCTCTCCAAGGCTGACTGCTTTGCCTACACTCTTTATGGTATCCCTTCTTGCGTCCTCAGGAATGGTGCTCTCTCCATACTCAGTCTCACTTGTGTATCTACAAATAATTCCTCCCACTCTACCAGCTCTTTCCCATCAGGATTTATACAGGCTCAGGTTTCTTCATCTTAAGAAATAAAATACAAGTAAAACAAACATAAATACCCTGCCCTGTTTCTCACTGTCATTATTGCTCTCTCTCTCATAATCAAGTTTGTTAAGACAGCTGTTTACTCTTACTCTCTTTCCAGTCTTTTTCCCCTTAGAAATTCATTCACCAACTCCATGAGATCTGATTTATTCCCCCCTTCACTTTATGGAAACGCTACTCACAAAGGTTACCAATGCATGTTTTAGGTGCTTTTTCAGTTCTTATCTTTTCCTCTTTATTGATCACTATTGAAAGTCCCTTCCTCTGGCTTCTGGGACTCTACTTCTCCTGTTCTTCCTCCTTCCTCTTTGGCAATTTCTTCTGTTTATTTCATAGGCTGTTCATCCCAGTCTCCCTACAATTCTAGCTACTCCAGGGTTTCCATTCCATTCCACAAAATTTCTTCCTGTAATTATACTTAATCCGGAGTCTTCCACAAACCTGATTTGTTCTCAGATCTATATCTCCAGGCCAGATGTTTCTTCTGGGCTCTAGTTCTATATTTCTAACCGCACCCATGTATCCTATTGACACTTCAAATACTACGAAGGCAGAACTGAATTTAACATGCTCACCCCCACCCCCCGAAATATGTTCCTCCACCAATTGTCTTCATTTAGGCAAATTACACTATCCAATTAATAATAACGTTTATTATTTTCATGTTCCAGGTACTCATATGGGCATGAGATTCCAGAATGCAGACTCTCAACTGTCATACCACTTTTTTTCTCAATGGTGCAAGTGTTTGAGTCCTTTCTCTCCCCCTTTCTACACATCTACATATATCAAATCTTTTGATTCTATTCCAGATGTATCTATTTCTTTCTATCCTCACTGCTATTTACCCCATCATGTGAGGCCTTTGCAGAATTACTCAGATTATCTCACCCATATCGTTGCAGCACTCTCCTAACTAATGCCCTTGACTTTGATCTAATCCTTTGCCTACTGAAAACAGTGATCATCCTCAAGCATAAATGTAATTATAATACACCTTGCCTTGCAGTCTTCCAGTGACTTTTCATAGCCTTTAGAATATTGTCCAAATTCTCAATATCCTAGATTAAGACTTTATTTCCTGGTTCAGTCTCCTCTTTTGTTGCCCAGCCTTAATGAGCTACTTGCAGTTCTTTGGACTGATTGTGTTCTTTCTGGACTCCTGGTCTTCACCGGTAGAGTTTCCTTTGCATAAACCATCTTCCTTCCCTTCTTCACCTACAAAGCTTCTATTAATTTGCAAGGCTCAGTTTAGGAGTCTTCTTTTCCAGAAGGCCTTTTTGATGCCCACCTTTCCCCAAGCCATCTAGGTCAGGTAACACTAATCTGTGCTTTTTCCCGTGATAACACTTATTCCTTTATGACTTTAATGATCAGTTTACTTTCATGTTTTTTCCTGTTAGACTGTGACCTTTTTGTGAGCAGGAACTCTGACTTGTTCATTTTTATACCCTAGTGCCTAATACAGTGCCTGACATATAGTAGGTTTTCAATTGAATCGTAAATGATTAGGTACAAATTTGTCCTTATTTCCACTATTTTCCCATTCCATATAAGAATGCACTGTAATAATTGAACAAGGCCATCTTTAATTCCAGGATCATACCTCCACTGTGCTCTACAGTTGGTTTATACAAAAGTAGTGACTCGATTGCTCTTAACTTATTCAGAGACTTGTCTAATTGATTTGTAAAGAAATTCCTGGTGGTCCATTCTAGCGCTTTGCAATATCTAGTCAAATATTTCTCCTGTAAATTCACCCTGAATCTGAGCTTCTTTCTATCTTTCCCAGTAGAACAGAAACTATCTCAGTGCACACTTCTCTCTCACTCTTCCCACCCAGATTTTTCTATATGCATAATATTTCAAACGTTTGCCAAGTAGAATCACTCACAAAGCTGAACTCTTATCAGAGGAAACATGGCAGGGTGTCAATCCTGCACATGGGGTCACTTGACTTTAAAAATGATCTTTGAAAAGTCATGGGGTGCTCTGCATTAACTCTGTCTCTTTCCTCTCTCATTCTCATGATCATGCCACCTCTCTCACTGAGTCACTTCCTTATTTTCAAAGCTAAGAGCTGCTGCCTGCGGAAAGTATGCTGAGTTCTCCCATAGTCATAAATCCACATAAGACTCAAACAACAAAGGCACGGGATGGAGAGGCAGAGGATGCTTTACTTATTTGCAGCTACTATAAAATTATGTTCAGGCAATCTATCCAAGAGAGATAGCTTTTGGCTAAAAGTGTTGCTTATAAAATGTTGCAATATTTTCTTTTCCAAAATAATATTATCTATTTTTATTTCAACTAAATATGGATGTCAGGTGTTTTATATTATTCATCCTATTCATGTGCACATGTATTTAGCCTTGTTTAATTTTCAGAGCTAAATTAATTTTTAGTTTATTCAAGTGCTTTTCAGGTGCCTCCCATGCAGCTCTGAAGAGCTGTGTTTGACTCTAGTGGCAAGGACACAACGTCCCAGTTTTAGATAAATCCACTTATTCATTTAACTGAACCTTCTCGCTCTCCTTGGCTCATTCTTCTTTCTTTACTTTCCCTCCTAACTGGAATCATCCACTACAGCTATGCCTTTGACACTCTGGCTGTTCCAAGAGGGGGAAATTGTGTGGTGTTTTTTTTTTTTTAATCTGTAGCAAAGAATCCAGTCATCTTCTAGCCTCCTAAATGCATACATTCCTCCAGAACTAGGTTTTTGTCAGTCTGTCCTTCCATTTTAAAAAATTCAACTCTAGCCAGAGTCCGGATCAGGATGGTGGAGTAGGAGGGTCTTGAGCTCACCTCCTCCCAGGGACACACCCAGACTACAACTATATATAGAACAACCATCTCTGAGAACAACCTGAAGACTAGCAGGGCAGCTTTTCTACAACTAAGGATATAAAGAAAGGCCACATCGAGATGGGTAGGAGGGGCAGAGATGTGGTACAGTCAGAACCCACAACCCCAGTTCAGTGATCCACACGTAGGAGGGATATCACGACCATGGAATTCCCCTCTGAGGAGCTAGGGGTCTGAGCCTTACATTGGGCTCCTCAGCCCAGGGGTCCTGCACTGGGAAGATGAGCCCCCATAACATCTGGCTTTGAAATCCAGAGGGGCTTATGGCCAGGAGAGCTGGAGGGCTGTGGAAAACTGAGATTTCACTCTTAAAGGGCTTGCACATAAACTCGTTCCCTCTGAATCCCAGCACAGAGGCAGCAGCTTGAAAAGAACCTGGGTCATATACAAAGGAGAATCATTGACTAACATAAAGGCAGGTACCAGAGGCACAGGTATCTGGCAGCACTTTCTCTGGGGACGAAAGCACTGGTGGGTGCCAATTTTCTTTTACTTTCCTTTCACCTAGCTGGCCCAGTGCTGGCAAGTGCCATTTCTGTCACGCTCCATCAACCTAGCTAAAACCGTGCACCCCACCCCGGTGTTCTCTGGGACCCACCTCACTCAACCCACCTGTCCTGGCTGGCCCCTCTGAAGTGGCTCTTGTCCTCCCCAACCTGTCAGGCTATTCTAGCTGGCACAGTGCCCCTTCAAAGTGGCTTCAGCTACAGGAAGGCAGCCCCACATATCGATGTATCAGCAGCAAGCGAGGTTGGACCTCCCAGCCAGCTGCACGGGGGGCCAGCCCTCATAACAGCATGCCTGCAGCAGTTGCAGACAGGTTTTGTAGACAGCTGGCCAGGGACCAGCCCTATCCACCAGGGAGTCTGCAGCAGTTGTGGCTAAGCCACACAGCTAGCTGGCCTGGGAACCAACTCTGTCCACCAGGAGGTCCGCAGCTATCATGGCTCAATCACAGTAGGAGGACAAGCACATCCCACACAGGGGATACCTCTGGAGCACCTGCCTCTTTTGACTAAGTGAGATTGTACCATTGAGCCCCACAGAACACCTTCTACATAAGGCCATCCTTTCAAGACTGGGAGACATAGCTGATATATATAATATACAGAAACAAACGCAGAAAGTAAGGCAAAATGAGGAGACAAAGAAATACCTTCCAAATGAAAGAATAAGACAAAACCTCAGAAAAAGAACTAAATGAAACAGAGATGAGGAATTTACCAGACAAAGAGTTCAAAGTAATAGTGTTGTAAAGATGATTACAGCACTCAGGAGTAGAATGGATGAACTCAGTGAGAACTTTAACAAAGAGGTAGAAACTATAAAAAAAGAACCAATCAGTATTTTTTAGTAACTGAACTAAAAAATACACTAGAGGGAATAAAAAGCTATTTAGAGGATGCAGAAGAATGGATCAGCGTTCTGAAAGACAGGGTAATGGAAATCACCCAATTAGAACAGCAAAAAGAAAAAAGAATAATTTAAAAAGTGAGGATAGTTTAGAGACCTTTGGAACAACATCAAGTGTACTAACATTCACATTATAGGGGTCCCAGAAGGAGAAAAGAGAGAGAAAAAAACAGAAACCTACTGGAAGAAATTATGGCTGAAAATTCCCTAACCTGGTAAAGGAAACAGACAATCAAGTCCAGGAGGCAGAGACGCCCAAATGAGATGAATTGAAAGAGAACCACACCAAGACACATTATAATTAAATTATCAAAAGTTAAAGAAAGAATCTTAAAATCAGCAAGAGAAAAAAATTAGTTATGTACAAGGGAATCCCCATAAATCTATCAGCTAAATTTTCAGAAGAAATTTTATAGGCCAGAAGGGATTGGCATGATGTATTCAAAGTAATGAAAGAAAGAAAAACTTATAACCAAGAACCCACCCTGCAAGGTTACAATTCAGAACTGAAAGAGAGATAAATAGTTTCCCAGAGAAGCAAAAGTTAAAGGAGTTCATCACTACTAAACCAGTCTTACAAGAAATGTTAAAGGACTTCTTTAAACAGAAAAGAAAACGCCATAACAAGAAACAAAAAAATTATAAAAGACAAAATTTCACTAGTTAAAGCAAGCAGACAATAAATGTAGTGGATCAACTATCTATAAAGCTAGCATGAAGACTGAAAGACAAAAGTAGTAAAAATCATCTATACCTAAAATAATTAGTTAAGCAACAAACAAAATAAAAATATGTAAAATACAACGTAAAAAACATACAATGTGGGGTAGGGGGAGTAGCAAACTGAATTCAACAGTACATTAAAAGGATCATATACCATGATTAAGAGGGATTTATTATTATAGGGATGCAAGGATGATGGTTCAATATCCAAAAATCAATCAAAATGATATACTATATAAGCAAATTGAAGAATAAAAATCATATAATCATCTTGATAAATGCAGAAAAAGCATTTAACAAAATTCAACATTCATTCATGCTAAAAGCTCTCAACAAACTGGATATAGAGAGAATATAACTCAACATAGTAAAGGCCATATATGACAAACCCACAGTTAACATTATGGTAAAAATCTGAAAACTTTCCTCTAAGATCAAGAACAAGACAGGGATGTCCTCTATCAATAACCACTTTTATTCAACACAGTATTAGAATTCCCAGGCACAGCTGTCAGACAAGAAAAGAGATAAAAGGCATCAAATTAGAAAGAAAGAATTAAAACTGCTGCTGTTTTCAGATTATATGGTACTATATATAGAAAATTCTAAGGACTTTACCCCAAAACCATTAGAACTAATAAATGAATTCAGTAAAGTTGCAGGATATAAAATCAATACAGAAATCTGTTGCATTTCTATACACTAATAACAAACTATCAGAAAGAGAAATTAAGAAAACACTCCCACTTACAATTGCATTAAAAAGAATAAAATACTTATGAATAAATTTAACCAAGAAGATGAAAGACCTCTACTCTGAAAACTATAAGACACTGATGAAAGAAAATGAAGATGAAACAAACTAATGGAAAGATATATAGTGCTCATGGATTGGAATAATTAATATTGATAAAATGTACAAAGCAAGCTACAGATTAAATGCAATTCCTATCAAAACATCAGTGGCATTTTTCACAGAACTAAAGCAAATAATCCTAAAATTTGTATGGAACCACAGCAGAATGCAAATAGCCAAAGCAATCTTAAGAAACAAAAAGAAAGCTAGAGGTATCACACTCCCTGATTTCAAACTATACTACAAATCTATAGTAATCAAGACTGTATAGTACTGGCACAAAAACAGACACATAGACCAGTGGAACAAAATAGAGAGCCCAGAAATGCACCCACACTTATGTGGTCAATTAATCTATGACAAAAGAGGCAAGAATAAACAGTGGAGAAAAGAAGGCCCCTTCAATAAATGGTGTTGGGAAAACCAGACAGCTACATTCAAAAGAATGAAACTGGACCATTTTCTTACACCACATATAAAAATAAACTCAAAGTAGATTAAAAATTTAAATGTAAGACCTGAAACCATAAAACTTCTAGAAGAAAACATAGGCAGTACACTCTGACATCAGTCTTAGCAATATTTTTTTAGATCTGTTTCCTCAGGCAAGGGCAACAATGACAAAACTAGACAAATGGGACTACGTCAAACTAAAAAGCTTTTGCATAGTGAGGGAAACCATCAACAAGAAGAAAAGGCTGAGTACTGAATGGGAGAAGATATTTGCAAATGACATATCTGATAAGGGGTTAGTATCCAAAATATACAAAGAACTCTACAACTCAACATCAAGAAAACAGAACAACCTGATTAAAAAATGGACAGAGAAGCTGAATAGACATTTTTCAAGAAAGACATAAAGATGGCCAACAGGCACATGAAAAGAAGCTCAACAGCACTGATATGAGGGAAATGCAAATCAAAATCACACTGAGATATCACCTCATACCTGTCACAATGGCTATTATCAAAAAGACAACAAATAACAAGTGTTGGCAGGGATGTGGAGAGAAAGGAACACTGGTGCACTGTTGGTGGGATTATAAATTAGTGTGGCCAGCTTAGAAGACAGTATGGTGGGTCCTCAAAAAATTAAAAATAGAATTACTGTATGATCCAGCAATTCCACTTCTGGTTCTGGGTATTTATCTGACGAAAACAAAAACACTAATTCCAAAAGATATACGCACCCCCATGTCCATTGAAGCATTATTTACAATAGCCAAGATATGGAAACATAAATATCCATCCACAGATTAATGGATAAAGAGGATGTGAGATATATATATATATAATATATATATATATAATGTATCTACTATATATAATAGAATATTACTCAGCCTTAAAAAAGAAAGATGTCTTGCCATTTGCAACACATGGATGGACCTAGAGGGTATTATGCTAAGCGAAATAAGTGGGACAGAGAAAGACAAATATTATATGACTTCACTTATACAGGCATACCTCAGAGCTATTGTGGGCTTGGTTCTAGACCACAGCAATAAAGGGAATATCACAGTAAAGTGAGTTACATGTAATTTTTGGTTTCCCAGGGCATATAAAATTTGTTTACACTATACTGTAGTCTATTAAGTGTGCAATAGCATTTTGTCTAAAAGAAACCAATATACATACCTTAATTAATTCTTTACTACTAAAAAATGCTAACCATCATCCAACAACCCAGGGTTGCCACAAAACTTCAATTTGCAAAAATTGCAATACCTGTGAAGTGCAAAAAATGAAGTATGCTTGTGTGTGAAATCTAAAAAACAAAACAAACAAACAAAATAAAACAGAAACAGACTCATAGATACAGAGAACAAACTGGTGGTTAGCAAAGGGTAGGGTGGTGGGGTGTTGGGTGAAATAAGTAAAGAGGATTAAGAGGTATAAATTTCCAGTTATAAAGTAAATAAGTTACAGGGATGTAATATACAGCATAGGAAATATAGTCTGTAATATTGTAATAACTTTGTATGGTGACTGATGGTTACTAGACTTATAGTGGTAATCAATTAATAATGTATATAAATGTTGAAGAACTATGTTGTACACCTGAAATGAATACAATATTGTATGTAAACTGTAGTTCAATAAAAAGGATAAATAAATAAATAAATAAATTCAACCCTAGTCATACCTTCTTTCCATTATTCTATTGGTTCATAAATGCACATATCTGATTCTGACTACTCACAGTCTAAAATTTTCCAAATCCTAAATACTTACAATGTAAAATTTCCATATCCTCATTTAAGCTAAAGATTTCTGACAGTGTTTTTAACATCTTTTCCCTTAACATTTCTTTCAACAATTTTACCATTTTTGGTCTCCTGAAAAAATCTTTGGAGTCATATTTGATCCTTCTACCTTTACATCCAGTCTTTACTAGTTTAGTCATTTATCAGTATGTCCCTAGGCACCATGACAGGCACTATGGACACAAAAATGAATGGGATAATATTTCTGCCATTGTGGGATACACAGTCTGGTGGGAGAGACATTTGAACAAATTACTACAGCAATGCGGTGCGCTCAGGCCCTCATTTGACCCTCTCATAGATCACGACTCAGAGCAGGCTTTCTTTTTCTCCACTGGCAGGGATTGGTGTTTGTCCCTTCCACTTGTAGCATTTTGTTCTTGCATCTGTATGGAATGCCTGTGGCAGGGGGAGTATGCACACTGGCTTGGAGGCAGGAAAGAGTGTGGCCAGATAAGGAAACTGCTTGTAGAATGGTATGTTGGGGACAGAAAGGGGATGAGGTTGAGAAAGTAGGTGGGGAGCAGAACATAAATGTCCCAGTGTGCTATGACCTTGGATTTAAACCTATAGGAAAAAAAGGATATTGGAAGACTTCAGGCAGCATGATGATGTTATCAAGTTTGCATTTTAGATGATTCTAGCAGCACCCTGGGGGATGAATTGGAAGAGGGCAACTAAGAGGCAGGGAAGTTGGTTAGGATGCTTATGCAACAGTTTGGCGAGGCAGAGAGACCAGCCTCCTGGTCTACAGTGCAGGGAGGACATGATGAGACTGGAATTAAGAAAATAGCATTAGAGAGGAGAGGTTGGATGTTGCGGGCGGATTTCAGAGGGAAAAAATTCCAGGTGTGACAACTTGAGGAGAGTAGAAAGTTTTGAAATAGGCATGAAAAAAGGGAACCGGTGATGGTCCTGTAAACGGATCAGCAGAGGTTAACGAGGGCCTGTTGGAAGGGAAACTCCAAGGCTGGGATAGCTGCGCCCTATAGAAGGTGATTTCCCTGGTGCTGCTCACCAGCCTGATGACAGGCTTGGGGAGGCAGGTGGTGGTCCTGTGCTTGGTTTTCTGGTCTCACTGTTCCAGCCCCAGTCTGCATGTCCTCCAAATTTATTTCCCATAAACTTTTGGCCCACATCTGACTAATCTCATTACTATTCATCAGACAGAAAATGCTTTTTAAAATTCTGGGCTTTTTTATCCTGTTGATAATACTGTCATATCCTTCCCATCTCCCTCCTTTATCTGGAACGACCTCTCCTCTCAGTCTCTTTACCCCGGCCCAAACATCCAACTCCAGGAAACTTACTTTAGCCCTCACCAGTCTCACCTTTATTTGATTTTCTCTTGCCCTACGGTTGAAATGGAGCAGGTGTGCTGGGTCAAAATCCTGGCTTTGCTACAACCAGCAGGTCACTTTGCATTCATTTGCCTCCAAATTCTCTTCTACAGTTAGTTCCTACTTCTCAGGATTGTTGTGAAGATATATTTAGTTCATATAAACTTAATGTGCTTAATGTATTTCTCTCTGGGCACATAGCAGAGCTCAAGAAATATTAATTTGATCTTATGAAATATACTGTTAGATCAGCCTGGAAGATCAACCTCTATTATAACCTCTAAACTTTGTTGTTTTGGGGAATTACCAGTCTGTATTTTTTGCTATTTCATGAATAAGGCGGGGTAAATAATATTTTAACTATAGCATATAATTTAAATATAGTAAATAAACATTTTTAAATGCTTACTATGTACTAAGCATTTCCTCACAGCAACCCTATGAGTGGGTATCATTAGTATCCCATGTTACATTTGAACAAACAAGTATCAAGAAGTAAAATAACATATCCAAAGTTACAGAGATAGGAAGTAGAATTGAACTTACATTTTTCTGACTCTAGAGCTCATGCTAGACTCTGCCTTCAGGTAGATGTCCAATGTACGGGACCCCTGGCTCTAACTGCAGCCTGAGCTGGGAACTTGAGCTTTTCAGAGAGGTGGGAGGTATCAAGAGTGGGGAGGGCTTTACAGGTGGGAAAAATTACATGAGCAAGGTTGCAAAATCAAATGAGCTTATTATACATGGGAGAATCTGGCGAGACATACCCGTGTCTATGAGGAAGGAGTAAATACAGTTACGACTGTTCTTCCTCTTGTATTCTGCTCCATGCTTGCTACCACCACTGCCCGTCTAGTCACTCCGGTTGAGAATCTGGGACTCACTTTAGGAACTTCTCTCTTTTTCATTTGCCAAATTAGTAGTTAAATCCCACTCATTTAACTCTTGTATATCCTTCCTAGACTTCTCTACTGTTACGCCCTAATTCAAGTCTTCTTTGCTTTTTGCTCGGATTGCAAAAGCCTCATTTCTGTTTCCCTGTTTATGGGCTGGCTTCATTGTAAAATTTTATGAGTGAAGTTCCCAAAAGTCAAATCCAGTTTGCCACTGCCCTTATTAGAGTCCTTCAGTGGTTCCCTGGTGCCTTAGAACCAGATTTAGTTGCTTTCAGTGGCACACAGGGACTTCCAAGGTCTTACCCTGGGCTCTGCTTGGCTACGTAAATTCTGCTGGTTTCATGTTGGCCTGGCAAACGCCTACTCGTTTTTCTAAAGTGAAGTGACTCTTCTCTGTTGAGGGCCTGCTCTCCAGCCTTATGTATGGTGTTCACTCATTCCTTGTTGCCTCTTCTGCACACTGTACAGCCTAACTTTGTATTTTCCAACTTTTTTTTTTAACTTTAAAAAAAATTATAGTTGATGTACAATGTTATATAAGTTACAGGTGTACCATATAGTGATTCACAATTTTTAAAGGTTATACTCTATTTATAGTTATTATAAAATATTGTCTATATTCCCTGTGCTGTACAATATATCTTTGTAGATTATTTTATACATAATAGTTTGTACCTCTTAATCCCCTAACCCTAACTTTCCCCACTCCCTTTTCCTCCCCCCCACTGGTAACCACTAGATTTTTCTCTATATCTGTGAGTCTATTTCTTTTTTGTTATATTCACTAATTTGTTTTACATTTTAGATTCCACATATAACTGATATCATATAGTAATTATCTTTCTCTGTCTGACTTATATCACTTAGCATAATACCCTCCAAGTCCATCCATGTTGCTGCAAATTGCAAGATTTCATTCTTTTTTTATGGCTGAGTAATATTCCATTGTATATGTGTACCATATCTTCTTTATCCATTCAACTGTTGATGGATGCTTAGGTTGCTTCCATATCTTGGCAATTGTAAACAATGCTGCTATGAACATTGAGGTGCATGTATCTTTTCAAATTAGTGTTTTTGTTTTTTCACACCTGTCAGAACGGCTATCATCAGAAAGACCACAAATAACAAATGTTGGTCAGGATGTAGAGAAAAGGAGACCCTTGTGCACTGCTGGTGGGAATGTAAGTTGCTGCAGCCACAGTGGAAAACAGTATGGAGGTTTCTCAAAAAACTAAAAATAGAGCTACCATATGACCCAGCAATTCCACTCCTGGGTATATATCTGAAAAAAACAAAAATACTACCCCAACTGTTTTGAATGGTGATCTTTTGTATTTTACAGAAAGTTCCATAAGACAGTGATTATTATTAGTTTCCTGAAGTAATGCCTGACATGAAATTGGTGCTCAATAATTGTTTATTAAATTAAAGAAACAATGG
Source organism: Balaenoptera ricei (assembly GCF_028023285.1). Lineage (NCBI taxonomy): Eukaryota > Metazoa > Chordata > Mammalia > Artiodactyla > Balaenopteridae > Balaenoptera > Balaenoptera ricei. The sequence continues at coordinate 28,611,330 of NC_082655.1, forward strand.
ATGAACAAAGCCAGAAAAATGATGAAAAGGTCAGATTTTAAAGGGCTTTGAAAGCCAGTCAGAGGAGATTGGGGATATTTCATTTTGAAAGAAGATGATGTGTGCAAATTGTTTTAGGAAAATTAGCCACCTAGGAGCACTCGGATAGATTTATTCTCATCTTAATACTTCTGCTCACACTGTTTCCTTCCCTAAGTTGCCATCCCTCTGCATTTCTGTGCATTCGGTCCAATGTAGCTCTCTCATTGGGGAGGATATTTGAAAGGCTCTTTGGAAAGCCAACAGGATTCTGTATAAAAAGTAAATTATGATTTGAGTCTGCCATGTTTCTGAGTCAGTCTGTTCTGTCTGGAAGGGGGAAATCTTGCTCAAAAGTCTTATCTAGTAACAAACTCACTATCCTACTAGATGGTTGCTAGTTTTTCTGTTTTGGAATTCAAAAGACATTCAATAAAAGACAATAAATTTTAATTAAAATCAGTGAAGGATATGGAATAAATAAACAATAATTTTTTAGGGAGCAAAATAGAGTGTTGGAATTGATTTAGCTCCAAAGTATACATGTATGTACTCTTTTACACTTTCATTTATTATGTATGATACACACACACACACACACAGAGAGAAGTGTACTGATCAGTATTTAACAATCGGCTCTCCACAAAAAAAGGGAGGGGCCCTGAAATGTCATATTTGCTGATTTCTGCAGTGTTAGTACTCCAACCATGACCAATTTTAAGCAACTAGTGTGATGTCACTGAACATAGATTTGAGAAGAAATGCTAGTCACCTGCTGTATTGCAAAGTCTGTATTCTTTGGCTGCAACACACGACTATCTATAAACTCTTTTGGGAGCCTGTGACATGCCAAATTCAGTGCTGAGGACACTGGGGATACGGGCCCTACTCTTATGGATGTTAGTGGCAATGAGAAGACCAACAGGTAACAATTATGATACATAAGAATTACTAAACCAGAAGTATATGCAATGTACTGTGGAAACATAGGTAGAATACCTAACACACATGGTTATAGCTAGGCATTCAGTTATATACATCTGCCTGAGACATTCAGGGAAGGCTTGATGGGATGCATGGGGGGCACCATTTGATCTGAGACTTGGATGATAATTGAGAGTTTGCCAGATGAAAGATATTCTGGCTGAGAGAACATAGCATGTTCAGAGAACTACAAATAATTCAGTATCACTGGAGCATAAAGTCTGAGTTAGGAAAGCCATAAGTGATGAAGCTAAAATCATATAAAGGACCCAGGATCTTACTTGTTATGCTAAGATGTTTAAACTCTAGGCCTCCGGGAACTTTAAAGCATTTTAATAACATATTTCTTTGTTAGAGAAACACCCTAGTGAGAAATGTGCAGAATGATTTGGGGGGACAGTGGAATGGGAGTCAGAGAGGCTTGGTGAGGTGTGTCCTGAAATAGAGCAGGTGAGAAATGGTGAACTAGAACAATGGTAGTGTGAAGGAGTAGGTCAAATAATGAGTTATCAGCTAGAATCACTAGCACTTGACTACTATTTGGATTTGGGGTGAGTATATAGGACAGAAAAGAACTTAGAAGGACTCCTAGATTTGTGGCTTGGGAACCTAAAATAGGAAAGAAAAAAAGAGGTAGGGGTTTACGAAGGAAAAAAAAAAAAGGATTTAGTTTTAGACATATTGGATTTGATGTAATTACATGATGTCCAAAACTCAATTAGGCGTAGGGGTCAGGAGATGTCTTTGTTAGAGCTGTGTACTAGACTCTCATAGTTGGGAGTTGTAATCATGGGTGTGGGTGTAAGTAGGTAGAGTGACAAAGGTCAGGGCTGGGGAGGAGAGATGGGAGTTAGATATAGCAGGACCACAATCTGGTTCAGGCTTCCCTCAGTAGACAGTTCACTTTCATTGCCCCACTTCAGTGATACTAGACTATTCTCTCCTTGAACGTGCCCAGTCCTCCCCTATCTACTCCTCCCTTTCTGTTGAACTTTCTTCCTTTTCTCTCTGTCTCCTTATTGTTGCTTTTAGACATTCCGCCCATCTTTACAGGCCCAGATCAATGCCATGTTCTCCATAGAGCTTTCCTCCATTCTCCGCCATTTTGCTTTTCCCCTCATGGAGGCTTCGTCCTCTATTGTAGAACATAATGGTCTGCTCAGGATTATTTGTGTACATGTCCAATAGTGAGCTCCTTGAAGATGAAGAGTGTGTCTTTCTATATCCCAGTGGCCCCCCCCACCTAGGAGAGCACTAGGTGCTTTTAGGGCTGTGAGTGAATGTTTCATTAAGTTGAGGAGGATAGTGAAAATAAAGTGACCTACTGCAAAAATCTGCTTGATGTTGATCTAGCTCTAGCTTTATACCTTTCACCCTTCCCCCAACTCATAAAAAAAGTAAAGGAGACTAAGAACATGGTTACAGCCCAGACTTAATCTGTCTGGAACTTGGTATATCTGCAGTTTGAAGAATTCACAAGAGGCTATGTAAAGAAATATACTTTGTCATTTTCAAGGTTAGCTGAATTTAAGGTGTTTTTTGGTGTGTGGTAAAATCAAGAATTCTGTACAAGTGCAGGTTTTTCCTTTTTGTAGGCATACAGGAAAATTTATATTTCTTTACTGGTGAAATTATGTCTCAAAGCTGCAAGCATAAAATTGGGAATACACAATGTGCGTTCATCTAACCAAAGGACACAAAACATGTAACTGCAGGGCACTTTCACTGAGGCAATTTATGGCATATGTAGTTTTTCCTTATATAGGATGTGAATTGGAAAATGGAAAACTTTTCTTTAATAATAAAATAAGATTGCACACTTAGATAACTGTGTGCTAAGTTACAAAAATTGCACTTTTTTCCCATCTAAGAGATCTTTATACTATTAAGGATGTAGTTGAACCCAGAAAAATGGAACAAATAAAACAATTAAAAATGAAAGGTGGATCTGTGAAAACAGTACAAAAACAGTCCCAGTAAACTTGAGGAACCTCTGATTTAGGCCTAATGCTGGAGAGTTTAGTGTCATGAATACACCCTTTTTTGTTGTTTTTTGCCGCACCCGTGGCATGTGGGATCTTAGTTTCCCGACCAGGGATCGAACCCGTGCCCCCTGCAGTGGAAGCATAGATTCTTAACCACTGGACTGCCAGGGAAGTCCCAATATGCCTTTTAAGGTTAATCGTTGATTAAGCTACCCACACGACTTAAGGGACTTTATGTTTCCAAATGTCAGCCCTACTGCCACCATTATGCCTGCTTTCCTTTGTTTCTTAAGTGTCTTTCCTTGTTCAAAATTTCTTCTTTAAAAAGTAGGTAACACTTGAGGCAGGAGTTGGAGGGAGGCAGGGGGAGAAGAGAAAAGACACATTTAAGCCCTTTCTTTATCTGAATTCTTCATTTTCCATGAGCACAACCTACTCGGATTACTCAAGAGTCAGAGTCAGAGTCAGGAGGCTGCCTAGGGGAATGGAAGTCACTGAGAAGTAAAGGACTGATGGAAGGGTAGTTGATGGTACAGGAGGGAGGAGAGACAAAAAAAATCCAAAAAACCCCACGAATTTAGTCTGATGCATCTCATCTGATTTGAGTAACTCCATGAGGAATTGTTAGTATCATTTTATTAATGAGAAAACTGCGGCTGAGAAAAACTGACTCATAATCTTATCCATTTTCTTTTACTCTGTGCTGTTCTTGAGAATATTAATTTCACATTTTGTGTAAAAACAGCGTATAAAATTATATATTTGTATATTGACTATAATGATATAAAAAAGATCAAGTGAAAACATGAAAAAAAATATGACTAAATGCTAATAAATTGTGGTTTTTGAGAGATGGGGTAAAGGATGCCTTTTTTCTTATTCCTAGTTTTCTGTGTTTTCCATAATACACGACTGCTTTTCTATCATCAGCAGCAATAACAGCAACAAATAAAAGGCATATATTGTTTTAAGAGGAAAGCTGCTTTTGTCTCTTGGGCTACCAACATTCCTCTAGGAAGGTAGAAGGCTTTTAAGAAATTTATGTAAACAAAGACTGTTTGGCATTTCAAAGGCTTTTTCAGCCAAACAAAATCCATAATGAAAGTTTTGCCATAAACTTTTGGAGTTTCTACTTGGACTATGTTGCAGTTTCCCACCAGTTATACTGTAACAAACAAACAAAAAAGTACGTTAGTGTGACTCAACTGAAAATGAAACTGGTAGCCTGATCTAGAAAATATTCTGCCTACCCCTGTATCCTGTGGAAATAAAATATTTGAATTGAATGTGTTTATCCATAGTGTAGTCCTTTACCAAGATATTTCTGCATCTCCAAAATACTGAAAGATCCAATCAATTCCTTTGAAATACAGTCAATGATAAAGATATTTTATCTACACAATGCTGAACACCTGAACTGACTGAACGGAGAGAGATCTTTTGGTAGTGTGTAGATAGAGCTGAAATGGGAAAAATGTGATCATTTAAACCATGTCTCCATTATCATTACAGCCAATTGTAAAGCAAAAGATTTAGTCAATCAGATAATTCTTTTGTCTACACATTCCAAGCCATTATTCTGAGTAATTTGTTTCATTGAATTTACCAAATATTTAGTTGGTTTCCTAAAACATAATTGAATCTGAATAATAGGAAGAAAAAAGATTCTGGTCTGAATTTTCTGCATAGGGGATATAAGTTAAAAGCAAACAAATGAACGAACAAAAACCCCACACTTGTCCCTTACATATAAATACTCTTTTATTTCTTCTTAAAACGTAGCTCTTTTAGGCTATGCACATTTGACTTTCATTACTTGGTTAGAAAGACATGGTCCAGACAGAATATTTATTAAAATGTAAGTTAAAATTGCCTGAAAGAAAAACATGCAGAGAAAATATTAGAATAAAAGTTCTTGGGTTATAGGAGGTGGAGTTAGAACCTTTGGAAGATTTAAGAAAAGAACCGTTTCAGAAGAGGAAGAGCCAGATCAAAGGGTCACTGATTTTGGACAAAACTGACTCCCCTTCATGGCTCTCATTCCATTCACTGGGGGCACTACCGTTCTTCCAGACTCGGAACCCTGAAGCCACATTGAATTGTTCCCTCTTCATCCTTTGTATCTGATACATTCACATCTCACCCTCTCTTTCTTTGAAAGCTCTCTCTGGTTCACACCTTACTTTACATTCTCCTGAGAGAGAGTTGTGCTACTTCATGCCTGAATTACTACCAACAACTTCCAAAGTGGTCCCTCTGCCACAAGTCTCTCAGCCTCCAACCCTGCCTGGTCCACAGCTGTCAGATTTATTGTCCCCAAACGTCACTTTCCTCATTGCTGCCGCCTGCTCATCACTCACTTTCTTCACTGTCCCTCCACTAAGTTCAAACTCCTTGCTCTGCCTGATAGTTGGGATCCTCCACAGCCCTTTCCCTCATTCTCCTTCTCTCTCTCTCTCTCTCACACACACATCAATCCAATCTTACTTTTTGCTGTTCCCCAAAGACTTCATTTTAGTCAACCAAATCACTACATACTATAAAAGTCCCCCTCCTGACCCCGTCTCCACATCCATCCCATTCTCATCCCAGCCATGTCCTTTCTGTGTAAAGTGCTGTCCCTCTTGACTTTTACTTTCCAAATTATCATCCTTCCAGAGCCTTCTCAAATGCCACCTCTTCCATGAAGGCTTCTCTGATCCCTCTAGCTCCATAATTTCCTTTCTTTTCTCTGAACTCTCCTATCTATAATCAATACTGAATTACACGACATATTACTTCAATACACTTCTATTGATTTATATGGCATCCCTTGTTTCTCAAGGAGGGTATTATTGACATTTGTAACAGGGCACTTCATTGTGCAGGGCTGTCTAGCACATTTCAGGTCATTTGGCATCCCAGGCTCCTGATGCTAAGTGACAGGGATGTTATTGTGACAACCCCAAATGCTCTGAATACAATTCCAAATGCCCTAATTATTAAAAAGTTCCTTGGAGGGGCTTCCCGGGTGGCGCAGTGGTTGAGAGTCTGCCTGCCAATGCAGGGGACACGGGTTCGAGCCCTGGTCTGGGAAGATCCCACATGCTGCGGAGCAACTAGGCCCGTGAGCCACAACTACTGAGCCTGCGCGTCTGGAGCCTGTGCTCCGCAACAAGAGAAGCCGCGATAGCGAGAGGCCCGCGCACCGCGATGAAGAGTGGCCCCCACTTGCCGCAACTAGAGAAAGCCCTCACACAGAAACGAAGACCCAACACAGCCAAAAAAAATAAATTAAAAAAAAAAAAAAAGTTCCTTGGAGAAGTTGCTATATCATATACACACCTGCTCAACAAATGATCTTTGTTTAAATGGTGAATGCATATTTTAAAGAATAATATTTCCCTTACAGTTGCCAACATATTAAAAAAAACTCAGAATGAGACTAATTAAACATTCAGATGAACCAACACTCTATGTTAGGTGTTTTTCATAAGGTATTTCATTAAACCCTCACACCAACCCTGGTTGTTATTTATCCTTATCCTTAAAGATGAGGAAACTGAGGCTCAGAGAGTTCTGCTTACCCAAGGCCATACATCCAAGCTTGATTAGAGCCCTGGCATTTTAAAGCCCAGGGTATTTGGAGTCAAATCTTTGGCTTTTTCTCTTACCACTCAGCCTCTGTAAGGGCAGCCTATTTGTAACAACTTCGAAATAAGAGTGTGAACATGTAACACAATTAGCAATTTAAAGCACATTATTAATGCTGATAGGTGCTAATGACTATAATTGAAAGGGAAGATATTAGACCAGACAAACAATTTTTTAGAATTTGAAACAAGGATCTAAATTAGAGCCTAATGAATGAATCTACTCCCTGACCTTCTTTGCTACAGACATTACCCTATGTTTAGTCTCTAACTGAGATGTACATATTCTTTACTGTCTTATTGTATTCTTTACTCTCTTAATGTTTGTCTTGGCAGATGGCCAACAGATCTCTCTAAGTTACCCATAATCAAGTTTTGGGTAATAGATGCCCAATGCAAGGCCCAGTAACTATGCCTTGTATTAGGTAGTACTGCTAGACCCAAAGCAATAGAAATCTAAGAGCTGGCAATAGTTGCTCAACTCTTCCCCAGTTGCTCAAGTCTTTTTATCACCTGGGCATCTTTAATAATAAATGTTATATAAATCAAGTATCATGGTATCATTTAAAATGTTGTATATATTTCTTTCTAGTGACAGTTCATTATTCATTTCATGCATGTCTAAAACACCTACATTTATTAGTAACTTATTTCACTATGTACCCAATGTCCAGTTACAATTCTTCATATTTCAGCTGATCCAGAGTTTAGGAAGTGATAGTGTGGATGATTCACGTGCTTACTTTAAAAAGTACACTCAGTTTCTATCTATGCACATAGGAAGAACTATATTCCTGCAGGATTTAAAAAAAAAGAAAGAAAATTCAACCCATTTCATAGAGCCAATATTGTTGATTTCAAGTTTTTCTTTTCAGCTCTGAGGAAGTTTACCATCTATTTTTTTTTCTGTTTAACAAAGAAGGAAAAGGACCTGAATGCCAAGTTCATAGATAACTTAGAACAATTGTGTAACTATAGGTAAATGTGCATAGGATATAAAAGTATTTTATTCCTGTATTGTCTTATAAACCATATCTACTGAAACAAAGTTAAACCATTTGTTTAACTCATATAAAACCATTATTCAACTGTAACCACCTGAGCATTCAGGTGATCTGAAACATAAAAGGATTTTTAGTTATGCTTAGCAGGAAAAACAGACATTTAAAAAAAATTCAATAATTGTTTGTAACAAATTGAGCTTGGTGTTAGCCTTTTATTAGAACACTTCCTGAGCAAAGTGCATTTTGAACTTCTACATGCTGGGACACTTTGTAGGGAGGTGGAGGAGAAAGTAATAGAATCTTTCTCCACTAAGACTAAAAAAAAAAAAAAAGTCCAGTAACCCCTCTCAGTTTCATTATCCTTTGGATTCATCTCTTCTCAAACTATCTTGTCAAATATTTGTCAAACAACAGAATTCTTAAAAATATCCAGTTGCTCCCTATAGAAGCCAGAAATGGTCTAAATATTTTGATAACATTTCTCAGAGAGGCGCAAACATTTTAAAGGTGGAATTCTAGGGTTTTTGTTATATTTCCTTATATCCCAATAGCACGTGAACTTGTATCTGCTGATGTGCTATCCAAATTTTCCCATCTATTTTTAGATCTTCAGTTGTTTTAGAGATGGATTTAATATGTAAAGCAGAAGCTTACACTGTGAAACATTTGCACGATTGTATTTTAGTTTTACCATTAGCTAAGTAGGGCAAAGTTGATCCCATCTCACAGGGAACTCTCTCCCACATTTCCTCTGTGGACTTGGAGGTTCAGATTTGCTTACCTGCTTCCTTGAAGATACTGTGCTGTTGAAATATCTACTAGAGGTCTTTGAATTCAAATTCCTGTTCTGATGGGTTGAGTCATTTTTCCATGTCTTAGAGTTTTCTTTAGGATCTGAAGGAATGGGATTTAAGAAGAGGATCCTAGCTATGAATCCATAGAGGACAGTGGCCAGGATCATTGGAACAACATAAAAGACACCGAAGTCCATTAGGTAAATAGGTGAGTAGTAATTCCTGGAGATCTTGTAGCCACAGGACACCACAATAGCATCTTTATAGGTGCTAATATTGAGATCCAGCAAGAAGAACCACAGCATACAGTAAATGGATGTGAAAGCCCAGACAAAGATGATGATCTTTTTGGCTCTGGAAAATGTGCAGAGAAACTGGGCTTTGATGGGGTGACAGATTGCTATGTACCTCTCAATGGTAAAGGCTGTGATTGAACAAGAGGATGCATTAATGCCCAAGTACTGGAGGTAAGTAATGCAGAGGCATCCAACGTAGCCATAAACCCAGGAACCATAGATACTGTCCGTTATGTTGGGGAGGCCTGCGGCCACCAGGACCATGAGATCAGCTACTGCTAGACTCACCAGGTAGCAGTTTGTGGGCGTCCTCATGTGCTTGGTTCTCATGACCACCAGGACTACCATGATGTTGCCCACGATGCCCAGACCACAAATAATGAGCACAAGGAAGATGGTGACCACTTGGTATTCTAGGGCCACCACGGCTCGAGGCTGAAGCTGTGTTTGGTTCAGTTCACTTACTGTCTGGTTTTCCATCTTTAGTGGCTGGAGCTTTCTCTGAAACACTTCTCAGCACATCTTCTTCCCAGTGCCCTGCCTTTATCACAGTGGTTCTCTCCCCCTGTGAAGAGTTAAGTTCATGTTCATTCACAGCATCACCAATTCTGATCAAGTCACCGTCACTTACAGGTAATTCTCCTCTCCTTTCACCTCCCATTTTTCTGCAGTAATAGGGCTCCTATGTACTCCCCAAAACTCCTTTTGTTGCAACTCTACTGTAGGATGGAATAACTGTTTTGACTACCTTACAGTAAGAGGGACCGGTTTTTTTCTTAATGGAGAAAAATGCTCAAGAAAAGAGACACAGAAAATGCTCCTTGTTTTGAAAGAGTGCTCAATGGGAAAAAAAAAAAAAAAAGAAACAATATCTGCTACCTGAAAAATAAATACAAAGACATCTCTCAGATGCTTGGGAAAAGTACAATGGAGAAGAAAAAGATAGCAGGGGGAAAAAGCCAAGAGGCTCAATGATCAAGCTTGACAGAAAATGAGCATCTGCCTCCCTTTGCTACAAAATAGCAAGCCTTTGAACCTACCTCTCCCCATGCCCTCTGCCCTGCAGACCCAACAGAGAACAATTTCTTCTCTTACCTTTTCCTCTGTAGCGCTGCCTGCTTTTCCAGGTAGATGAAGCAGTATTAAGCGCGAGTTTCCAACGCTGCAGAAAACCTCGTCTACTTTGTTTGACAGGGAGACTACTTAGCAGTGCTCTGTCTTCAGAACTGCGGTTCTTCTAAACCCTTGCAGCCTTTCCAGCTGCTGACAGCCCATACAGCCGCAGCAGAAGCAGCAGCAGGAGCCGCAGCAGCGAGCCTGTCAAATCGTAGATCGTCCCCTAATGAGAACATGCTCGCTCGCTCTGTCTCCCCCCGCCCCCCTCCCACACACGCGCAAACACACACGCTCACTCGCAAATGCCAGTCAGTCCTCACTGATTCATAATCTTCTCCCCTCGAAGGATTTACTTTTAAATGTGCTAATGATACAGTTCTAATCTGGAAGGCTGAAATCACCAGCAAGGGGTCCAGAAGCAGCTGTCTTATAGTTGTTTATAGTCTAAGTTCTACAGAAACTCTAGTACCTGAGGCAGCCCTGAAATATATTTACACTCCTGTTTGATAGGACTTGGGGATGGCAAATCCTTCTCAGTCCAGACACAGCCCTTGAAGCTTGAGATATGTGTCTGAGCTGAAATCAACTTCTTTCCCTACTATGGAAACCCTTAGACTATTTCTCTGGTGAACCAGTGAAATTGACTCCCTCCTCTCATATGAATGGATTTTAAATCATTTCAGCTGCAATCTTCTGAGGCTTATAAAGATTATTTTTTAAAAACCTGTTTGAGCTAAGAACATCAATTTAAACCTACATATGATCTGTGAACTTTGTTTTTCAACTCTGGCTCTGCGTCACTTACTAGGATCTCTCTAACTGCTCTGGACGCCTCTCCCCTCTTCACCCACCCTCTGGACTGCCAACCAACATGTACCACCCAGCAATGTTTTGTGTCAATTTATTTCTAGGTGGAAATCTAAACCAGGGCCACTCTGGTAACACACCTCTGAAACAAAACTTTATAAACAACCTTTTTTAGGAAAGTGTACTTCGGCTTGATTTTTATTTCTCTGAAGTAGCCCATGGGCAAATCTTTATAGTTTTTAATGGAATCTCAGAAAATATGTCTTTCTTCTCCAGGCACCAACTGAATACACCAAATGTTAACGTTTGTCCACTTTTATTTCAGACTGACAACGAATAACAGTCCTTAACTTAATGCCCTATATAGTGAACAGGTTGATTCTCTACTCTAAGAAGTTTAGATGTTCTTTTTTCTAGAAGATGTCAATGGAAGAATAGATTCGGTGTAGACAGGACCATGAAGGAATCAGAGTCACGTTCAAGGCTAGGTAACAATGGGATGAAGGCGAAGCTTGGATCATATTGAGTGGATTCCACCCTTTGAACCATCGAGGGCTCCTTGAGTATCTACTTCTCCTTCTAAATCAACCAGAGTTACAAATTAATGACCCATGACTCAGATTCAGGTTTCAGAAATGTACTGTTTGGCCTGCACAATGTAGGCTCAAAGGTAGACTATCATCTGTCTACCTTTCAATATTGAGAGACTGTATAGTAAATCTGGATTTCTGCCTCTCATAAACATGGAAAGATCTGGCAACCAAGAGTCCATATTCCTGCTAGAAATAATCATCAGAAGCTGAGTAGCGGTTGTGAGTAGCAGTCTGTGGGGGGACAGGATGTGTCCTCTCCTCTTTTCCTCCCTCTTTTCTGTCACACAGGCCAGCTTCACTCAGTAATCCTGCACACCTGGCCTCTGTAGCCTTTCGAGTCTTGACTCTTGTATCACGTGCAGTTCCTGAGAGAGACAGTGGAGGGTACCAGCCAAATGCAAATTCTTTTACCCGGAATAGGACTTCTGCCCACCTTCTAGTTTGTTCCCGCAACTGGTTTAGCAGATTGGACAAAGGGTGCCAGCTTTACTTCTCTCCCTGCCCTAGAGGACAGAGATTACTCTGAACACCTTGTTTCTGGTTGAGTCCTCTGCATTTTGGAATGAAAAGTGCTTTCTAAGGTGAAAACATTGCCTCCCTACCCCATCCCAACCCCACCACCTCCAATCTGAAAGGCCTCTTCAAAAGTCACACTTCATAAAGCACATTTTCCCCTCTCATTGTCCCCAGGATTTTAGTCAGCTTTCAGGCCTTCTGAAGAGACCTTATTTTAAGTCTTGGGTAGTAAAGATGAGGGGAGAGGACATCTACAATGCTACCTGCCCTGGCAATTCCACCTCCCTCCAAATCTTAGCACATTCTTCAGCATTTCTATGTAAGGACACCATTCTGAGTCTTCAGTTTGTGTCCCTATTCATTCTTTTAGCACTTAATTGTTAAGCTCTTACTAGGTACCAGGCATCTAGTATATAACATTTTGTTTTTACCTTCAAATAGGTCATGGTCTATTGGGAGAAGCAGACTTAGGAACAGTTACAAATATGCATAGATATGTTGAGAGGGCTTAGGTTGTGAAGGGGAAAGCATTTGTGGGTGGTAGGGGCAACAGACTGAGGGACCAGCGAGGGCTTCCGAGGCAAGGTAACATCTGATAACAGTCTTAAAGAAAAGTATAGCTTCTTTTTGAAGGGTGGGATGAGTGAAGATATTCTGACTGGAGGAGATAGGCTATATAAGGCCCAGCTGTGTAAAATGGCAAGGATTTTGGGGGGTGGGGGGGTAATTTTATGATTCTGCTTTGGCCGTGAGGAGTATGAACTGGTGATGGGACAACCACTGATGACCACCAGGCAGCTTTCGGAGTAAGGACCGCTCCTTTCTGCTCTGACTCAGACCATCCTTGGCTGCTCCTTCCCTCCCCTTTAACTAGTTCTTTCACCTCCGGAGAGTACTACCTTCTGCTTTCACCATCCCAGACTTGCCTGTCCCTTATGGTCCTGTCTGTTTTCAAGCTAATTCATGCTCTTTGCAAAATTATATTTTCAAAGTAACTGTGATTTCATAAGGTAGGTGTTTTATTTGTAAATCTCAATCAGATAATATCTAATAAATGCTCCCTAAGTGTAAAGCACTGCACAGAAATAGTGTACAACTAGATTACACTTTACATTTTGGGGTGAGATTTTTTTCTCACAATAATATCTTAAATTCTAACCAACTGTGACTTTTATATCTTTTGAGTAATTCTGACTAGAGAGAAATGCATCCTTTGAAAATAGCTCAGTGGCGTCTGTTTTGAAAAAAGGTTGGTAAGTCATGGTTACAGCATATAGATGGTGCACAGACTTCTCATTGCCCACTTTCAGTTTTGCTCCGTTTCCTCTGACCTTTAGCATGGCCTTCTCAGTCGTGTGCCACTTGGCTAGCGTCAATAAGAATGAGCATCACACTTACAGGCTCCTTTGTAAGAATGCACTTGGACTCCAAGGTGGGACGTTTTTTTTTTTTTTTGGCCTGGCCTCAGACCTGACCCTCAAGCTTGAGGAAAAGATTTAGCACTTCTGCTTCCCACTCTTGGTATTCCCAACCAGACAGCCAGCTTGCTCTTGGTATCTGGCTTTCCCTTTCTTGGCTACCCCAGGAAATCATCTGCTTGGCCAAGTCTCTGTCCCTGGGACACGGTGGCTGACATGATTTTACACAAGAGGAATTCTACAAGAATTCTACATAAGAGGAATTCAGGAAAGCCCTACCCTGGTCTCTGAAGGTGATCTTAGCTATCTAGGTAGTAGCTGGCTATCAGCTGGTTGTCATGAACCCTTTAGTAGAAAGATGATTATTTATGCTATCAGCATTTCTCAAACGTTAGTGTGCATCTGGATCTCCAGGAGAGCTTGTTAAAACCTTGATAAAACCGCCCCCAAACTGCTGTTTCAATAGCCCTAGGGTGGGACCTGAGTATGTGCCTTTCTCATAAGCTCCAGGTGATGCTGACGCTGCTTGTCTGTGGACCACACTTCGAATAACCTTGTACTGTATGATCTAGCTCAGCGGTTCTGGTGTGGGAGGTGGGAGCAATGAGGAATCAGAATCACCTAGAGAAAGTTTTAAAAATTTACATATCAGCTTAGCCCTCCTAAGTATTTCGGGTTTTGGTGTATGTCCTCAGATTGGACTAGGGCCTGAGAAAGAGAGTGGGGCTCTGGACAAAAGCAATTGACTTGTTCTCCTCTGTATCTATCACTCTTTTTCATCTCTACTGTCATACCTGGAGCTTGGCTTGGCAGGTGGGGGATTGCTGTGAAAGAGAATATCTATGCTCACTGTGGTCAAGTGGCACTGGGGTCAGAGGAGATACTGTAGAGCATCCAGCTAGGTCAGTGGTTTGCAGGACCCAGACCATGGTGAGGAGAGGGCAAAATTTAAGGGGGTGCCAAAAACCTCAGTAATTAATACTATCAATATTTTAATGCAATATTTTTAAAATTAAAGTTTATGCAAAAAAGTCTATGATGAATACAATATCAACATTTTAAATAAAGACAGCAATATTATGAATTTTCCCTTTCCATCCCTTGTTGAATTTCAGAATCGTCTGGGGAGTTTTAAAAAATATAGATAGTTAGGTCCCTTTCACAGATATTCTTATTTAATTAGTCAGGAAGTGAAGCCTAACCTTTGATATGTACAGTGATGATTAAGAACCACTGAGCTACACCAACAAATGTTGGTCTCTGGAGGTGAGGGAGTGGTGGTATGTGGGCGTCCAGGCTGCGGGAGGGCCAGGGAGATGAAGTAAACTAGGTGCGGGTAACCCACCCAGATTTGGAAAGGTGACAACAGAAAATGTTGGCAACAGAACACTAGCACAGAGTCTGGTTCCTGAGAAAAATTATGTAACTATACAGGTTTCTAGATTTAGAAGAGCAGAGTGAGGTACAGCCTATCGAGTTGAGATTCAGACACAGAAACCACAGAAGACTGGGTCACTGGAACTGGGATAGAAGGTTTGGGTTCTGGAAGTAGTAAACAAAGTCAACTCAGGATTTGATGCTAAGTCACCTAGATACTGAACTAAGTATCCTTCAAAATTTCCCTGTTCAGGTGTAAGCTTGATCACAGAGCTTTGAGTAAAAGAAAGCATTTGGCAAACATTATAGAAAAGAAGTCAAAATTCATTTTTGCTGAAATTTAAATATTAGCTAGAGAAAACTGATGGCTGTTGATCAACAAAGAAAAATACTTTATGAAATGGGATTATGAAGTTGTGTTTGTGCTTATTGGAAAAGGTACAGAACCTGAAAGGTAAAATAAGTAGTTCAGTAATATTGTATATTTTGGGCACAAAGTGCCCTTCCTTTCTATTTCTCAACCATATATACTCTTATTTTTCCATTCCCTAGTGTCCACATTTCTGGAGAAAATAAGATCTTAGATTTAAAAATGAAGTACAGTAGAAGTCAACCTAAAAATATTTTAAAGTGAAAAAGTAGAAACACATATACATAGCTTCTTACCCTCTGCAGTCTGTAGCATTTGTTATCTGGTTGGATGAAGCATGTTCAGGAAGTGTTAACACCAGTTACAAAAGTTTCCCCAAAGTGTCATGACCTACACAAAAGATCGAAGAGTAAGAATTTTAATAAAAACTTCTGAGCTTGTAAATCAACTATACTTCAATAAAAAAAAAATAATAATAAATAAATAAAAAGAAAAAAACTTCTGATTATTTTGATTTATTGTATGTTTTATGGAACACTAAAGTTATTTTTAAAAATTCATATAATATTAAAAAGTTACTGTAATTAAGTTATTATAAAATCCCATTTTGTAAGCTGAACATGGCTGACTCTGGCTGCTAGGAATTTCAAGTCCGAATTTATATCCTTACATAAATGGTTGTGTAAGACTTTATCAATAAAATGTTTTTTTTGCTTACTAAGTCTATCAACTTTGTATTTGACCTTCAGTTCCTCCTCTGCTCTTATTTATTATGTCAGACACACAGATGCAGACAACACATAACACTGCTTCCCAGATACGTATATATCATTTAAAAAATCAATTTTATCGAGGTACAATTTACATAAAATAAATTCACTTTAAATGTAGAGTTTTGTGAGTTATAGCAAATACATATAACTTTGTAGCCACGACCACAATTAAGATACAGAAAACTTCCATCATCCTAAAATGTTTCCTGTGTTCCTTCCCATTCAATTCTGTATCCCCCGAACAATTCTATGTTCAGGTAAATGTTGCTCAGCTTTCTATCTCTAGACTATATTTATCTTTTGAAGAGCTTCATATAAGTGGAATTATACAGTACACACTCTTATGCACACATAAATCAGCATAATGTTTTTTATATTTATCCATTTTGTTGCATGAATCTGTAGTTTGTTCCCTTTTATTGCTGCACAACATTCCATCGTATGGTTATATGGATATATCATATTTTATCCAATCACCTGTTGGTTGATATTTCAATTGTTTTCAGGTTTTGGTTAATATGAGTGAAACTTCTATAAATATGCATGCAAATACAATGTCTGTAAAAACATTCTGCCAATTTTCTTGGATAAGAATTACCAAATTCCAAGCGCGAAAACTGTTGGGACATAAATTTAGTATATGCTTACGTTTTTAAGAAATCACCAAAATGTTTTCCAAAATGATTGCAACATTTTCATACAAATTTACATAATGTTTTGTTTTCATAGAAACCTACATAATGGCTACATATAAAAAATTCAAAGCAGAAAGTAACTGTACACATTTAGGGTGAACTCCGCTTTATGCATTTGTGTGTCCCCCAGCATGCAGCAGAGAGAATACACAGAGTATACAGAAAAGGCAGTTCGTGTACAACACGAATTTGTTGTATAAATGAGTGAATTAATTTTCCCAAATGATTGCCTTAAACTTAATTCATAGAAAAGATATGCTGAGTAAATGACATAATATATATCAAGCACTCAGTCCAGTACTTGGCACATAATAAAAGTTTAGTATATTTATTATTCTATAAACACAATGTGTTCATGGAAAATAAAACTGGTATTATTAAATTTGCTAAAACACCACATACCACCTTTAAAATTTCTAAGTTATAAAATATGTCTTGCTGAATCCAATGGGGTTTTTTAGTGGTTTGGCTAAGATATATCTCTGTGGAGATCCTAGTGCCGTATCTCTCTTATTCTTCTAAAACCCAGTAAATGTGAATTATAACATTAAATGTTTTCATGCCTCCATAATTGTTTATTAATTAATTAACAAAATGCAAGCATTTGTTCATTCACCATAATTATGTTCATAATGAATGAGGGAATTTGTATAATTGAAATTCTTAACTGATGCCTTTGAAATTACGATTGTGATAGGAAACGTTGAAAAAAATGGCTTGTTTTAGTTGTCAGGAATTGTTGGCTTACATAGTATGCTAAGACAGAAAGGAGAGCACAGAATACTGAAACTGTACATATTTTAAAAAAAGAAAAAGGGAAAGGAAGACAGTAAGTAGTTAAGAATGAAATCTGGTCACTTAATTATTAGATTGTAGTGGCAGCTGACTATTTGGTGTTACTGATGAAATCATCCAAGCACTGATGTGCAGAAGGGATGCATCTCCCTGAGGAAATGTTTTCTGACCCCCGCACAGCACAGGTGGCCCAAACCCTTGGAGAAGGTGGGTGGGGCTTGTTGGGAGTAATGGTGATAGGAAACAGGGGTTTGTTTGAAGGAGATAAGTAAGATCTGCCAAAATCAAAAGTATAGCATCTTTGAGAATCAAAGGCCACCTCAATACTGAAAATGATTTTTTTTAAAAATAAAAAGAGGCATTAATGTGGAACAAATTTTCCATTTGTGACATCGTCATAGTAATTTCCTCTAAGGTGAGACACTTCTGAAGTATTTTGTTACAATGTTTCTTAAACTTTCAGTCTTCTGGGAAATACTTTTTGAAGAAGAATGGCAAGAAAGAAGTGTGGTGAATGAATTAAGAGACAACATTACAGAGTGATTTCTCACCTTCAGTGTGGAGGTTCATTTGTCCGTCCACCTGCTCATACATTCACACTTGTTAAATGCTGCCTTATTGAGTGCCAGTTATCTGACAGGCTCTCTGCCAGACTCTATAGATGTGAATGTGAATATGAAAGGCACAGAGGAGCTCCCAGCCTGGCAGGGGTGACTTATACAAACTGCCAATTATAATGCAGTGTGTTAGCTGTTATAATTGAGGTATGTACATATTTTTAAAGCTGTAAGGTGTTAGGAGTGACTAATTCTATGTGAAATGGTATGAAGTAAATTCCCAAGACCAAGGAGAAGGACTCCTTGGTCCAGGAGAGAAAAAAAGCAATAAAGAGTGGGACAAATAGCCCCTGACCAACCAGCTGGGGTGTAGGGAAGCTACCAGGCATAGAAAATTCTCAGTGGACAGCAGTAGGTGCCACGTTCTCTCTGAGGATGTCCCATGGTGAACGCTACTCTATCACACGCGCAGTGCCTGACTCCTCCATCCTTGGACAAACATAGAGTCCAATGCAAAGGCGTACACAAAGCCCATGGTTCTTGACAGACTGACTGGTCTTTCATCCCGGTTCACTTACTGTCTGTGTGACTTTGGTGAGTCATTTAACTTTTCTGTACGTTAATATCTTCATTTGTAAAGTAAGGATAATAATAGTAGCTACCTCATAGGGTTGTGTGTGGGTTTTTTTTAGGATTAAATGAAGTAATACGAGTTAAAATTATTAGAACTATGCCCACACAAGAGTGTACTGAGTAAATGTTAATGGCTACTATATTTAGAGGAGAAGAAAAAGACTGTTTTCTAAATCTGCTGATTTTTAAAAAAAAATAAATTTATTATTTTATTTTGGCTGCGTTGGGTCTTTGTTGCTGTGTGCAGGCTTTCTCCAGTCGAGGTGAGTGGGGGCTACTCTTTGTTGCGGTGCGCGGGCTTCTCACTGCGGAGGCTTCTCTTGTTGCAGAGCACAGGCTCTAGGCACGTGGACTTCAGTAGTTGTGGCACATGGGCTCAGTAGTTGTGGCTTGCGTGCTCTAGAGAGCAGGCTCAGTAGTTGTGGCTCATGGGCTTAGTTGCTCCGCAGCATGTGGGATCTTCCCAGGCCAGGGCTCAAAGCCGGGACCCCAGCATTGGCAGGGGGATTCTTAACCACTGCACCACCAGGGAAGCCCAAATCTGCTGATTTTTGAGGCATGGTCCTCTGAAGTTGTACCAAGCTAAATTCTTGTTGGTTTCAAGAGGTGGCAGGGCTGTCTACAGAAGCTGGATGCTCATCTGCATTACAAAGAAATGACAAAGCAAAGACAGGATTCGAATCTATTTAATGATGAAAGGAGTGGATAGCGTAGCTCCTTTTTTGCTGAACAAATTCTTTTTTTTTTTTTCAAGAGGCAGTGATATTTTATTTTATTTATTTTTTGCATCTCACTCTATTTATTTTTAACATCTTTATTGGAGTGTAATTGCTTTACAGTGGTGTGTTAGTTTCTGCTTTATAACAAAGTGAATCAGCTATACATATACATATATCCCCATATCTCCTCCCTCTTGCGTCTGCCTCCCACCCTCCCTATCCCACCCCTCTAGGTGGTCACAAAGCACGAGCTGATCTCCCTGTGCTATGTGGCTGCTTCCCACTAGCTATCTATTTTCCATTTGGTAGTATATATAAGTCCATGCCACCCTCTCACTTCGTCCCAGCTTACCCTTCCCCCTTCCCGTGTCCTCAAGTCCATTCTCTACGTCTGCATCTTTATTCTTGTTCTGCCCCTAGGTTCTTCAGAACCATTTTTTTTTTTAGATTCCATATATATGACAGACTCTAGGTCCATCCACCTCACTACAAATAACTCAATTTATTTCTTTTTATGGCTGAGTAATATTCCATTGTATATATGTGCCACATCTTCTTTATCCATTCATCTGTCGATGGACACTTAGGTTGCTTCCATGTCCTGGTTATTGTAAATAGAGCTGCAATGAACATTGTGGTACATGACTCTTTCTGAATTATGGTTTTCTCAGGGTATATGCCCAGTAGTGGGATTGCTGGGTCGTATGGTAGTTCTATTTTTAGCTTTATAAGGAACCTCCATACTGTTCTCCATAGTGGCTGTATCAATTTACATTCCCACCAACAGTGCAAGAGGGTTCCCTTTCCTCCATGCTATCTTCAGCATTTATTGTTTGTAGATATTTTGATGATGGCCATTCTGACTGGTGTGAGGTGATACCTCATTGTGGTTTTGACTTGCATTCCTCTAATGATTAGTGATGTTGAGCATCCTTTCATGTGTTTGTTGGCAATCTGTATATTTTCTTTGGAGAAATGTCTATTTAGGTCTTCTGCCCATTTTGGGATTGGGTTGTTTGTTTTTTTGATATTGAGCTGCATGAGCTGCTTGTAAATTTTGGAGATTAATCCTTTGTCAGTTGCTTCATTTGCAAATATTTTCTCCCATTCTGAGGGTGTCTTTTCATCTTGTTTATGTTTTCCTTTGCTGTGCAAAAGCTTTTAAGTTTCATTAGGTCCCATTTGTTTATTTGTGTTTTTATTTCCATTTCTCTAGGAGGTGGGTCAAAAAGGATCTTACTGTGATTTATGTCATAGAGTGTTCTGCCTATGTTTTCCTCTAAGAGTTTTATAGTGTCTGGCCTTACATTTAGGTCTTTAATCCACTTTGAGTTTATTTTTGTGTAAGGTGTTAGAGAGTGTTCTAATTTCATTTTTTTACACGTAGCTGTCCAGTTTTCCCAGCACCACTTATTGAAGAGGCTGTCTTTTCTCCATTGTATATTCTTGCCTCCTTTATTAAAAATAAGGTGACCGTATGTGTGTGGGTTTATCTCTGGGCTTTCTATCCTGCTGAACAAATTCTTGAAGTAAGTCAGGGAGACTAGGATGCCCATTTTTATGACTCCATCTGACTGAGGCTTTATAGTCTCTCTGCTTGTTCTAAAGGGATTCTCCCAAATGACTGATGTTTACCAAGCTCTATCAAACGAGTATTTAAAAAGAGAATGAAATTGCTAAGCATTGTTATCCTCAAACTGCAAGTTGAGACGCAATATTGGGTCGTTAAATCAATTTAAAATTTCAGGACAAATTTTTTTTTTAGATTGCAGATAATATGGGTATTATTTCATAAACTTTTAGTTTCACTTAATTTATATAAGCAATAATATGATGGCTGACTCTGTTATAGTGCCTGACACAGTTCTAAGAACTTTAATGTATAGTATCTCAGTTAATTCTCATAACAATCCTAGGAGATAAAGCTCATTTCCAACTCTATTTTGCAGGTGAGAAAACCAAGGGGTTAAACAACTTCACAAGGACAGAGAGTTGATATATTCCAGAGCCAGGGTGCAGACCTGGAAGTCTGGCTCTAGATGGTATGAGGTACATGGTGATAATATATAATACACACCTTACCGTGGGTATGGGTCAAATGGGTTTGAAAGCCGCTCCGATGCAGAGAAGATAGGCAGCCCCCACCATACCAGCATCCCTGGGCAAATGCACTAGCTCTGTAGAATTTCCAACCTCTTGGCAATCACAGCCAGTGTTAATATTCAGGTTACTTCTGAATCTTAGCCAAATGATTTAATCAATTTAAGAATGAAAGAGGAAGGTAAGTGTATGCAAGAGTAAGATGTCAAAGTCGTCAAGGTCATGCTTTTAGGGAGAGAAAATGGTGAACTGCTAAGATGTGCAGATTACAAAAAATTCAGTTAATATCACGCACAAAATGTTATTTCAGAAAATAAATGTTAACTGTGCACCTTCTTATTCTAAGGATTGTGGGGAGCAAAGATAAGTAGAACAGGGTCCAATGTTCTCAAATAGTTTATAGTCCAATGGGCGAGACAAGCAAACATAAAATCTGAGTTACACTATGACCTTGTAAGTTCAACAATTGAAATGAGAAGAAATGCAGTGAGCTGCTCGGTTGTACATAAGAGTGGCCACCAACTTGGCCTGAAGGATGAAAAAAGCTCATGGAGAAGCCAATCCTGGACCTGAATCTTGAGAGTAGAAGGAGGAGGGAGGATTTCAGGCCGAGGGAAGAATGTGTGTAATAAACTGAAAGGGTGGGAAGGTGGAGCATGTTTCTAGAACTCTGCGTTGTCCCAACTTACTCACTACCATGTTCCCTAGTAATGAGAATGTCTTTGGGAATAAACATTCTATTTTTTTCTACAACATCCTAATATTTGAAGATGCACTGAACCTTGCCAAAATAGCTGCATTCTCCTAGGCTCTATTGCGAGTGTGTAACTGAATACTAATGCAGCTGGAAAAAGAAAATTTCTACAACATTATGCCTGTCCCTAATAAATTCTAGCTGAATTTGCTTACCTAAGGGCTCAGTGTACTTCAAAGATCGAAACTCGATTAATTGATTGATTGCCTTCCGTGGGAGCTGCTGCAGGCAGCAACTTTCCTTGCTTGTCTCAGTTAGATTAGGGCAAGTGTTCGCCACCTCTCCAGGGCAGAACAAGTCATGGGAATACCTTCTCCTCATTCTAGACACATGCTTTTAACAACGTTTCAACAAGCAACATTAGCTTTTTGCAAACCAGGTTCAGTTTAATGCGAAGTGATCCAATGTCATATGAAAAAATAATTGGCTTCATGCTTGGAAGAGCAGGGAGGCAAGGTGTATGTGTAATGGAAAGGAAAGCCTTGAGTGTCCCATAAAAGACGTGAGTGTCCCATAATGAGCCTGGACAATTTACTTCAATTCTCTGAGCCTCAGTTTCCTCATTTATAAAATGAAGATGTTGGAGTAACTGACATGTTCTAGTTTTAAATGTTTGATTTTGAGGTTATTTTAGACTCTTGTTGAGAATCAAAAGAAATGATGTTTAAGGTTCAGGTAGCCCAGAGTCATACTATATTGTCTCTCCTATACCAACATCTTGAGGGAACCAAAATGGAAAAAGTGGGTTTCCTCTCTAAGCTGGACAAAGCTGTCCTCTGGACCTAGGCTGGGAAGTGGGACCCTCTGATTGTGCCCCTGATATTTTATCACGTCTGTAAAACTGCATTTGCTGGCAGCCTACAAGGCTGCTCTATTTGGGTCTCCTGTGTTGGTTTACCTCAGCGTGGAAAATGCCCAAGTTCTTGTGCATCATACACGTAATGCCACTAGCTTGCAGAGACTGCAGAGGCTAAAAGCTGCATAAGGGAACAAGGCAGAACAACCCACGTGATGTCAAAGAATCAAGCTCTTGGGGACCTTTAAACACACTGTACATATGCAGATAAATCCCCTTGAGAATACAGGGTAAATATAAAAATATTTACTTTCTTGCTTTCTGTTCTTGTGGAATGCACATTAACACAAGAGAAAGCCAGAGCTCTACTGGTCTAATGATATATATTTTATGGTTCTTTTGTTGAAAGTTCACCTCTTTTATTGGTTATCTACTTGACTGTGGTTAAGGAAATGCCAAATCCTGCTCCTGTCCTGTTGCTATAGTGATTCCTGAGCGATAAAAGCCAGGCATGAAATATTCAGCTGCAAGTTTTATCAAACTAATGTTTAAATTAAAAATGGATTTTAATTTATTTATTAAAATATTTGAAATTCGGTGATCACGGAAGCTTTACTTTCCAATTACCTCTGCCTTTTCCTCCTTGATTGCTGATTCATGCAAACAGGTGTTTTCAGTGAGTGACTCACTTGTATTTTCTTATTCTCAGGTGAGAATCGCTGGACCACAGTGAAGGCAGTTGAGTGGCTGGATCAGCTGAAGGGACCAGCATTTTTTTTTTCAACAGTTTAACCATCCATTATTTGATGGGAGCCATATAATTAATTTCAAATAAGAGATTTTAAAATACTTCTTTCCCTTCCCACTTGAACACTGGCTCAAATGTTTTTAAAGTCTAAATAACTATATTTTGGAAACTTGGTTTTGTTTCTACAATAGTTCCGTTTTGTAGAATGCCCTCATCCAGTTTTTGTTTCTACAATAGTTCCATTTTGTAGAATGCCCTCATCCAGTTTTGCATTTTGTAGAATGCCCTCATCCAGTGTGCCATGCTTACATTTCTGTCCATGCATTTCAAGACAGAATAAGCTAACCTATTGGTGGTAGGTCAGAAATGTGGTATTGTGTCAGGTTCACACACAAGAGCAAAGATTGGAGAATGAAATATCAATAGATGGCGGTAGGTGGAAAGGAAGGTTTGCTTGGACAGCAGGTTTTCACTTGGGTATGGCAAACTTGGAGAATCCTCCCCAGCCCTTGCTTAGTATCACATAGACCAGGCACCGGAAAACTTTTTCTGTAGTAGGCCAGAGAATAGATATTTTTGGCTTTGCAGGCCATACCAACCTCTGTTGTAACTGCTCACTTCTGCCATTGTAGCATGAGAGCAGTCATAGGCAGTATATAAATGAATGAGTGGCTGTGTTCCAATCAAACTTTTGTTTATGAACAATCAAATTTGAATTTCATGTGACTCATGTGTGAATTTCATGTGTCACAAAATATTATACTTCTTTTTATTTTTTTCCCCAACCATTTAAAAATGTAAAAACTATTCTTAGCTTATGGCCACTAAAATAACAGGCAGTGGGCTGATTTGGCCAGCAGGCTGCTGTTTGCTCTCCTCTAGTATAGAATGTTAACAGGATGGAATCTGGGCTCAGATTGTCTGCCTTTGAATTCTGCACTCTTCCATTCTACCTGTTTTACCTTGAGCAGTTAATTTCTCCTTGTCTTGGTTTCTTCATGTATACAGTGAAGTTGGTAGTAATACCTACTCGTGGAGTTTTTAAGTTTTAAATAAGGGGATAGATAAGAGTGATTAGAATTGTTCTTAACATAGTAGGAGCTCACTAATAGGAGTAATTATCAACCACAGAGGACCTCAGGGCACTAGGGGAGATGTTCTGTCATGGTGGGACTGGAACAAAGTCAGTCGTTAAGATTTGACATCTGTGGGAAAAGCCAGTGTGACTTACAGTGAGAATACGACCACCCCTCCTTTCTTCCGCAGTCACCAAAGCAATACAGCCTGCCTTTTGCCCACCTACCCGGCCACCATCTGTGGCCTATTTATGATGAATGCTTCCCTGTGGAAATGGTTGCTGGTGCTTTGCATGCCGGCACCTTCTGTCACACAAAATTTAATCATTTTTATTTGCCTTCCACAGCACTTTCTAAGTGTTGGCACAGTCATTTCAGGACTGGTCTCATCATTTTCAGATCTTATGATGGCCATTTTTTAAACCTCATAAATCCAGAGAGGCAAATTTTTGCAGAACATAACACAGCTGTTGGGCAGCAGAGAACTGCCCTTCCAGAGTTGTCCATGAAAATACAAAGTTGTCTTTATGATGTTTACTGTTTTCTCTCCTCGTTTTACTGTTCCCATTTATTTTTGGTTCCTGGTCCTTTAGGGGAGCTTAGAGCTAAGGAATATTTGTTTTGAGGGGGAGGAATTTTTAAAATATCTAGAAGTTATCCTTCTGATATTCTTTTTTGATGATTGTTTTCAAATCTTGCAAATCAGTTTTCCCCAGAGGCCAAATCATAATCTTAATTAATATTATTTTAAAGGCACAAGCCATAAGAAGGAATGATGTACCAAAATATTCTAATTTAGGAAAATCCAGGTGGCAATTTGGAGAATTTCATAATGGAGACCACTGACGACACTTTTTATTGTTTCTTAAAAATGGTGTCAGACATTTTCTGAGATTGGTGATTGTCATAGGTTTGTGATTCCTGTGAAATATTTTTTAGGTGGATGATTCTCTACTGAGTTGTGTTGTAATTAGTTCTGTTTTTAAAAAACTTAATTACATTATTCATTCATTCAAATCATAAAAACCTGGGCTCTGGAGTCAGTTCGAATCTTGGCCCCATCATTTACTAACTTTGTAACTTTAAGTAAGTTATTTAAGCTCCCTTTGCTCAATTTTCTTCTCTGTAAAAAACAGGGGGGTAATAATCACACGCATCTCATACAATTGTTGTAAAGAATAAAATTCATAATTCATAAAAATTTCTTAGAATGGTGCCTAGCACTGAATAAGAATTCAAGAAATGTTAACTCTTTTTATTCTTTAATTATTCATTAGGGAGTTCATTTGTCTCTATTATGCTCAGACCTTGACCCTGTTGACCTGAAACAAATAGACTGCCAGATATTTTTCCAGAAAAGATGGGCTTATTCAGGATCAGCAGAGAATTACAATTCAGGGCAAGACACATGCAAGTCCCCACACAGCAAGGGAAGGAGAACATTTTTATAGAGGGGGAAAAGAAGTTGGGAGGGCTACAGTAAGCATAGAGCCCATGGCTTTTCATTGGCCGAGTTGTTGCCAGAAAAGAAGAGTCTTTCCTCTCTTTGTTGGGCTCTGCTATCCTCACAGGGTGTGGGAGCTCTCCCTTCTGGTCTCCCAACTCTATTTTACAAAGGTTTCTGTTTATTAATTTTTTACAGCCCCTTTCACTTACTAGCTGTGTGACCTTGGGCAATTTGCTTTAACTCATAATGAGCATCTTAAATTTTTTTCAGGAAACTTTCTCAACACATCAGATTAACAATTTGAAATAGGAGAAAGAAAGCAAATAATAGGAAAAAAGGAAAGGCAATAGTTGAAATCCATTGCAAAAATGTACTCCAAAAACAGTCTTTCATCTCAGATTTGAAAGAATTCTGCTTGTGCATTAATAAAGGTTTCCCTTCTGTCTGATTCAAGCTCATGATATAAATTACTTTCAGGAACTGCTTCTACAATGCTCACAATCAGAAAGAGGGGTTATACATGATGCCTAGGCAGGGATATCCCGCCTGAAAGCAAATGTATCCTTTTGAAGAAGAATGAAGGAAACAGCCATGGCCAAGGCCAGCCACCAGAACATTCTACCTGTGATCATGAGTCACAGAGTGCCTAAACAGACAAGCAAGAACCTACTTGAACTTTTCAAATCCTGGTAATAAAGAAACATACTTTTCATCAAAACTAATTTTTTCCATAGCCATCCACAAGTCTGAATTCACATACTCCTGCAAAACTCCAAATGCAAATGAACATTTCTAGAGCACGTCGACAGTTTCATGGCCAGCATGCTTGATTAGTCTGCTGTCCTGGGCTCTGAGTGAGTCATGGAGCCCAAGGGATCCATCTGCACCGGGGCTTTGTAGGTAGAGCAGATGGCAGTCCTGTTTCTACATGGCAGTTTGGGGATAACCACTCCCTTCTTAATGGGGAATAAAAATAGATTTAATAAGTTCAGTAAAGGCTGCAATTAAACAATTTGAAGATCTTAAAACTATCCAATAACTGATCCTACTTTTCCAATTTGTTCCCTCAAACTAAATTTGACCTGTCAGACTGACACTTTATGTATACTGGATTATTGAAGAGAGGAAGTAAAATCATTCCAAAGCATAGAGCTTAGACCTCACAGTCCTGAAGGCAAGCTAATGAGGAACTAGAGACTGCCTTTAATTTCTCAATAACTTTTGTCTTCAAAACAGTAATGCTAATTTAGAAATACCTCGTTCTGCTCTTTCTTTACATTATTATTTTTAAAATTTATTTATTTAAATTTATTTATTTTTGGCTGCGTTGGGTCTTTGTTGCTGCGTGCAGGCTTTCTCTAGTTGCAGTGAGCGGGGGCTACTCTTCGTTGTGGTGCACGGGCTTCTCATTGCGGTGCCTTCTCTTGTTGAGGAACACAGGCTCTAGGTGCACAGGCTTCAGTAGTTGTGGTGCATGGGCTCAGTAGTTGTGGCTCGCGGGCTCCAGAGCTCAGGCTCAGTAGTTGTGGCACATGGGCTTAGTTGCTCCACAGCATGTGGGATCTTCCCGGACCAGGGCTCAAACCCGTGTCCCCTGCATTGGCAGGCGGATTCTTAACCACTGCACCACCAGGGAAGCCCCTTTACATTATTGAGAATCCGTTATTTTTAAAAGATTTAAGACATTAATTATGGTTTCCCTAATACTACCTGTTCATGGTATATGATGTGATGTTGGATTGTTTCCTGAAATTTTCTACTATAATATTTCTAATATTTTATTTAAATGTTTTGCTTTAATATTCATAAGTAATAATCAGTCTATAGTTCTCTTTTTTGTGCTGCTTTCTGAAAAATTGAGTTTAAATATCAATGTAACACTTGCTACCTAAGAAAGAAATTGGAAGTTTTTCTTCATTTTAAAAGATTTGAAACAATTTATGGAGCATTGGGGCTATTTAGTCTTTACAGATTTGGCAAACTTCTCCTGTGGAACTGCCTGGGACTGGTGCTTTTTTGTGGGGAAATTCCTTGGTAATATTCTCTGTTTCTTCTATGGAAATTCATCTGCTTAGGTTTTCTATGATTAATTGGCTCAGTTTGGTAAATCGTATTTCCCTTGGAAACAGTCAGTTGTGCCTAAACATGCAAATGTTTTTGCATTAAAGTTTGCAAAGTAAAAAAAAAAAGACATTAATTATAAAGGTGTTACATTTTTATTTAAAAAAATCTGTAAGTACTTGGCT